>NC_090745.1:35389047-35446547 GCF_036898095.1 Palaemon carinicauda
TTGATGTGCCGTTAAACGAATTCAAAGTGTTTAAAGTCGAAGCTATCATTAAAAAACTCAGTAGATAGAAAGCCCCTCGATACGATGGAATAACTGCTGAGATGATACTGGCTGAAAAATGAAGTGAGCCCCCCCCCCCCCCACGAATACTTACAATATTATTTCATAGAATGTGGCATGAAGGGGCAAAACCTGATGAATGGGAATTAGAGCTGTTGGTGAAAATGACAAAAATAGGAGACCTGACTGATTGCAATAATAAGAGAGGCATTACTCTAATGTCAGTTGTGATGAAAATATATAGTATGCTTATTTTAAAGAGACAAAAGAGAAGGTTTGATGAAAAGCTGGGAGATGAACAAGTGAGATTTAGAAAAGGTAGAAATTGTACTGACCAAATTTTCATTTTGAGACATGTATATCAATGCGTAGAATATAGAAATCTAGTTTTGATGGCATTTGTAGACTATGTAAAAGCCTTTGATAGTGGGCACTGGCCAATTTTGTGGAGAATCTTGCCTTATTATGGAATTCTTCTTAAATATGTAAATTTGATTGTGTCTGTTCATGAGCATTACAAGTGGAAAGTTAATGTTAATGGAGTCCTATCAAATGAATTTCCAGTGAGCAGCAGAGTACTCCAAGGGAATGTGTTGTCACCTATGTTGTTTATCCTTCTCATGGATTTTGTAATGCATAGAACAGTTGGAGATGGTGGGAAATGATTGGACCGGATTGAGAAGAAGAAATTAGTTGATATAAAGTATGCTGATGACGCTCTCCTTGTTAGCAGAGCACCACAGGATTTGCAATGCTTGCTTACCAGAATTGAATAGCACATGAGGTTGGGTTCAAAATTAATAGAAGAAAGACAGAGATAATGAGAACGGAATATGCACTGGAAGATGAAATATCATTGGAAGGAGAAATGATTGAGAAGGTAGAAATACTTTAATATTTAAGAACTATAACCTCAAATACAGGGTCTTTAAACTTGGAGTTTATTGAAAGATTGGAAAAATCAAATCAAACAATGCCTTGGTTAAGTGAAACTTGGAAATAAAATTGCCTGAAATTATATATAAAAATCAGTCTATATATCTCTTTAGTGAGATCAGTGTTACTGCATGGACATGAGTCATGGTATGACAATTAAATTGATTTAGTTGACTTAAGAACAATGCCTTCAGAAGAATATTGGGAGTTAGATAACAGGAGAGGATTAGAAATGATACTATAAGAGAGATTACTTAGTTGACATATGTAGATACGATCATGGTATGGGATAGATGGAAATGCTTTTGGCATGTTCTTCACACTCCTCAAGAGAGATCAGTTCACCAAATATTTAACTGGGCTTCACCAGGTACAAGAAGAGTTGGAAGACCCACGCTCACATGGCTGAGGACTATGAAGCGTGAAGCAGGAGATTATGAATGGAGAAGTATTGGATTAGAAGCTCAAGAGAGAGACGACTGGCGAAATCTAATCAAAGCCCCTTGCGTCTATAGGCGTAGGAGGAGATGATGATGATATACTTTATACATATGATATATATATATATATATATATATATATATATATATATATATATATATATATATATATATACATATATATATATATATGCACACACAATATAAGTATATATATAAATCTATAATATTAAACATAAAAAGTTATTGAACACTTATAATCTAATAATATTTATTTAGAATTATATGAAAAAGTCAAATTAAGAAGGAAGCTGTTTTTGGTATTATCAAAACACTGTACATTACATTACATTCCCCCCAGAGCTTACAAGGATGATGGATGAAGGTTGTGTTTCGGGAAAAATAAGAACTGTTTTCATGTAATTTAAGCTTCGTGAATTTTGGTTATTGATGACATGTTCAAGTTGTAAACCAGGGGCATCTGAATATGGGTAAGCTATATATCCTAATTAATAAGGGAAATTAAAATCTCATTTATATTACAAGACACAAACTCTGACATTTGCAAAATCCTTTGTAATATGGCATAAATATAGTTTTTTTTTTTTTTTTTTTTTTTTTTGCGTTAGGTTAAGCTGCCAAATACTAATATGGACAGAGGGATTAATATGAACTTTTGAATGCAACCGAGAGATGAAAGTCATTGCATTCAAAAACATTTTAGGAATTCCCTTTTATATTGGACGAGAAAATGTGGTCTTATACAAATCCTCAATTGACATGATGAAATCTTGTAGGCATTAATTTGACATAAATTCTTACTTCTATACATGTAGAATTATTTTATTAGCTAGCTATAAGTTGTAGGTAATGAAATACGTAAACAATAAATCTTTAAAAGAATCTTACTTTGGCTCATAAACCTAAGCACAGCATTATTGTATATAGAAAATAGTTAGAATCATAAAAATACATAAAGAAAAACATAGAAAATACTTTATAAATTAATTATTTCAAAATTTCCTATATATTACACTACATATGCAGTAAGTGTTTTTGTGGTGCTGTAAAAAAAATAAGCGTTTCATGCTGAGTATCCCAGAGCCCTTCACCTATTTGAATCAAGCAACTAATAAGTATTATCCTGCATATAACCATAACAGTTATTGGACCTTCCTCCATCAGTGTCATGTATACAATAAGAAATGATACCCCATCAGTAATACTAGAAAAACGAATGAGTATCATGCTTGAAGAATGTGTAGTATTTCCCATGAAATCAGACAGGTATGACTTCAAAATTTTAAAAGATTTTATTGTACAAGCTTATTTAGCTAAAATTACAAAGCATAAGAAAAATATCTGTCTATATGAAGAGGCCCAAAGTCACGTAAAATATCTGATGAGATAAGAATGTCGGACAACTTTTAACCATGAAAAGACAAACCACTGAAGAAACTCTTTGAGTTAAATTGCAACATACTAATTACAATTACTTCTCCAAATAGGTATTGGGATAAAATTTTTGGAAAAGTTTGAACTGCAGTCGAGTTTGCCTTGTGTAGAAAGTTCCTTCTCTTAGGCTTCTTCACTTATGACTGTTCTCTTATAAGCGTTGAGATGCACATTCTTCTATTACTATGGCCGACACTTCTTGAATTTGCCTGAAATTTTCTTTTATTTGTTCATTTGAAAGAACCTTAGCATTTTTTTCTTTTTTATCTTTTGACCAATGTATGGAAGATTGAAAAAACTTTCAAGTATTTTGAGTAAACATGTTCATCAGGGATGTTTATCCTACCATCTTTCATGGCCAGAGTATATTACCCCAAGAACTGAACCATATTTCAGTATATTCTATTCTTTTTTTTTTTTAATTATTTAACTAGATTTCAACATCATGAATATGCGAATGAGAAAAAAATGACTTCATGGTCAAAACAGCGGCACAATTATCAATTGATAATGTAGATGCTACAGTATCTCTGAGCAGATAATTGACACGGTTATTAATGAGCTCCTGATTGTGGCCTGGTAAGGCAATGGAACATTTCAGCAAAACCTTTGCTGTCATAAAATTCATATATGCAAGAGACAGTTAAAACATGAACCAGCAAATATATACCAACGATATCTGGTTTGAATCTATCGAGTAACCCTTAAATTTTATCTCGTAATGTTTTCAACAGGGTCTAAAGTGGTGGCAAGTAGGTAGTTTCTTTCTTTTTTGGGGGAGGAGGTATATCATATACGTCCTCATCCTTTATGTATTCAAAATAGATCAAGTCTACCTCTTTTAATAAGGTTTTATGTGTTTGAACTTTTATTTTTGAGTTTAAGAAGTATGAAAACAACTGCCTGAGATTTAAAATATGCCAGATCATGGTGGATAATATAACCGGAAAATCTGAGCAAAATAAACTCAACATACAAATAAAAACCTAATGAATATGCCATCCTACTACTAGAGTCAATCAAAATTTAGAGAAATACTTCATATCACAGGTCATCTCACACCTATAACTTGCAAAACAGTGAATCTCACTTTACTGGAACAAACCAAAATCTCTTTTAAAAATGTACATATTTCATTGAAGAATAAACATAACCTTCTACGTTTAATCCTGCTAACTGACTGACATAAGTAATCTTACATTGCTCTGCAAGCCAAAGAATAACTTGCTAGTGAGTGTGACTTCTGAAGGATTTGTTACTTTCACCAACAGACATCAAGGAAGAAAGAGTTTTGATAGAAAATGTTTACTGCAAAAATGGTTCAATATCATGTGTCTATATGATATTTCTACAAAATAGGAAATATGAGGTAATAAGACTTTACTACTGATAATATTTCAAAAACTGCTAACCCCAAGCTAAAGGATTCTACTAGATAGTCGATAAAATACCTCTATCAGCATAGAAAGCATACGATAGTTACTGATGCATTATTAGCGTGCAAAAAGTGCGGTCATGACTGTCATGTGCCTGACAGCTCACTATACCTTTAAACTGATTTTGTAGTTGAACCTTCCTTTTGGGTAGTGTAGTGCTTCCCAGAGAAACAGCCCCTCTACTGCCATGTTCCTGAGGAAGCTTATCATTGTTTGAAATTCCTTCAAATTTTCCTCTCCCATGAGTATCTCCACTGGGTGAAAAATCAGCTCCAAATCTTGTGAGTCCAATTTCCATCCTGTTTTCATTACTGTTATTAACAAAAGTTGAATCTAAAGCACTACTAGCAGCTTGATTGGTGATAGTATTCTGAGATGTGTTTTTATTCACATCTAATGAGAGAGAGTTTGTTGGGCCTCCTAAAACAGTTTCTGAATTTCTGCTGTAAGTAAACTGTCTAAATGTTTGTCTGTGATCATTGTTTTCCATACTACTGTAACCTCTACCACCCCTGTCCTCTTGTGATGAATCCCAATATCCCCTTCCATCAGGTTTCCTTGATGTTGCTTGTTTGTGTTCTGATATCTCAGAATGTATGTCTCTTACCTTATCATAGTTGTCAGAAACTGCATACTCAACACCAGACTGTTTGTGGTTTGTGTGCTCATATTTAACTTTAGATGTTAGGTCAGGTGAAGGAAGGAGAGGGTGGGGGGAGGATCCTGAAAAAAGTCTCCAGGAATTAGATACTGAGGGAGAAAGGGTGGTTAGATCATCAAAACTTGAGAGTGCAGAGCCACTAAGGAAGGAGTTACTACGGTCTTTATCATTCTTATACCCAATCAATTCCGGGTCCCTTGATGTCTCATGCAATTTACTGTGTTCTGTCATGCTATATTTAGAATCACCAGATTTTTTCCCATTTCTCTCTCTACCAACACTACCAAAATTAATGCTTGCTTCAGTAAACAAGCCTCCCTGACTAACAAAATTCTTTGGGTCTGCTGTCAACCAATAACCATGTGGGTATTTATGTCTGTTATCCCAAGCATATCTGTCTTCCCTTTCTTTCATACCTTGCTTGAGTGGTTGGCGATTAGCATTAGATGAGGCAAGGGATGAAGAGTCACCAATATCCCTTGTTATTGATGCTTGAGATGCTAATGAGGAGTGTACATGAGAACCTTGATGTATGCTTGGTTCTTCTTTGCCAGGACCTTGAGAGTTAAAACCTGGTGGTGAACCTGGTACCCAAGTAGCACGGCCAGGTACTCCATGGTCTAGTTCTGAATTTATTTCCCTTATAGGTCCCGGCATTAGGACTGGAAGTGATGTAGTTATTGGAGAAGGCGATGAATTCCTCTCTAAAGAATATTCCTGTTCATTTCTGTTTCTTGGCCAAAATCCAACATTGTGTCTATTTTCATTTTGTGGCTCTGGAATGGGTGTATTCGACTGATGATATCTAGATTCTGGAAATAAATGATGATTGACCCTTCTGTCAAAGTCCCTATTTTGCAATGGATTATCAGGCAAGGGAGGTTGTGGACGCCTCCACTCTGGTGCTGAATAAGGACGTGTAGTTGTAGCTGTGGTGGTGGTGGTAGTTGTCTCTGAAGTAGTGGTGGTAGTTTCAAGAGTTGTGCTTGAACCCCAAAGCCAAGAAATAGTTGTGGTCAGAGCATTAGCAACACGTAATTGTCCATTGCTAACTTGGCGACGACCACGTCTATGAGTATCATCTACAATGGTAAGTACAGCACCTGTGCTCACTTTCTGCTCAGGGGGGACCCAAGGTCCAGCTTCACTTGTTGGTCCTGGAAGATCCCCTCCTGAAAGAATATAGTAATTTCTCCCCTTGCAAACAAACACTATAAACACATACTTTGATGCTAAAATAAAATTATGCATTTCAAGAAACTAAATCCAAGAGATAATACTGTTAGTAATAACATACAGAACACTTAGGGAAAGATTACAATTACTGAAATTACTCTAAAAACTCAGTATTATAACAAATTTGTCTTGATAACTAGCTTGGTTATCATACAAAACCTAATATTAGTAACAGAATACTAAAACAGTATCTTACAAAGTATCAGTTTAAAATACAATACAGATATGTTAACATATTAGTAAGGGAAGTCTTATAATTAGTCTAGCACTGCCAAAGATGATAGCATGGGGCTACAAACTACCACAAAATCAATACATACGTTCATAAATAGCACTCAGATTACTGCAGTCACTAACAGTGTAGAACATAATCTGTGGATTACTGCAATCTGAGTATAGCTGGGCACATATACCATTGGCATCAGGTAAGACCCCCATATAATTTCCAACAATAGGGCACGTAGTGGGTTCTTCTAGAAGGGATTCTGCAATGTATATTGTTATTATATAGCTAATAGACAGTTCAAAGTATACACGTCAGAAATAAATTGCACATATAGTCGATAGGCAGTCCTTAAGGGACACCGAAAGGAGTACTAGATTAGATGAATATTTTGTTAAGTCTCGAAAGTTTTGCTTAAGAGTTTAATTTAAAAATAGGATTTCAAGTCTTGATGAGAAATTGTTATTTCAGCAAGAAATTATATAAACAACAATAATACTTGACTGGTTCTTTTTCATTTACAAAAATTATAAATACTATTGCAAAGGTACAAAATTTTTTTTCTTTGCAAATATTTACTTTAATACATAAAGTACTGTACAATTATGTCACATGGAAATAAAACTACAGTAACCTAGATCATTCACTAACTTCCTTGAGTGGTCCAGGATGTCATGTCACCAAACTTGTCAACTTCACAGAGTAGATCATCAAATGTTTCTCGTGGATAGAGACCTATGTAAAATAAGATTTTTATTTGTACATATGGTATAGCAATTAGTTTATAAAATCATGTTCTTGCCATTTTATTGGCAATCTTCTGAAACAAAAAGTTAACAAAAGAATGAGAACCTGGAGTGAGATTGATGATCAATTTACCCAAAGTCTATTCTAATATAAACTCCGAATATCCTCAGTTTACCTTACCTAAATTTTATGTAATTAGATCTACTTTTTTTAACCAATTAATTTCATCCTTTTCAATATTTAAAGTTAGTGTAACAAGTCTATCTTGAAGTTTCGTCATCCTTTAAACAAGACTCTTCATTACTGAAGGTGATGATGGTGTACCTTAATCAGAATAATACAGCAAGATACCTAAATCTTATATGGCTGACAAAGAGAGCTTGTCTTTATTGATGAAAATCAAAGTAAATTTTATCAATTTGATGTTGGGATAAGTTGTAAATGCTATGGTTTCTAACATAATTTCCATTATCAAATTATCTCCTAAACTTTACCTCTATGATTAATGTATGTTAGATATTTCTATAATATTTGGGCCAAAGGCCAAGCACACTGACTGGGAAGGTCATTCAGGAACATCATAAATCAATTAAGACTATAAAAATTTACAAATTTAATTGAAAGTAATATCTAAAAAGAAGTACAATATATTTGAACAATCCAATATAAAACTCACATACTTTATTTTAAAAGTTATAAAAAATAAAAGATTAAAATATCTTAAAATTCATTAGAAATATAATTTTCCGAAAATACCTAATAAAGACATGAACATCATTCTCTCTTATAATATCAACAATGGATTTACCATCAAAGTGGTATTTTAAATGGTGAACAGCTCAGCAGAATGTCCTCAACCAACAGTAACCTGTTACAATTAAGACAGACTAGTGCACTGTTACCATACAAGAAATACCTGCCCTTAAGGAAGGTATTTCTGATGCTCAATCTTGTTACAACAACAAATTTTAAAAGCGATATGTTTTTCCCTTGCTATACAAACCTGATTCCTTTGAAAAAGGGGTATGCCTTCAGCAGCATTGCAATGGCCATCAAATCATTAACAAGGTAGTTCGTAATACCAGGTGGTACAAGGGGGAAGCCCTGCTGATCCGCCTTTAAAAAAATAGCCACTTTTGTCCTGTCCTTAGTCAGAGGACTGAGAGACGTGGTTGAGGTGGGAAATTTATTCTAAATCGCTCAAGTTTGCATAACTACGAAAAAATAATAAATTTTATAATTTCTTACTTTTTACTACTCATAAATCTTCCATCCCTTGAAATAAGGAGACTCGTGTTTTGGTGGGAAAAGACACCCTTATAACCAAACTTGGGGGTTCTTTTCTTCCTTGGACAGGTTATCCTTACTGGTTCCATACAGGATTGACGAAGAGGATTCCAACAGCTTCCTAACAGCTTATCATAGGGATATAGAAGCTGTTCAATCCTTGGTCAGCACTATCTTGAACCAATTCAATACTTGGACATGAAAAACTTATCTCCCTAAGAGGAAGATGGTGATAGTAGTGTCAAACCAAGCACACCAAGAGAAACATTTGGTACGGCACCAACACCTCCACTTTGCCAAGAGGGTAGAGGAATTGCTTCTTCATAGATACTGTCTCCACATCAGACATTTGATTTACAAACATGTAAGGATTACTACAACTACACCTCCTTTGAGAGGAGAACAAGAAAAGGGTGCAAGAGTCAGTCATTCTATCTCTCCTCAAGACTTATGTCAAAGATGTTACTTTAGATGGGATGCAAACTATGTCCTGTGAGGGAGGCCGGAGAGCAACATCTGTAAAGTACAGATAGGCATAGTTGGTTGAACAGCTACAACTCAACCTTTCGCTCCAAGTATGCTGACAGATAAATCAGATGCCTACTGACAGGGCTTTGGCTTTGAGTTCCTGCTTGAGATGGGGGAAATATGCACTACCCAAAGTTGCATAAAACCCAAGTATTCTCACCAAGATAGAAAAAAAAAATGTCAAGACATTTCCTTCTTGTGTTTTCTGTGGTTAATGAGAAGGCTGCAATACTCTCTAACGAGGTTTCCAGTCCTCCTTAAATAGCTCTACTGTGCTTCGATGTGATATCTGGCATCTTCACATCAACTTACATGGAGGGATAGGGTTGAGAAAGTTTCGAGCTAGTGTTCAAAAGCTACTGGTACTGGGTCTTCAATACACAGTCTGCGAGATGATGAAGGTGACAGATCCCCCATACCTCATAAATTTGACATGATGAGGGGCCTGAAACTCTCCTACTCTCTTGATGATGCAGAGGAAAGAAATTTTCTTGATGGAAAGATTCCTATGACACCCTCCTCAGGTTAGCAGTAGGCACATGCTCCATTGCTCTAAAGACGAGAACTGTTCCAACCCACAACCCATTTCCTATGATAGGCAAGACTGCTCGAAGCTTCCTTTGAGCATAGATTGATCCACAATACTGAGGACCATCTCAAATTATCTTGATGAAGTAGACAAGAGAGATTCTTGAGAGGAAACCTTATTATACACTCCTCAGGTTAGCAGTAGGCATGTGCACCCATGCCCTGAGGATAAGGACCCTCCCAACCTGGGATCTAAGTCCCTTGGTAGACAAGACTGTTCAAAGTTCCCTCCAAGTATGGATTGTTCCCCTGAGTAAGAGGGATCCAAACTCTAACGAGGAGCTTCTTCAGCAGAGGCAGACAAAGAAGTCTATGATTTGCTAAACAGAGCTCTAGCAAGAAAGACACTTTCTCTATGACCATCATCGCAGTCTCTCTCTCTCTCTCTCTCTCTCTCTCTCTCTCTCTCTCTCTCTCTCTCTCTCTCTCTCTCTCTTTCTCTCAGGACATGCTTGCCAGCTAGGAAAATAGAAAAACGCTCAATTTGAGATCACTACAGTGTCCCATGGAAGGGACCAGGAAGCTGGATGAATACATACTCTACCTGGACAGAGAGAGTACTCCATCCTTGGTGAGACTCTTACTTGCTGTTGGTATGGGCCGATTCCTGGGGAAGCGGTCACTGGGTGAGCACTTTCACTCATTTGCCTGGCATATAGTGCTGATGATTGGTGTGTGGAGGGCCACTCACCTGCAACTAGTGCCAACGCAGTAGTTGTCACACTAAGGAATTGGTCATTAGGTGAGCTTTGTTACTCCCTAATGATGGAGGAGAGCTGCTCTGTAAAAGGAAGGATGCTCTTCCTATTCATAACAAGGTCAAGGAAGTTGTGTGAAATGTCTCGCCTTTGCATGGTCTACTGAGTCAGGTTCAGTACTGCCTGGAGAGTCATTTTGCATCCATGTAGAATTCACCACAATAGGCTCCCAGTCATTCCACTAATGAGAACCAATACTCCCTTACAGAGATTGAAAGCAGTTTCCTAAGGGACATGCTATTCTTCCTCTGTCACTACAGAAATTATGAAGGTAGGAACAATGGTAATTTTTACCAGGCCTACAGATCCACCTGCCAGAATACTAAGGTAATGGTTAACAAATGAGATCTGTCACTTCCTCATGAAGAAACTTAACAGGTGAGATCTCGCACTCCCTCATGAAGGAAACAATTAATGAGTGAGATCTGTCACTCCCTCGTGAAGGAGAAGAGCACAGTCTAGAAGTTGTGAGAGGCCTTTGCAACTAATACTTATGCATCTTCCTTGTGATAAGTATCTGAAGAAAAGAATAGTTTGGAGAAGGAAAATTTGGTATAGCCGACAGGAGAGAGAGAGAGAGAGAGAGAGAGAGAGAGAGAGAGAGAGAGAGAGAGAGAGAGAGAGAGAGAGAGAGAGAGAGAGAGAGAGAGAGTAAACTCATTCTTCTTTCCTTGTTAACAGTTTTTCCTTATTGCCTTAATTGGTTCTGCATTTCCTACTGATTAGGAACAAGTGTGATACCTCTAAGTTTACTAATACAAGTACAAAGAAAATTTCCATTTGAACAGCATTCCCAGGTATTTGTCCTCTTCTTGGGCAAGAGATAAGACTCTCGTTCATTATAATCCTCAAATTTTAAAAAGCACAGGAAGTAGTCTCGATCATATCCTAAAAAATACTCCAAACAGGACATTCCAAGTAGCCTAAGCTAGGTAGCAATGTGGACAATCATGTGAACACCCGAGGAATCCAAGAGGCACTTTTGGGATGACACTACAAGTCCCCAGAGTTCCCCAAAGCACACAAATTTCTTTTTTTTGAGGCTGAGTACAGAGCAAAAGTTCCTACTGAACACAGCCTGACATGTATCAGTTCAGATGAAAGGAATACAAAATAATGCTCCAATCCTACGACAACTCGTCAAGAACTGACTGAAGAAGACTGGAGAAGATCATACAAGAACTCCTGTGGAAATATCCAGGATCGTCCCATCTCTGTTCCATGTCCACAGATGGAACTAAAGGTAGGTATGGGATAGATTTGGATGGAAGAGAGAAAGAATGTGCAAGACAAAGCATCCATCAACTGAAAGCAGGGCCTTATCTTTGCATAGTTCCCTTAACATATTATTCCTCCTGATACCCATCCTGGACTGAACCTGGGAGGAACAAGAATGGGTCGAAATGGGTCCAATCCCTTCTGAAGGAAAATGCTCCTAGTGGTCATTGGTGGGGTTTGGAGATTTTTTCTATTTATTAAGATTTAGAGATTTACCAGCCCAATGAGTCTAGCTCGACTCTAACAGAGCTGGCACGACTAAATTCAGGAATAAAAATATTTATATTGTTTTAAAAAAAATTATAGTGAATATATGGGATAAAAGATGAATTAATTATGATGAAAATCTATATATATATATATATATATATATATATATATATATATATATATATATATATATATATATATATATATATATATATATATATATATATATATATATATATATATATATATATATATATATATATATATATATATATATACTGTATATAAACCGTATATATATATATATATATATATATATATATATATATATATATATATATATATAGATATATATATATATATATATATATATATATATATATATATATATATATATATATATATATATAGTATAAAACGAAAAAACCACATGTTTACTAGTTTTAACTATACATTTGTAGAAAATATACAAATCTAAATAAAAATGAGTATACACATATGCAATTTAATGGTTATATTAAATCTATGAGTACTTAATTCAATATGAAAGTAAAATTTAATGCCGTTAAACTTAAAAATTTTAATGAAGTTTTATTATTATTATTATTATTATTATTATTATTATTATTATTATTATTATTATTATTATTATTATTATTATTATTATTATTATTACTTGCTAAGCTACAACCCTAGTCGGAAAAGCTGGATGCTATAATCCCAGGGGCCCCAACAGGGAAAATAACCCAGTGAGGAAAGGGAATAAGGAAAAATAAAATATTTTAAGAACAATAACATTACAATAAATATTTCCTATATAAACTATAAAAACTTATAACAAAAGAAGAGGAAGAGAAACTAGATAGAATAGTGTGCCCGAATGCACCCTCAAGCAAGAGAACTCTAACCCAAGACAGTGGAAGACCATGGTACACAGGCTATAGCACTACCCAAAACTAAAGAACAATGGTTTGATTTTGGAGTGTTCTCCTAGACGAGCTGCTTATCATAGCTAAAGAGTCTCTTCTACCCTTACCAAGACGAAAGTAGCCACTGAACAATTACAGTGAAGTAGTTAACCCCTTGGGTGAAGAAGAGTCATTTGGTAATCTCAGTGTTGTCAGGTGTATGAGGACTGAAGAGAATCTGTAAAGAATAGGCCAGACTATTCGGTATATGTGTAGGCAAAGGAAAAGTGAACCGTAACCAGAGAGAAGGATCCTATGTTCTGCTGTCTGGCCAATCAAAGGACCCCATAACTCTCTAGTGGTAGTATCTCAACGGGTGGCTGGTGCCTTGGCCAACATACTACTTGTAACACTTCAGTGCTATACTTCATGACGTTTTCAGAAAAGATATTATGTAGGTAACTAATGTAACTAATGTAAATACCGCTTGCAAAATAAAAATATTGCCAAAAGTGAAAGTAGCTAGATATAAATACTCTATGTCTATTTACATGCACAAATCCACCATATCTAGTTCTCACAGCAGTTACTGTAGAGCCTGGCTGGTCAATTTTCACTGGTAGCTGATAAAGTGATTACTTTAGTGTTATTATCGCTATTATTTGGAGCTGTCTTGTTGTTAATCACTGTTTTAACCTTGTTATAGTTCTGGAGCATAACCGATAATGAATGTTCAAGTTTCTGTTCAACTCTATGGATGTTATCCAGGGATCTGGTACTGAATGACTGTGTCCGGTGGTCTAGTAAGTCACGGAATAATGCCTCCCGATAATTGCCATGCAGTTTATCTGTCATATATGTGGGAGCATGTGACTGCATTATTTGTTTCGTGTTGTGTCAGGAGTATATATCTATCAAAGGTCTGCACCATGTAGCTTCTTGGGTAGTGTGTTTGGCATGGCACTGTTATAGGAACCCATTTTCCTTCGCGGTCTATCTTCATACGAACACTGTCCCCACATATTGAATTAGGTTTCAGATTTGCGGCCATGACGTCAGTAGTGGAAGTATGCATCTTCTGTTCGTAGGTAGTATCTCTTTGGCGCACTAGGGACTCATCTGGCCACATCGGACACAAATTTGTCGTTATCGTCGGCAAAGTGGTACGCAGCTGGCGTCCTATAAACAACGTCACTGGGCCAACACCCTATGCAACGTGGGGGTTTGAGTAGGACAGAAGCAAACTTAATGCAGGATCGTCTTGTTTTAGATGCTTCCTAGAAATGTATGGTTCTGATTCATCATTAGATCTAGCATACATGGGGCTACTGACTTCTTGTCTGTACTTGTACATTAATGAAAACTCTGCAAACTCTTTGCAGACAAACTGCTTTGCTCCATTGCTTCTCACTTCGTATGGCACACTATAGCGACCAAACAGCATCTTTAACTTCATGATCGTTGTCTTGCCCATCTTATCAAGTAAGTGCATGCACTCAAAGTATCTGGAATAGTAGTCAACCACTACAATGTTGTTGACCTTACCAAGCTCGAAGGCATCAATACCAACTTTATGCCAGAGTCCTTCAGGAAGGATAGTTGGCTTTAAGGGCGATTCGTCTTGCACACCCCACAACTTTGTAACTAATTCTCTATGTCGGCGTTGATGGTTGGCCATCACACAGATTGCAGGCTTGTATTCTGTACCTTGATGACCCTCGTGTAATTTGTGGATTACATCATCTTGCACTGACTTCAGAATCACTATACAGTCTAATTAGCCAATAATTCTATATATTGTAGTGAGGCACTGTTTACTTGCAAAGAAAGGCTGCTCTGCCTTTGGCACATCTTTTATAGATTCTGGTCATCATTTGTGGATTAGTGATACAACCTGGCATAAGTCCAGGTCTTTCTAAATCTCGTTGGACACAGTTACAGCATCACGTCACTTGCTGGCCATATGCTTTCAACAGCAGCTTCGAACATTTTTACTTCTTCGTAAGGCAGGTTCAGAACATATTGTACTAGGTAGTTCACCATCCCAATAAATCTCCTTATTTCTTCTGTTTGTTAGGACTTGAAAGCTTCAACTTTTATCCAATCAAGTGTCAAGCCTTTTGCCATGAACACTTGTCTCTGGTACAAAACTCTATTAGTCTTTAATCAGCACTTGGACTTGTTCAGTTTCAGTCTTGACTGTTGTATTATATCCAGGACAACTCTTAAAATGACGTCATGCTGCTCCTTATCTATTGCATAGATAAGCATGTCATTGACATGGGCAAACACTCCTTGGACATCGGAAAGTAGTTCTTTGAGGCTCCTTTGGAACATTTCCATTGATGAATTCAATTCGAATGGCAATCTTTGGAACACAAATCTTCCAAATGGAGTAATGAAGCACGTCAGGTTCTGATCTGCCTTGTGGGTTGGTAGCTATTAAAGACTGACTGCAGTCTCATGTTGAGAAGACTAGCATTGGCCAATTTCACAGCAATATCATTTACTGTCGGCATTATGAGCTTTTCTCACCAAATATATTGGTCGAGTTTCTTTAGAGCAACACAAAGGCGGACTTTCCCAGTCTTCTTGGTCTTATTATGCCATGCTTCACCACACGGTCCAGCTCTTCTTTTACTGGCTTTAACAGTGGCTCAGAAATTCTTCTTGGCACCACCAGGTTGTACGGGTCATTATCGGGCTTGATTTGAATGCATAATGGGTCACACCGAATTATCCATATATGTTGTGGCTTAAATTGTCAAGGCTCTCTATTAGCTTGGCTAGGCCCATTGATGTGGTGACACTTCTGCTCAATAGTGACGTAGGTGTCTTGGTGTTGATGACATTTACTGGAAATTTGTAGTCTCCACCCTTGTGTCTTGTTTCTAAAGCAAATTGGCCTAGGGTTATCAGTGGTCCAGCAGGGTCCCGCTGCAGTAATGCAAGTCACATCAATGCCTGTGTCAACTTTGAATTAGACATCAGTGTTGCCTGTCAAGTGACATTTTGAACGAAAATCACTGAAATCTGGTAACATAACTCTTGTTGTATGCTATACCAATATATATACATATATATATATATATATATATATATATATATATATATATATATATATATATATATATATATATATATATATATATATATATATATATATATATACAGTATATACATATATATATATATATATATATACATACATAAAGAATATATATATATATATATATATATATATATATATATATATATATATATATATATATATATATATATATATATATATATAACGAGAGAGAGAGAGAGAGAGAGAGAGAGAGAGAGAGAGAGAGAGAGAGAGAGAGAGAGAGAGAGAGAGAGAGAGAGAGAGAGAGAGAGGTAAGTTAAATCTACCTGTCTGAACTGAGATAATTGAAATATGGAATCAGCATACCTTTATCCTTATCTTTAAAAAGCTTGATACAAATACTGGTTCCATCAAAGAGATCCAAACCATTTTCAGGGTTACTTGCGTTAACTATAACTCTCCCAAATAACTTAATACTGTATAAATATCCCTACCCAACCATGACACCTTCTACTACTCATTCAAGCAGTAGATTTTGATGGATGTCTTTGTGTAAATGAGATTTACACGGGATAGAAACCCCCAAAGGCCACCTGAATTACTAGTCATGGTCATTTGACTCTAGCATGGGAGAAAACCGATAAAATATGAGAGTATAGAGATATTTGCATTCAAAATGGGAAAAAATTTGCTTTTTACACTTTGAGACCAATCATTCCTGCCACAAGGCTTCAACGTTGAAAAACAAAAATCAAATATGAAGCTAATTGACTTTGTCACAGCATTCTCGCATTAAGAGAGTATGTGATGGTTGAATTTTGGACATTCTCATAGAATGTGTTCAGCTGTTATCTTTGACCTGTATTATTATTATTATTATTACTTGCTAAGCTACAACCCTAGTTAGAAAAGCAGGATGCTATAAGCCCAAGGGCCTCCAACAGTGAAAATAGCCCAGTGAGAAAGTAAACAAAGAAAAATAAAAAATCCTAAAGACAGTAACAACATTGTCATTATTATTATTATTATTATTATTATTATTATTATTATTATTATTATTATTATTATTAATTGTTAAGCTACAACCCTTGTTGGAAAAGCAGAATGGTATAAGCACAGGGGCTCCAATAAATATTTCCTAAATGAACTATAAAAACTTTACAAAACAAGAGGAAGAGAAATAAGAAAGAGTAGTGTGCCTGAGTGTACAATCCAGCAAGAGAACTCTACCCAAGACCATGGTACAGAGGCTATAGCACTACCCTAGACTAGATAACAATGGTTTGATTTTGGAGTGTCCTCCTAAAAGATCTGCTTACCATAGCTAAAGCGTCTCTTCTACCATTACCAAGAGGAGAGTAGCCATTGAACAATTACAGTGCAGTATTTAACCCCTTGGGTGAAGAAGAATTCTCCAGATAAAGGGACTGGGTAATGTGGGTTATCCATCATATACTGTATTTAAGCGTCAATCAGGCATGGCCAAGAAGTATAGAATTACGTCCAACTTGCATTCATTTTGTTTTGAAGAGTGTACTGGATAAGCTCGATAATAAGTGTGACAGAACATGTATATTCAAGTTTCCTCTGATAAATGGCATGGATTTCATTCACCATGTAATAAACTAGCCCAATATTTATGGCATGCATAGTATCAAATACAAATTGCACTGAAGGTATAAATAGAATATAACACCTTTATGAAGATAAAGAGATCAGTGTGACTTTCTTGTAAAAGTTCCATAAAAGCCTTTAATTTAAATATCACAGCTTCTTCTGTGGTTTATATACAGTATAGAACACAACACATTTCTTTTTGGCAAATAACATACTTGATCTTAAAAATTTGATAGCCCAAACATTAACCATTACCGAAGAATTGTTCCTTTTGGAAAATGCATCATGCGTACAACTTGCTGATATTTCAACGGATTTATGGGATATATTATAATATTTTTTTCTAGACCTCTAAAGCAAGAAACTGATGAGAAATTTTTTTTACTGCATTGACATATGTATCTTGTTCTGAAAAGTTATGAAAATCAAAGACATTGTATTATCCTGCATCCTACATTTCTAGAATATCTTAGATAAGCATTTAATGTGTATCCTGATGCATACATTTAGTTAATAATCACTCTAGAGGACATCAAAGCAACTGGTCTTACTGAAATAAAATGTCAACTTCCAATTACCATGTTATCTTCCTAAGGCACAGTAAGAAGAACCCCAGGTTACGAGTAATTTCAAATATGAGCAAATTGGTATATGAAATTATACTTTTAACGAAATCTGTAATGAATTACCAGTGCTGCATCAGCCTATGAGCAAAAATTTTGCACTGTATGGCCATGTTTTGAGAATGTAAGAATAAGAGTATCATGCAATATGTGCAGAAAGTAACCCCACGCAATGCTCATACGCCAGTTATGCAGTGTTCACCCAAATATGGCTTCAGCAGGGAGAGCAGTGAATTTATTTACTGACAATGAAATGTCTCCATTCTATGTCATTTTAAAGAAAGGAATAAGCAGTCGTCTCTAGATAGGTTTCCTGTCAAGATTGAACCTAGGTGTGAAAAGACTGACCAAATATCCAGAAAGCGTAAATTAAGTGATTCAGTTAGGAATAGTGAAAGGCATTTAACCCTGGATAGGTACGGTGGGTCGTTTGCGACCCCGAGCGTCAAAAAAAAACAGGTTTTTCTCACGTGACTCACCCCTGTGACTGAATTTGTGGGTGATCGACCTGCAGGAGGTGTCTCCCCTACACGCTCTAGTAGTGTCCAGATGTGCATTGCTGTAGCTGTACTCCTTCCCCGATTTCTGAGACGCATCGGGGTCGTTCGCGTCCGAGTTTACCCTTCTGAGGTAGTTTGCATAATTATCAAGGTTATTACGTATTATGAAATTGTCGTAGAATGGTGCAACTTGTATAGGTTATCAGTTGTGGAAAGTCTTGGTGGATTGTTTGGCTACCATGTGCATGTTTTTTTTTTTAGTTAAAATGTCGTTCATCACCACGAGGACCATTTTACCGCGAGTGCCCCTTTTTCATTTTTTTTCATTTTTTTGCCAAGTCATTTTTCCGTAAGATATTGCCAAATAGTGTCGTAAAACTTTTGCTTGTTTAGTGTTGGAAAGTGTGTCTAGATGATCTGGCTACCCATGCATGACTTTGTTTTTGTCAGATACGACGTAGTTATTGGTATATTGGGTATTTAACTGCGGTTACCAATTTCTGTTTTTTTTTCAATATTTGTAAAAATTACTACGTAGTAAGGAATTGCCGTATATTATTCATTTTTTTTTCATGTTTATGTGTTAGAAAGTGTGCCTTGATGGTTGGGCTAACACGTGCATGTCTTTTTTTTTATCTGAGATGTCGTATATTAGAATGTCGGGCATTTTACCGCGAGTGTCCCTTTTTAATTTTTTTTAATTTTTTTGCCAAGTCATTTTTCCGTAAGATATTGCGAAATAGTGTCGTAAAACTTTTGCTTTTTTAATGTTGGAAAGTGTGTCTAGATGATCTGGCTACCCATGCGTGATTTTGTTTTTGTCAGATACGACGTAGTTATTGGTATATTGGGTATTTAACTGCGGTTGCCAATTTCTGTTTTTTTTTCAATATTTGTAAAAATTTACTACGTAGTAAGGAATTGCCGTATATTATTGATTTTTTTTTCATGTTTATGTGTTAGAAAGTGTGCCTTGATGGTTGGGCTAACACGTGCATGTCTTTTTTTTTTTATCTGAGATGCCGTATATTAGAATGTTGGGCATTTTTCCGCGAGTGCCCCTTTTTATTTGTTTTGCATTTTTTTGCTTAGTCATGTTACCGTAAGGAATTGGCAAGTAGTGTCGCAAAACTTATATTTTTATAGTGTTGGAAAGTGTTTCTAGATGATCTGGCTACCCATGCCTATCTTTTTTTTAGCCAGATATGGCGTATATATAGGTATGTGTTCGATTTTCCTGTGATTGCCATTTTTTCGTTTTTTCCCATTTCTTTCAAAATTACTACGTACTAAGGAACTATCACAGAGTAATATTTCATTTATATGTTTATTTGTCGGAAAATATGCCTTGATGGTTTGCCTAGCACGTGGCTGAAATTTTTTTTTTCTGAAATGCCGTATATTAGAATGGCCATTTTTCCACGAGTGCCCCTTTTTATTTGTTTTGCATTTTTTTTTGCTTAGTCATGTTACCGTAAGGAATTGGCAAGTAGTGTCGCAAAACTTATATTTTTATAGTGTTGGAAAGTGTTTCTAGATGATCTGGCTACCCATGCCTATCTTTTTTTTAGCCAGATATGGCGTATATATAGGTATGTGTTCGATTTTCCGGTGATTGCCATTTTTTCGTTTTTTCCCAATTCTTTCAAAATTACTACGTACTAAGGAACTATCACAGAGTAATGATTCCTCTAGATGTTTATTTGTCGGAAAATTTTGTTTACTTTTTTTTTGATTGAATATCATCAAATTTTTTTAGCTAAAATATTGTTTTACATTTTTTTTTTCGATTTTATTTCCCTTCTAAAAAATTTTTTGGGTCAGAATTTTAATTTTATAAACGTAAAATAATCGACAATTATCCAGCAACCCACCATACAATTTTTATGCATATCCAATAATAATTAGATTAGTAAATAACACCTTGAAATTGACATACCCTTCCTACATTTCAAGTGGCAGATTAGGGAGTCTGAGTCAGTGTGGTTGGCGGCCATTTTGTGGACATATCCGAAGCGTAAGCTGCCCTATCTATATATATTCTTGTTCCCTATAGAATTTGTGATATTTTGGTATATTTTTACCTGCATAAATATCATATTATATATTAAATATATGTATTTTTTTACGAAATTTCCAAGTACTCAAAAAATTACCTTTAGATATGGCCCCTGATATAAATGTAATTTACAAAATAATGAAGATTTTTTTACATATTTCTATTTTAGGATAACATATGTTTATTCCCTAAAAAAATTAGCCACTTCCTATTTCATTTGGGTACCCAAAAAAATTCATGAAATTTGGACAATTTTTTTTGGCCAAAAAAAGTTACCCTTTTTTTCTCATTTCAGATCTTCACCTCCATGGGTCTGACTTCATCCAAAATACATCAAGATGTGTCCTAAACATTCAAGAATCAATTCCTAAAAGGATTTGTGTATATATGTATAAACTTTTTTTTTATGAATTTTTATGTCAGGTCTTTTTTTTTTCTACTTAATTTTTTAAAATATTTATAATAAATAGTTTTTCTGCAGATGAGTAGTATTTATCTTTACAGTTGTTTTAAGCATTCATTGAAGTTTTTTTTGGCAAAAGAAAAAAGGAGGTTACTGCAAAAACTGATTTTTCAAGAATTTTTTTTGGCGTCGGGGTCGTTCGCGTCCGAGTATACCCTTAAAGGGGTGTCCGAGGACCGTACCTATCCAGGGTTAATAGAGAGAGAGAGAGAGAGAGAGAGAGAGAGAGAGAGAGAGAGAGATCTAAATATTTTATCAGAATTTTTTTAGAGGGGGATTCTTCTTCCAAGCAGTAATCCCAACTCTTCCTCCTCCACTTCCTCTCTTGTCTCCCTCACGCTCTCCTCAAATTTGCATAACTAGTGCTGATAAGGAAGCAGCAAATCAATTCCCTGATGTGTTTGTTAAGATTATTAGAGAAGGTGGATTTTGTGCTGAACATTCGTCAATGTGGATGAGGCAAGCTTAGTTTGGAAGTATCCAAACCGGACCTATATCTATAAGGAGGAGATGGTACCAGTTCACAAAGTTGGCAAGGAGAGACTGACTTTGCTTCTTGGAGGTAAAACTTCTCACGACTGTGAGCTGAAGTCTATGCGTGTGTATCAGACTCAGAATCCCGGGGCACACAAGGGGTTTTGAAGAGTCAGCTACTCTTCATCTGGAAGTCAAATAGGAAGGCATGGGTTACCCTCTTGTTATTTGAAGACTGGTTTTTTAACCACTTTGTGCTTGAGGTTGAGCAGTATTGTGCAGCTATTGCTGATCATCCTTCCAATTTAGCAGACTTCCATTCCGATGTAAAGGTAGTTTACTTACCCCCTACCACTACTTCCCTGTTACAGCCTATGGACTAGGGGCAATTGCTTCTTCCGAAGGCCTGCTACCAATGTAGGACATCTGCTATGACTTAGGAGGCAACAGAAAAGGAGAAGGACGTGACCCTCAAGATGTGCTGGAAGTCATACAAAATCTGAGATGCCATCAAGAACATTGTTGAAGCTTGGGATGAGGTGAAACAAACCAACATCAATAGTGTTTGGAAGAAGCTTTTCCTCTAGTTTGACAACGATTTCTTTAGCTTTGAGGATACAGTTGAGGCTGATATCAACAAGGTTGCTGACCTTAGTATGAAGTTGGATCTTGAGGTAGATGATGAGGATGTAACCAAACTCCTGGCATCTCATGGAGATTTGTTGTCTGCTGAGGACCTCGTTGAGCCCAAGAAATCTACAGTCAAGGTCAAGATCGAGAAAAAGGTCGAGAAATAAGCTGCCGTGGTGGAGCTCTGCGCTCAACTGAGTGCTCCTCTAGTTTATGAATGGTAAGAAATTGTTTTCTCTCTTTTTTTTTTTAAGTATATTATACATATGCAGTATTTATGCATGTATGTTTGTATGATTGTATGGATGTACATGCAGTAGGTTATATATTTAATCCGACTTATGATAAAAATCGACTTAGGATGCATCGTAAGAACGGATCTTGTTTGTAACTTGAGGACCTCCTTCGTGTGTATTTATGGACGTGGGGAAAGCATCGAGTGAATTTCCTTTATTTCTTTGGGAAAAACTATTTTAGAATAGGAGCATTTTAGGAAGTGAGCTGTTATTAGGAAAATTATTCCCCCCGCTTCCTTCCCATGGGCGACGTTCCATCCCCATACGAATAAAAATGCTATACCATCAATTGTTAACACATTTACCTCAAAGTTTTATTGCATCAACAATTTGGCCATTGGCGCATTCGAAAATTCGGTTTAGCTTCAGTGAACAATTTCAACATATGACACACCTCTATCAAAAGTCAAGTCTGAATGTTCATCTGATCCATTTCCTATTTTTTAAATATTTTCTGCTGTAAATATTTACATCTAGTTATTTGATCACGTATCAGTAGTCCCTATTACCAAATTTATACTGTTGCCATATGCACCTTCAGTATTTGGGTTTACATGGTAATACCAAAAGAATATGTGAACAAATATAAAACACACAAAGAAAATAAACACAAGAATATACAAAGTAAAATACTCTACTGAGAATTGAAAGAAAATAAAAAACAATCAACATGGAAACAAATCATTCTCAGGTCCTGATTTTGATTTCTTTAAGAGCAATAGAGTACAGTAATTATAACATTTATGAGGCTTATCCTTTATATGGATGTATACAAATAGGTATGTATGTATGTATGTATTTATGTATGTATGCATGTATGTATGCATGTATGTATGTATATATATATATATATATATATATATATATATATATATATATATATATATATATATATATATAGAGAGAGAGAGAGAGAGAGAGAGAGAGAGAGAGAGAGAGAGAGAGAGAGAGAGAGAGAGAGAGAGACTTACCGAGCATAAACTCCAGCACATTAGCACTCCGGCGCTTCAACCACAAGCAGTTGTAACTCCAGTCTCCGCTAGATAAGAAAAATAACGTAATTAGTGAATAACTCAATGAAATAATTCTAAAATTACCTATGTAATTCACTTTAAGAAAAGTACATATTCTTAATTTCAAGGATTAATGAGTTCTAATGAGAAGAATAGTCTTATTTAATATTTCTGAAGACAACTTACCAGACGATATCACTATCGCCATATATAAATAAAACAACAAATTGGGATCATTGAACTTTAAAAAAAAAAAAAAAAATTCAATACAAACTTACATCTTTTAGCCTATCGAAGCATCTGCACAAATACCCATTCACTCCATTCCTACATGATGATAAAATACGGACCTACTATTCATTATTGGTTAGTACATGGTGAATGGTTCCTTCAGGTTCAGGTAGAAAACTTAACTGTTTCAGTTACTGAGTAGTTTTATAACGTACATTTGCAAGGGAAATAGTTTATATTTTTAAAAAGTTACATAAATTTATTGGTACTGTATTATAAACCCATTACTTTTACCTTAACCTGGAGTATCTTAAAAGGGAGGGAGCCGAGTTGCCGAATTAAAATACACGAAAAAATTGGTCCAGCTGCAGACAAAACAAGTTTCCAAGGTAGAGAAACAAATACCACACACGAAGCTCTAAGGACTAACAAGGGATCATGTGATACAAAGAAGAGCTCTTAGAAGAACAAAGGATCAATATCAAGGAGTAATGACCCAGAAATGCAATGCCAAGAGACACGGATACCAGATGAATATGTCAAAGTAGGTAGGTTGAGATGGGACAAGATGAAGATAAAACCACTGTAATCCTGGCATCTAGCTCCCATACTGATGGTAATACATTTATATGCAACTGTTATAAGCCCTAAAAGACGTGTCACATCTCACCAGATTGCATGAACAAACAGATTACGTGCAAAAAACAGTCATTCGGTCATTTCTGTGGGCAAAATTGTCGCGGTTGCATCTTGGGGATTACAATGTAACGGAAGTTGAATAGTTAAAACGAACAGATAGGATTGAAATGACAAAGGACAATTAACGGATAAATAACGTACAAAAAGTAGAAATACCGGAGAAGTAACAGACAGAATGGACTAATACAGGAGAAACGCCGGAGGAGAACCACAGATTAAATGAACACTAACGTACATCAACGGAGTGACTCTTTGGGTCTCTGTTCCCTCTCTGTAATTGCAACCTGCTGAGATGTGACAGGCACTATACGAGGAGGGGACAGGATGAAAGAACACTGCATTTTCATTCTATGTCCGTCCTTATATGTTTCTTTCTGGTGTTCTTTCCTTCCTTCAGTTTAACGTATGTTACACATCCATTCTATGTCAGTTATATTCCTTTACAATTCCATTATCTATATGTTAATGTCTGTCAGGACATACGGAATAGGTATTGTATTTCAACATTTCATCCATAGTCCAGTAATGATCTGGTGAGCAATAGCCATCACCAGAAACGATCGGAGAAATCAAATATGACAAATGCTTACAGAACTAACAAAATGTACGAGAAACTAATGAAATGGAAGCTTAATTGATAAATTATGAATACGTAATGAAAACCTTTTCCGGTCAATGTTCATTACAAGTTTGTGCATGTTCAAAATCTGCCACCGTTCATACCGGATGTTGCTGGTCATGAAATATAGTCACCGGAGGTGAGCAATAGACTAAATGAATGCTAACTTACATCAAAATAGTAGTATCATTGTTCTATAGATGGGATAGCTTGTAGCATACCTAGTCTGGCCCTAGGTGGACGAGATTTCTATTCCTTCCCTGGATTAATTCTCTCTGCCACCTTAGAGACCACTCTTGGGTGGTCTCGCTGCCCCTTCCCCTTCCTGGTTAGGCCATACCCTTTATTGTCCTAGGAACTACAGTTCCCTTTGTCTAGTCTACTTACCTTAGTATTTGAGTTTTCCCTCATCTGCTATGTAGGCTAAACTTGCCTACACAGTATTCCTTATGGCCTAACCCTTTCCAGGCAGAGAGCTGGTACCTCTTGAGATTCTCCTCTGCCGCCTTAGTCATTGCCTGGTCTATGACTGCAGCTTCTCATCCTGGGCTATATACCTCTTCCTATGGAGTCCTAACTCCTTTGCCTGGGTGGTTTATGTTGGCAGAAGTGTTGCCTTCTGTCCTTGCTTCCAGTCTTGTCAGCTTGAGTTTTTCTAGCATTGGATGTCGAGTGGGCTTTGTGGAGATTCCCTCTGCCGCCGTAGCTGTTGCCTTAGGCTGGTCATCTACACATTTTTTTCCTCTTCCATATCTTAATAACATTATCCTCTGAAGTCGGTCGATTGGATCCCGCCTGGTTGTCAGGATATCCCTTGAATTTTCATTTCTTGGCATCCTATTTTGTACAGCTCTCAATATCTTAAAGGGCTACTCCCCTTCACCTTGATTTAATGATAACAACTAAATCCTTGGCAGATTTATCTATCTACTGCCTTCCTTTTCCTGTGCCTTTCCCCTTGCTTGTGGATTGTTTCTATATAGGATTGTCCCCGTTTTCTTGCCGATTGAACAATGCCTCTGCCGAATTGTGTCGACATTCATAGGGGTAGAGAAAGAACGGTTCATGAAACCATGGTTGCTAGGAATAGCTGTCATCTTAGAAACAGCTGCTTCCGGCCAGGGGACAGCCGTTGCCGGCTTAGGCAGGATGATATAGATTGTCTAATAGACAGAGTTTGGGGGAAATGGTGTTCCACCGATGTGACCCTTTTTCTCCCTATTCTGTCACACTGTTTTAAGAGTCTTTAAAGATTTCTGAGATGTTTGGCATGAGACTCCATAGTGTAGCAGTAGCCACAGCTAGTGTGTAATATATTTCTAATCTAGAGATTATTTTCAAATTCTCTATTTTAATATTCATTTAATTGTTACCATAAGATAGAATTTTTTCTATATATTATTTGTACTCATTGAAAATTTTCTATCTTTACTGGTT
This sequence comes from Palaemon carinicauda, assembly GCF_036898095.1. Lineage (NCBI taxonomy): Eukaryota > Metazoa > Arthropoda > Malacostraca > Decapoda > Palaemonidae > Palaemon > Palaemon carinicauda. Next base: position 35,415,533 of record NC_090745.1, read on the forward strand.
GCTGAAGACATGGAGTGTTCGATGGTAACCTGTACCAGACGAGTCAAGTTGCCTTGTGGCCACAAGACCTGCCGGCAGAATGCAGACTGTCATGTTTTCAAAGGGTCCTTTGCAATCTGGGAACCTTCCAACTGCAGCACTTGCAAAGACATTAACTGGTTTCCACGCTACCAACGTCTCCTGGGACAAGAAACCGTGGTGTCAGAAGACCATTTGTCATTGGTTGAGAGCCTTTCAGAAGAATTCTCACCAAGGTGCCCCTTACCTTCCTTCTATGGAACTCAAGGACCTCCTCTTTTCCAATGCCGAGGTGACTGCTGTTTTAGTCAACAGATACCAACGGTACTACTCCTGCCGGATGATGAGGTTGTGGATCCTCTTCACGTGATGAGCCTAGAGGCCGACAACATGCCGACGACCTCTTCTGTGATGTCAGAGAGGGAGAGGATCCTACTGACTACGGATGTCTCTGATGAGTCCCTAGATGTTCATCAGGTAAGTACAGTGCCCAGAACTTTTTTGGCCAAATTCCCCATCCCTGCATTTGCTGGCCCCGCCTCCACTTCTACTCCCGTTCCTACGCTGAATAAAAACTTTGATCCCTAATCAATTGAGTTTATGGCATCCATGAAGATATTCATGGAAAACATACATGCCGAACATGATTGAGCTCAAGCGTTCTTAGAGGCAAAGATTGAGGCTTTTCAATAGGCACCTAAGTCCAAGGGTCCACCAGCATTGAGCCTATCAGATTGCTTAGTTAAGAATCCTTGGCATTATGCAGAGCATATGGCTCTGAATGAGGGGTACCTCCACATTAGAGAAGGTATGGGTTCTAATCCTGTCTCCGACTTCAAATTCTACCCCTCTACTGATAATTATCCTTACTGCTATGTAAGACTATTCTCGGAAGCGTCCATCAGAGATGATACGTTCCCTAAGGAGACTATCATCCTGGACCATAACAAGGCTTAATCCTTATTGGTTAAGTAACTTAAGAAGGCCAAATTCACTAATACTCAACCTTCGGCCTTCACAAGAAAGCAGGCCACCTTTGTTGCTCCCAAAGATACTGTCTTTCCCTTCGCCTAAAAATATTTAGAGGCTGTGAAGAAGGCAGTAATAGAAGGTACACCATTGCCAGTGGTAGAGGAATGCAGACCTACCTCCCTGGCCATTCCTTATGACTCGGATAATTGAGAGAATGTCCAACACACCTTTAGGGTCGGAAAACTGGATAGGGACATTGGAGGCAAACAATTCAATGGAACGTTGCCTAGAATTCCAGAATTCCTATTGACGAAAGAATTGGAAGCCAAAGAAAGGCTATCTGTTTCTTTGTCCCTCCAGTCCTATCTGGAAATGTTGATTGGGAACTATCTCAAAGATTCATCTGGCTACTTTCCCCAGTGATCTACATGCTTTCTTTTTAGCCAGAAGACCATGCAGAGAACATGTCCTAGCTGCAGCAACCATCAGGCATGAGCATAGAAAGTTCATTGACTATTCTGGGGGGCGGGAGATCTCTTTCCTCAGAAATTGGTCAAGGAAATAATCGACAAAGCAGCTAAGGAGAAAAAGAGCCTTGCAAAAAAGTGTGTTATGTCCTCTGAAAGGAAATTCACCCACGGAGAAGGACCCCAACCTAAAGGCAAGAAGCATAGGAGACCCTTTAAAGGCAGGAAATCCTTTCCTGATGCAACAGCTCAGTTGTCACGATCCCCCAGACTGTGTACACAGTTCCCCAGCAGTATGCATCACAGTCTCCAGCCTTAGCCACTACAAAAGAAAAGTGCCAGCGGCAGAGGAAGTTATGGACGGGGCAGTCAATCTAGAGGCCGAGGAAGTAGAGGCAAGGCGTTTAAAGAAGCAGGTCCTTCACAACAACAATGAGCTACCGGTAGTGGGAAGTCTTTATCTTTTCAGGGATCAATGGGAGTTTGATCCTTAGGCTCACAGTATAGTCTCAAAGGGACTAGACTGGAAATGGAAACCGAAACCACCCCAGTTCAAGAGGTTCTTTTAACCCGGAAGAGAGTCATCCTCTGCGCAAAATCCACGAACTTTCAAGGGCAGCTATTCTGCGTGCCCAAGAAAGATTCGAATACTCTTCAAACTATTCTGGACTTGTTTCTACTATACAAATTCCTTCTGACGATAAGTTCCAGATACTGACTATCTTGCATATAAAGACCCTACTACCCCAGGGGGTCTACACTGTCTCCATAGATCTTACCGATGCCTATAGGCATCTTTTGTTAGTTTGCGCTTCTCCCCTTACCTCGGTTTCACACTGGCAAGAAAAGCCTATGTATTCAGAGCTATACCCTTCGGGCTCAATATAGCTCCAGGATTTTCACAAAGCTAGTGGAGGCCATTGTCCAACAACTAGAAAACAAAGGCCTTCAGGTGATGGTTTACCTAGACGACTGGCTAGTCTGGGCTGCAACGAAGTCGGAATGTTTTCTAGCAGCTCAAGAAGTCAACAAATTCCTACATTCTGTGGGCTTTCAATCAACCTCGAAAGGTTCAGGCTATCTCCAGCTCAAGATTTCCAGTGGCCAGGGCATCTCTAGGATCTAAAGTCACACATCTTTCTCTACCGCAGGTAAGGGAAAGGAATTTGCAAATCTGTCTAGTGCTTATTTTGCTTGAAGGTAATTACCAGACATTAACAGGACAGAGTCTTAGGATAACTGCAATTCACTGCTGTGGTAGACCCAATCCTAAAAGCAAGACTCAAAGATGCCAACAGAGTCTGAAGAAGAAAGGCATCAAATGCTCGGAGATATATTCGCCACAAAACCCAGGCTTTGTTGCTCTAACAGCTCAAGCTATGTTCCACTGCCATGACCTTGTCTACTTACATCCCTCTACAGTATCCTCATTCTTCCGTGAAAATTCACACGGACACCTTGGAACTGGGTTGGGGGGGGGGGGGAATTCTCCTTTCCAAGAAGATACAGGGTCAGTGGCCAGCCCCACTTCAGAAGTTCCATATCAACATTCTGGAAACTATGGCAGTGTTTCTAACTCTGAAGAGACTGATCCCAAAGAATAAATCACACATCAAATTAGTTCTCAACGGAAGTCCACGAAGGTCCCCCTCAGATCATCCATGTGATTTTAGCCATTCTCATCTTGGTAAAAGGGGAGAAATTCGCATTTATAGGCAGTTAATTTAATATGGGTTCACAATGTGACGGCGGACGCCCTGTCAAAAATCCAAGCCTCTGGTAATAGAATGGTCTCTAGACACAATATCATTTTGATTCATCCTAAAGCAAGTCCCAGAACTGCAAATAGATCTCTTTGTGATGACCTTCAATGAGAAACTTCCCTGGTATGTATCACCAAATTTAAATCTGGAAGAGGAGGGAATGGATACAATGTTACTGCACTGGAACCAGTGGCCTCACATTTTTATCTTTCCACCTTTCAACTTCCTAATGTAAGTCCTGGACAAACATTGGACTTTCAAAGGGGCAGCAGATCTAGTGGCTCCAAAGCGGCCCAAGAGTAATTGATACCCTCTCGCTCTGGAACTCAAACCTCTCAAGATCCCTCTACCATCTCCATTGTTGTCCCAGGATGTTACGCAGAAGACTGTCTTCGCTTCTGCTTGGATAACGAAAAACCTTCAGCTTATGATTTTCTCGCCCTAGCGGCTCAAAGAAAATTTCGGACTTGCGAAGGAGAGGATTGACTTTATAGAAGAGTACAAGTCCGATTCTACAAAATGGGTGATTTCGTTAAAAGACATCAACCCTCTTCCATTATTATGGACTTCTGTATTTCCGTCTTTATTTCATTACACAAGCAAGGTTTGGCCTCTACAATTATTGCCTCATGCAAGTTGGCACTATCTAGACATATCACTTATGCTTTTGATATTGAACTCAATAGCATACTGTTCAATAAGATCCCGAAGCCTTGTGCAACATTGAAACCAAATACTCCTCCTCTTGCCAAATATAAGGTAATTTCCTTTTTGGAGGACACAAGGTGTTACTGGTGTGTTTATATGTATTTTTTACACTTAAGGTGTGTTAAGTGTCCTACTACATTACTCATCAATAGATAACGCCACTACCTCTTTGAGAGATCTTACTCAAAAGTCAATCTTTTTGCTTGCTATGATTCTGGTGCTAGAGTTAGAGAGATTGTGACACTTTCAAGAGATGATGGCCACATCGAATTCTTGTAATTGGTGGAGGAAATCTTTATTCAGATCCTGATTTCCTGACGAAAAATTAGCTTCCCACAAAACATTGGGGGCCATGGAAGATCGGTCCACTAAAGGATGATCCTTCTCTGTACCCTGTGGAATACCTTAAGACCTACCTGTTAAAAGACTTGGGCCTTTAGAGGTGGACAACTTTTTAAAAGGGGAAACATCAGGATCTCATCTTTCTTGGAAACAGCTAAGGTCCAAATTCACCTATTTCAACAGAAGGGCTACCCCTCCATTGGGTCTTGACCCTAGGAAAGTTACCCCTTCCTTAATTTTTTTTCCAATACATGTCCTTTGAAGGCTTACAAGCTTCCACAGGATGGAAATCTTCAAGAGTGTGTTTTTAAACATTACTTGCGTCAATTAGAAGAGATTATACACTTTGTAGTGGCTGCTGGTAGTGTGATTAGACCAGCTCCTTAAGTGTTAAGCATAGACTCTCATGGACTGTATAATTAGGATTTTTCAGTCTGCACTGTGCAAGTGGAATAATATTCTTATTTGCAATGTGTGCTAATCTATATATATAGTAAAGAGTCTAAGGTGATATTCTCCTATTTTTTTATGAATATTATTGTTATGGTACTCTGGTACATATCTCTGGGGTGGAAAATTTCTGTTTTCTACACATATCTAATGTACATTTATGAATTTTTGGAAAGAATGGAAGACTTTAGCTATTTTTGCATTTCCTTTACATGGACCTACTGTTAACAATAAAAGCAGTGTACCTCCATTCTTAACCCTTCTTTTAAGTACTTCGGTCTAATAGTCTGGGGCTCTATTTAATAGTAGAGTGTTGAACCCTGTGTAACATCCCTGCATGTTTGCTGCTCAATCAGTTGAGTTTCAAACACAGTTCTTGTCTCCTGGGGACAAAGATTTTATTCACAGCAAATGGGACTGTGCAATTAAATTCTCTTATGTGATTTAAAATCAACTCACTTGTGTTCATAGCTTGCGACTATCGTCCCAACTGCTATGTGGAAGTGTAGACACACCTTTTCTTGTCACAGTACTTATCTTGGGACATTGTCCTTATATAATTAGTGAGAATTCTAGACACTCAAATGGATTGAAAACTCCATCTGGCAACAATTGAGAATATAATTCTCTGTTACACTTCCATCAGATCGACATGGATCGAGCCCAAAAGAATGGATTTTGTCATAGGAAAAATCTATTTTTGGGTGAGATAGTCATATCGTCCTGATGGACCCACCCGTTATTTTTCATCCCCTTCCCATTCTGTGTGTGAGGCCATGTATCATACGATGGCTGCTCTTAGAATAGTTTTACAGGTCACGTTTTAGTTGTAGCACACTGGGTTCGGGAGTTATAACAGCTCTCTTGCCCACGTCTCCAATCCTATCCTATATCCTTCGAGACAAGGTTAACTCTATCCGGGGAAGGATAGCAGTGGCTTGTTTTAAACACGTCCCTGGTGTATACATGATATCTCTCGGGATATTCGCTCCGGAAGTAAGAACTCCGTGATACCTCTACAGGTAAAATTCTCTGGTATATCACTCGCAGAATTATCCCAAGTAGAAAGCTGCCTTTAAGGAACTCCAACACTTTGAAACTGTTCTTCTTTGTATCTCAGATAGTAAAAACGGGATCTTGCCAAATATAAGGCCATTTCCTTTTTGGAGGACACAAGGTGTTACTGGTGTGTTTATATGTATTTTTTACACTTTAGGTGTGTTAAGTTTCCCACTACATTACTTTTTGAATTAAAAAATGGATGAAACTAGGAAATAAGTCTGAAAAAAAAACATGTTTCAGAAGGGAAGGTGGTCTTAAGTCTACCATAGGGTGATGTAAGATCACAGGGAAAGCAGTGGGAGCACAGGCAACTTTGCCCCCTAAGTAAGTACAGGAATAATATTGTTGTAATATCTTGTGATTTGAATCTCTATAAAACTCGAAAAATACGAGCTTTCACCAAATATCAGTTTTGTTCCAGTTACCAATAATCACACCAGGAACACCTCATTTTTTTTTTTTTGTAAAGGTTATTGTACTAATATATGAATTTACCAAAGATCTTTGAAATATCATAATTTTATGGAAGAAAAACCTGCAGTAAAACTGCAGCGTGATGCTGGCCAGGCATACCCAAAAAAAAAAAAATAAATAAATGACAGCCGAAAAAATTGAAAATACATGCATAGATAGATGTTTCGATAAAATAACAATGCCAGTTATAGAGGATGTGTGAAAATTTCTGGGGTAAAGCTGATTATGATATAAAGAAAGCATACATCAGGACATTAATACATTCTAAACCTGTGAAACGGCAGCGTACGCCTCTTGGTAATGAACCTTCTGTGTGATCACAGACACGAGTACATGGTTATGTAATGGAATAATGTACACAGTGTGTAAAGCTGGCTTTTTACTAATATTTGCCATAATTGACAGGTGTAAACGCGCAGCATTAAATAAAGTGACTGCCACTGGTACCCCTGTGGCAGATAAGAAAGAAAGGGAAACATACGCCAGGTACTAAAAATGAACGGCAGTTTCTGGAATTAATAGAGGAACACATGGGTGCTATTCCTAAAGTGTCATGCCACTATATTCGTGCTAAATCCCCAAATCAAAAGTACTTGGTAAGCAAGCTCAACATGACTAAATTGTATGAGTTATACCAAAGCTGGATGAATGAAAAGTACCCTAATGACTAAAAAGTGAATGAAAGTTATTATAGGTATGTAGTAAACACACGATTCAATATCAGGTTCACACCAGTAAAAATCGATACTTGTACCATCTATTATCCGTTCACCAGGCAGTTAGCATGCAAACGAGCTAAGGATGCCTTACAAACAGATTCACATGAAATATTACCGGCTTTAGAAGAACATCGTATTCTTGCAAAACAAGGCCAGGAGATTGTGAGAAAACTTTTTTTTTGGGTGAGCAGAGGGGCAAGTATGATAAAAGACAACACTTTTGCAGTCTGCTTTGAGCTCCACCAAACATTACTGATCACCAAGCTGTCATACGAAACAGAGTAGTAGCCTACATGAGGAAAAGGTGGACTCATAATTTCTGTGTGACAAACATGAAAAATAATAAGTGAACTATGCTAGTCTGGCATGAGGTTTTAGGCAAGAGAAGCAATGTAGAGGTGTTCAACTGTATTTTATAATACTTGGAGCTTAATCATAATGCTGAGGAAGAGATCTGTTTATTCTTAGTCTCAGACAACTGCATTAGGCAGAATAAAAACATTAATTTGACCCTAATGATATTGCAGCTAATACATGAAAAGAATTTTTTTGAGATTAATCATGCATACCTTGTTCCGGGTCACTTCTACATTCCCTGCGGCCGGCACTTCAGTAACGTGGAGTCAAAACTCAAGAAGCATGCCATAATAGAGATGAAGGACGATTACATAAACCTTATTCAAGATGCAATCCAGACTGGCTTTGATGCTATCGACATGAAAACCATGGATTTCGTCGACACTGATGTGCTTGTAAAATCAATCACTATGTGCACACCACAAAGATTAAAGTTCAGTGATTCCAGGATAATAAAATACTCGTTTCGTTATCGCGAGGGCATCTTTGTGAAGGAGACCTACAGTGATGTAGAGGAGTTAAAAAAAGTCAGCCTATTGAAACGTCAGAATAAAAAGTACTTGCCGCAAACATTCAATTTGAGCAGCGTGACTTTAGGCCCAAAGTAGAGAGGGACAATCAAACTTGAGTCTGCCAAGGTCAAACCCCTCAAAGAACTTTTCCCGTTTATTACTGCTGGTAACGTCCGAGACTACCCGGATATCCTGGCACTACAGGAGGCTGCTGTAAGGTAGCTGGCAGATGACAGCAGTGATGATGAAGAATCTGATGTCAATGACAACTTGATGAAGTACGAGTAACCCCCAGCCTGTATCCCTGTCACCAATGTAAAAATTATTTAGCGGAAGCCCAGATATGTTATGGTAAGTGTAATCTTTTCTGTAGTGTACTGTAATGATGAAGTACGAGTAACCCCCAGCCTGTTTCCTTGTCACAAACATAAAGATTATTTAGCGGTTGCCCAGATATGTTATGGTATGTGTAATGTTTTCTGTACTGTACTGTAGTATTATTTTTCACAATATTCTGATCCTCCTTATCACCTCCATGCATTATTTCATTATTATAATTTTCATAATTAGCTAGTTTATTATTATTATTATTATTATTATTATTATTATTATTATTATTTGTGCTATCACATATGTAATATGAATATGAGTTGGTGTAAGTTTTCATATATGATGTAAAAATAAAACAATGTTTTCATGTATGTTGATGTAAAGATAAAACAATTAATTTTTTTTACATATGTTAATGCAATTATAACTCAAAAATATTATTGTGTTCATCTACGAGAGTTCTAGATTCTACTTCGGCGCCCGCCGTGAGCTATAAAATACAAGATAATTCTAGAGCGAGTCCGTCGCATGGCATCATGTTGTGCTTCCCGTCTGTCAGGAACATTCGGGACTATTGGTCCCTTGTATATAAACAACAGGTGCTGAGCGAGATAAGGAGAGTAGAATAATACATTGCTTGTGTTTGGAGACATTTTTTGGGCTACACCCTCTGTGACTCTGAAATGCACATAACGACAGAATATCTTGAAGAAGATGAAGAAGTTCATAAGTTCATCTGTATCAACGACAGAAGCGGTGATCCTATATATCAACTTTTTATATCTGAAACTAAGCAACGTCGTCTGTCCCTCACTGCATAGAAGTTTGTGAAGTCAACTCAAGATCTACTTCATCATAAGAATTGGGTGATACGCAGTGGGTAGAACCCGGACATTGTCAATAGAACTACCACTAAAAGTTATTTCGAGACATCAGTCCTAGGGTAGAATGCGCTAATCAATGTTTACATGCCACCATTTTCTGGAATCGTCTCATCGCAACTATGGTTTTCAGGTAAGAAAATAGATTTTTGCAATGTTTTTTCGTAATGTTCTGCATTCTAATATAGTGTGTGACGACCATGAATATAGCATGATCATTCTGAAAACAATTATTTAGTGAAATAAGGCCTATTTGCATAATATACGAGTGAAATATAAGTGATTGCCTTCAAATTTGGCGGGATTTTTGGACTTTTGTAAAATATGGCCATCGGGGGGAAGTCGACTGGGGTGAACCCGACCAGCAAAATTTTGGAAATTTCGTAAAAAATATTTAACGGTGTCTAATGTCTCCATTAACACGTGTATATGTTTATTGATGCACAATATAAGTTGTGAAGCGATATTAACATAAAAATCCTGACCAAAATGCGTTTTTTATGGTGACGTTTTTATATGCCTTTTGTGATGGAACTAGTGCGGTTTCTGAGCTAATATCCATGCCACACCTACTTTATTGTAGTATTTATATCGTGTTGAAAATACAAGGGCTTAAGATACAAAAGAAATGGACATATAAAGGACATATAATGACAATGACAGACAATATATGGACAATAAGAATAACAGAATGGGTCCCTAGAGATTGCAAAAAAAACAGTGGAAGGAAGAGAAGACGATGGATTGACGAACTAAGAAAGTTTGTGGGTGTGGACTTTGTTCTGCAGTGGACTAGTAATGGATGATGATGATGACAATGAAGTGATGGTTATGCATTTTACTTCTTTCTCTTTATAGCAATGTTACTTTTCTTCATAAAAGTGAAGGGCGCCATTCTCCCTTCAATAGCTTACTTTGTTTATTTTTCCGTAGTGAATCTTTGTGGTCATACACGAATTAAGGTGTTAGTATTTTATTTTCTCTGTTTGCTATCGTTATGTGTTTATGCGTGTTGTATCAATGCGTTCAATTAATCACCTTTGTCAAACATCAGCCGGTGATACACTTCTACCCCCCTATTTCAGGGAGAATCCCTACCAATTTATTCATTGTTTATATCTCGGGAGTAGGTTGAAGGTTGGATGCGAGTAGAAAGAGCATTGCTTTAGAGTTCCATACTATTTTAATCCTTTATTACACACTTCATCGAGTAAGTTTTATTATTCTGCTGTTTTCATTTTCTTTTCTATTTGTACTTCCTGAAAATGTATATTTGTATATTCTATTTACTTTTAGAGAAAAGCTTAATGTCATGGTAACTTACTGTATTCTTGTTCCGATGTTCCTTTTCTTTCAGGTGCTTACGTATTATTGCTGTTCGCCAAAATAACAACAGAACATTATTATTATTATTATTATTATTATTATTATTATTATTATTATTAGTAGTAGTAGTAGTAGTAGTAGTAGTAGTAGTAGTAGTAGTAGTAGTAGTAGTAGTAGTAGTAGTAGTAGTAGTAGTAATTTTCATGATAATGTTGTTCTTGTTATTATATTACAATGAAGGGGCATTGACTTCAAAACCCCTTATGTATGTTTATTTCACTCTTAACAGCAAATTTTCTGTTTCCAAAATGACAGGGGTGTTATATTTTTCGTGCTTATACGCAAGTGCACCATACACTTTTTGGGGGGGTCAAAAAATTCTGAAGGATAGAGCTTTAATTCGCAACTTGTTTGAAACTGATATGTCTTAGAAGCGTAGTTATGTTTGAAAAAAATTTAGGAGCTTGTCTCAAAAAGAAAAACGAAAAAGGGCACTTTAGGAGGAATGGTTCTGTACGCCTCATATATAAAGTATGATGAGACACTTTTGTCAACCTGTTAAAAATAAAAACATTACTATTAGGAAAAAACATTATATAGCCTGAACAATGAGCTAATGGAACAATGGTGCCAGAGATTATTATCCCGATCATTACCATTTTTTTTTTAAGTTTTGTCTAGTAAGTCCGAAGCTGAAGATCAAACAAGAGAAAAATATGAAAAAAATGGAAGAATAAAGGTTTCAAAGCATTTACTACCTACAAACCTTTAAAAAATATCCTAACATACTCTTCCATTTAGAAATAGGAACACTTTTCTTAATACAATCTTTCCTTTCACATGTCATTGGACGGGGATGCTATATTTCCTCCAGATCCACCAACAATAACAATTCATTATCACCCTTCCCTATATATACCACACTTACAAAATTAGCTGCACACACTTATTCTGCATTCTTCCAACCACTTAGTCGTCTCTGATCCTCAGATATACCATTCATATTAAAATTAATCAATCTAATAAAAAATATTTGCATTTGTTCATTAGCCAGAACAGCAAAATTATGTGCAACTTCTTTCATATTCCTTACATTCACTGTTGACTTCGCGTCCTCCCCAGCTATTATATGTCCTTGTCCAATTCCATGAATTAAATTATCAAGGAATATCCTCACATACCCCGCTACCGTTCACCAAGGATATTTTTGCACCTGTGTTAGTTAATCCACAACAATGTAGCACACATCATTTATCCCTACCAATACAGTCATTTTACTCTTAGTTCAATATATACAAACACAAACTTCTTCTGTGCTATTCAAACGTACATACATTTGTTTGGCAACAAGTGTATGATCTATAACTGTTACTGCTTTCCTCATATTTGTGTTTTCATTTGTAATTGTAGGACCTGTTCTAGTTAGTAGCACTTCAAAATCTGATGTACTAAAAACGTATGAGATTTATAAATGGCCGTCACTGATGTAATTATCTTAGAAGAGACACTGGTCTGTCCCTCGAGGGAGTTGGGAGGATTACAAAATTTAGGGAGTAACCACCAAAGTGGTCAAGGAGAAAACGTTCAGGGATTCGTTGGCAAAGTCCCAAACATAAGATGTGAAGATAGTTTGATGCTTCCAGACCCTGACCTCAGGAGCTCACAACCAATGCACGGCCACATGCATATTGTCAGATGAGTAATACATCCAATGTATAGTCTCATAAAGCCAGACAGAGACTGTTCCTGGACAATTCTTGTTCCTATCTCTTATCTGTACCAACGAAGAGTTGTAAACATTCAGGCCCTAGTTGCTAGTCCTCTTCATATAAAACAGTATCGACCTCAGGGGACATAAAAGAATCCTTTCATGATCATCAACCATAACATCTCAAAGAGAGGATCAAGAATGACTCAAACATCGGGTAAGGAGCCAAAGAATTCTGCGTCTTTAAAATAAACTCGAAAAATTTGAAGGAAACTGACCCCATGATTCTGAAGAAGAAACAGGATGAAAAAGTCCACGAAACTAGCTTACTCGCTTAACCACTGTCAACTAGCAGAAAGACAGGCTTCAAAGTCCGGCCCTTGTTTCGTGGCCTTCTCTAGGACTCAAACCGAGTTTTGGTGAGAGTCTGACAACAGAGGTGACATCCTAGAATGGGCAAGACTGCTTAGGACTCATCACGAGCCTGGACAACTCCCACGAGGAGTCCAGGTTTCAACTCCTCAGTCATAACAGCTGGCTATTAGTGGACTGGTACCCTTTTATAACTGAAACTAAGAGGAACTTCTTTTGCTGATTACATACTCCAATGGAAGATATAGACCACCTTAGAACACCAGGCATCTCTGACAGTCGGGTGGTAACAGGCTCTCAAAAATAGGAAATGCTAGACCGTCTCCATCTGTGAAACATAATTGATTTGATGGACTAATGGTACCTTAGGAGAGGCATCTGATGCAAAAGGGTGCATCAGGGTTATATCTACCATGGGACCTTGACAAGAATGTAAGCCAGGATACCAGCTCCTGGGAGCTAATAAGGTCATTAAAAGACTCAAGGTGATCAACATGCAGTTGAACTCTAACTGAATCGGACTAACTGAAGGGAAGGTGAAAGCCTTGAGGTTTTCCAATTTATGTTTGAACATTCCAAATGTAGCTTATTATCATTATTTATTACTTTATTGACGTAATATTACAAAACTTACAAAGGTATAGATACATCAGTTACAATAAAATTGTATGCAATAATCTTGCACAAGACAGATTTGCTTTGGCAAAAATATTATGTCCACAAAAACATATAAAAAAGCAAACAACTTCCGATCAATATCATAATAATACCACTGCAAATCTATTTATTATAATTAGTTTGTATAGCAATCCAGGATTTCATATACACAATTACAAAGATCCAGGATTTCATATACACAATTACAAGGATCCAGGATTTCATATACACAATTACAAAGATCCAGGATTTCATATACACAATTATAAAGATCTATTGGGTTTCCTTCATTCAAGAAGTTTACAATGTCTGAGTAATCAAGGTTAGGATATTTTGCACAAACAGAACAAGGGGGTAATTCTGTTCAGACAAGTGGAGAACACATCTATCACAAGTGAGCTCCTCATGATGAAAAAATCTTTGGAAAGCATGTATTAAAGAACCACCCATCACTGTCACCTGATCCCAGCTGCTAAGCTTATTCGTAGAGAGATTCCTCTTTCCTGGAATGTATTTTTGTGAAAGATTCACAGCTCTTAGAGCTGTACAGGTGTGAGTCAATTTCGTCAAATGGCAGAGGAGAAATTATATAACACACCCTTGATTGATGATATAAGCCACTTCAGAGGTGTTTTTAAATGCCTGTAATGTGAGCAACGCAGCTTGCAATTTGAAAAATGATGGAAAGGCAGCATTCTTCTTTTGTCTTTATCCAAAATCTACTAGGTTTTGTAGGTGCTCTCTTGAACTCTACTTTAATATGCCTGAGAACGAAAGCATCTATGGAGGGGAGAGTTCCATTGCAGTTCACATGGCAAGGTTTCTGTTGTCCAGCAGCCAATGCAGATCATTCCTAACCTATCAGTCACTGTGCATGAAACGAGAGGGAGGATCAACAGTAGCTAACCAGTGAATACTGCTCACTGTAGCCACTACAGGTGAAGATGCCTGTGGGGAACAAGTTTCTCAAGGGATGATAGGTATCCAGTGAGAACTTGCCACTATTGATTGGATTATCCCTAAGAACTTGGAAATGATTGAACTTCCTTTCTGAGCTCACCAATGCAAGCAACTAATTGAAAGGCGCCTGCTTCAGCTGTATCTCTTAGCAAGGCCAGATAATTAAATCCTCTGTTTAGTTATGAAATGCCAATGTCCCCAATTCTGAGACAGTGACAACAGGTAAAGAGACTCTCAATCCTGAAGCAACTGTGACTAATTCAGCCTGGTTCAGTCACTCATTAAGATACCTCACAAAACACATTATATCTGAATGGGCCCAAACCTACAACAGGGTGAACATACTTATGAACACCGTTGGGCTGATTACTCCATTCAAAGCATAAGGTCTTGAACTGGAAAATAGTCCAGTTGAGGATGAAGTGAAAAACCTTCAAGAAGACTGAAGGATTAGTATCAGGCAATAGGTGCCTTTCAAATCTACTGAAATCAAGAAAAACAACAGAATAGAATTAAATATTTCTATTCTGAATGAGGTTTGTCAAATAAACCTGTTCGGCTTGGGCATCCACGACTTCCATCACATTCTTCTGCAGCATCCCTTCCCAGTGGACGACAGGTAACTGATGAAAAATCGCCACCATTAATTGGATTCTCCTTAAACAAGTATCTAGTAGAAATCCACACACTTCAGCCATATTTCTCACCCTGCCCAGATCAATCATCCTTTGTTTGGTTATGAAATGACAATTTTCCCACACACGGCTCTTCTCCTGAGGGGAATCTACTGTGTGCTCGTTGGGTATGGAGCCTACCCAAAACTGTATGCACTGCCATCCCCAATGTCGATACTTTGCCCATGAAGGACCAAAGTCGATGCTCTTAAGAAGTCACTTTACCACCTTAAAGACCTCCACCAACACCATTATTCCTGATAGAGGACATCTATTCAATATTAACCAAAGCTAACGTGATTGCGGTAGGATACAGATGGCCACCAAGTGACGCGCTGGAGCGGTGACAAAGCCGCCCACCAGCCAAATATACCAACCCTTGGTCACGCCCTAACAAACGACCTATCCAGCCACTTGCTGATGCCCATCACCCACAGTTATGCTACTACCGCTCAAAGTTCGGGGCTGCTGCAAAGAAATATGCGAACGGTCGTCAGTGACCAAAAAACGTGTAAGTAGGCTATTGCTTGTGGTGGTGGCCTCTTCGGTCACTAATCTTTTCTTTTTACATGCTGTAGTTATGGGCGTGTGATTTTTGGTAGTCACGGATGCTTGACATTCTCTTCTGACAAGGCCACTCTCCAGGACTCAACGTAGTTTGTCTAAGTCTGCCGATGTCCGCCTGGTAGCTGCCATTGGATCTGTGATACCCACCCGCAGTTATGAAACTCTCACATTATTGTTTGGAAGTGCCAAATATAATTGGAAGTTTCTTGTGGCTAACGTTACATTGCCCATCCCTGGTGTGGATATACTCTCGCATTTCCATCTCCTGGTTGATGTCACTCACCGACGACTAGTCAACACAAACTAACACTTGTCGACACCTCTTCAACCCTCCACATCAAAGCACCAATGAATGGCTACACCCACCTACTCAAGTCGTACCTACAGGTTTTCCGCACAGAACTTCATCAAAAGCCCACAGTTCCCGCAAAACACGGCATTTGTCACCATATCAAGATTACAGGTCCCCCAGTGATCGCCAAATTTAGACGTCTGGCACCAGATTGTTAGGCAGCCGTTAGACAAACGTTTGCCGAAATGGAAGATATGGGCCTTTGAGAAAAGGCCTCATGCCCATGGTCATCACCCTTACACATTGTCCTGAAGAAAGATGGCACTCCGCGTCTGTGTGGCTATTACAGGCGCTTGAACATGCCGACAGGACCAGATCACTACCCCCTTCCAAACATCGCCGATGTGACTTCCTACTTGCACAAAGGGAAGGTTTTCTCCATGCTCAACCTCATGAAGGTGAATTATCAGGTGACCATGAACCCAGAAGATATCCCCAAGACTGCCATTACCAAACCCTTTGGTACAAATACCTTCAATAACTCCTCTTTTGGCCTTCATAACGCTGGGACCACTTTTCAATGCTTCATGTATGGCATCTTAACGGGCCTCCCCTTCTGTGTATTTTACATGGATGACATGCTTTGGTTCTCTTCCTCCAAAGAAGAACACCTCCATCACCTATGCACATAGCCCAACCACCTACAACAGAACGGCCTTGTAGTCAGGTACGATATGTGTACCTTCGGCGCCAACGAAGTATCATTCTTAGGGCACCACTTCACTCATGAAGAAGGAGTCCACCCCTCCCTGAAAAGTAGCAACGGTTTAGAACTTTCTCACTTCCTCGGCTGTCAAAGTACTGCAAGAATTCTTGGGCATGATCAACTATTGTCACAGTTGCCTGCCAGCCATTGCCACCACTATTACTCCCCTCGCACCTCCCTTAAGGGCAATTCAAAAGACCTGAAGTGGGGTCCCCTTTAAGAAGCAGCCTTCTGCAAAGCAAAGAATGCCTTATCAACCTCTGCTGCTCTCACTTTTCCCATGGCCCATGCCTCTCTCCTTCTCTTCTCTGATGCCAGCTACGTCGCTTTTGGTCAGCACTCGAACAGTTGGCCAACAGCTCACCGCACCCATTGGCATTCTTCAGTAGAAAGCTATCCAAGATGGAATCTGGCTACTCTACCTTCGACTGTGAATTGCTGGCGGTGCATATGGCTATCCATTACTTTTGCTACTTCTTAAAAAGTTTGTTCTTCGTCATTCGCATGGACCACATGCATCTGGTGCACGTCGGTACTTTACAGTCCGACACCTGGTCCGCCCGTCAAGGCCGACATCTCTCTGCCGTGGCTGAAAAATATTATACCCTTCAACACGTCCTGGGAAAACGAATCCCGTTGCTGATGCTCTGTCAAGAAACGCATTGGCTGCCATTCACATGCGATTGGATTACAACACCTTGGCAGAAGCCCAACGAATAGATCCAGAGTACCAATCATATAAGACATCCTGCACAATATTGCTGTTGGGAAGACGTCACCCTCGACGACTCCAACACCACCCTTCTCTGTAACATCAGTACTGGTAGACCACGACCATGGATACCTTCGCCGACAGTTGTTTGATTTCATTCAGGGTCTTTCACATCCCTCATGCCGATCTACTGCACAGCTTTTGAAAAGGAAGTTCATTTGGCATGACATTACTATGGATGCTAAGGATTGGGTCCATGCCTATATTTCATGCAAAACTTCAAAAGTACAATGACACACGGATTCAGGAGTGGGCACCTTTCCTCAACCTCAGAGGCGCTTTGCCCACATTAACGTTGATGTAGTAGGTGCCCTACCCAAATCACAAGGACATCATTACCTGTTTACTGTCATCGACCATTCAACTCGTTGGTCTGAAGCCATTCCCATGGGAACTGTAACGTTTCTTTTAAATAATTGGTAGGTCTACTACTGTAACTTCACACTGGAAAGAGAACCACTAAACTATCTATGCCTTACTCTCAGGATGGATAGAGATTTGGTATCCCTGAGCATATTACTTTTGACAGGAGTACCACTTTCACCTCTCAATTGTGAATATCATTAGCAAATCACCTGGAATCACCCTACATCAGACAACTGCCTACAACCCTGCTGCTAACGGAATGGTTGAAAGTTTTCATCGCACCCTCAAAGCAGCTTTGATGTCCTGCTGCAAGGACTCCAACTGGTTTACCCAGCTTCCCTGGGTCATTCTAGGATTATGGACCACTCCTAAAGATGCCCAGGATGTCTCAGCAGCTGAAATGGTGTAAGCCGACCTGTTGGTCGTTCCGGTCGAATTATTTGCCGTTTGCAACCTCCTCCAACAATATTCAGCTCCTATGTCACATTGTGGGAAAATTTACTCCATGTTGTTAGACTTACAAGCCCCCAGGCAAAGAAACACATACCGTCAGATTTGCATTCTGCAACGCACATTTTCCTGCGCAACGACACTAGCAAGCCACCGCTAATGTCCCCTTACACGGGCGTTTTCCTTGTGATATGTCGGAATCCGAATGCTGTCTTACTCAACATTCGTGGGAAAGAAGACTGGATCTCCATTGATCGCCTAAAACCTGCGTATATCCAGCAAGATGACCTGCCTACAGTACGCCTCTCAAGAGCAAGGCACCCCATTTGACATGTATGTGTTTTAAGGGGGTGCCATGTACTGTACGTGTTTCACACGCTTGTACACTGAAATAGTATTTTCCTTTTTACTGTATATCTGCTCTACACCTCACTGTTAATACAAACTGTTTAACCCTGTTTGTTCATGAATTATTTTCTTTGAATTTTTGTGATCATCTTGTTCTGGACCTATTGTATATAAATTAGCTATCCGTTGAAATAAAGTTAGTTGCATTCGTCTTGTCTCTCAGTTACAACTTAATGCCTCCCACACAGTTAGTTACCCACAACAGTGAGATGATGACTTTAAGATGACCAACTCAAGGAAGACCACAGTCCACAGTCTTCTGAATAATGTCAATATCCAAGAGGAGACTCACCTTCCACACCTTCTGGAAAAAGGGTATGCTAGCTAACATGCATGAGGGTCCACAGAAAGCGGACATAAAACTGTCCCAAGTTATGCTTCTGCCAGGACACTTCTGTCTACGTAAACAAGCTTAACATCCTCTATAATAAGGAAAGTACAAACACCCCCACAGAATAAGAAAAAATAAAAGGAGCTCAGCACAAGACATCTGACAGGCCTGACAACCGAAGAAAAAATTGGTTTCCATTCAGCAGACTAAGCAGGAACAACATCCAGTTCATCGGTGTGCACACAAGCTTTTCATCAGCAAAATCCAGTGTGGATGAAATATACTCATAATAAAAAGACAAAATTTTGTTCTACATACAAATAATACACTTACACAAAGCTTACTCATGTATCTGACTGAAATATAAAACATAAAACAATCACGCTCAGCTTTAAACTATCTATGACCAAAATAAAGCAATCAGACTTAGGTTTATCTAATCTAAGAATAAAATATTAAGCAAAGTAACTCTATATCTTACTCAGAAAAGGGAAACTAAACATCACAAAGCTAAAATTTACAACTTATATAACGAATTAATAAAAGTATGGAAACTGAATAAATAATTTAAAGCACAACTTATCCTCTTTCTAATGCTTAAAAATAAACTTTTAATTGATACTAGATTATAAAAAGGAAAAAGTACATTTATGTATTATTATTAAAAGCGAGAGATTAACCAGCCCATGATAACTCTCACAGACCTGGATCAGAAAAAAATGAGAAGGAATAAAATTAATTTATTTATAACGGAACAATTAAGTAATAAAACCTTAAGTTAGAATAAAACCTAGAAAATATGATAGATCACTGCTAACAAACCGCAGATCAGGAATACTGAAAAGGGGATGGAAAAAGGGCAGTATTTTTTTTCTTTTAAATAATTGGTATGCCTACTACTGTAACTTCACACTGGAAAGAGAACCACTTGGTACAATAATCTTTACTAAGCGAATTATGATATCACCATAAACGAAGATATTCAATTTAAAAGTGAAATGAAAACAGAAATGATCTGTTTATGGAAAAATGAAAGTAGTCTCATAAACAGATCCAAAATCAGGTATAACAAAGTAAACTGAACTAATAACTTATGGGGCTTTCTCCAGGGGCATCAAGACCTTTCCTTCATCCTCTAGGAATATGGTGTTTTGAGTAATAGGTGCCCAAAAAGGCTTGAGTAAAATTAAGAGGTTTGTTAGGTAACCAATCAGGCCACTGGCAATAGAGAACAATATCATTTCCACCATTATATGCTCTTACATAAACACATTTACTCTTCTACAATTGACGATAGTAAAACCACTAGAAGAAGAACTGCAGTTAACTCAGATGCGCAATGACAGAATCAGCATAAACAGTAGTGCCTGTAACACTTCAATGCAAGCAAGCAACTCACCAGTGGGTTTGAGCGTAGACAATGTATCTCTCCCCATCGTTCATGTCGCTGACGCAGCGGGCACTGTATGTCTTGAAGTTGCGGTAATCCTTAAAAATAATAATAACAAATAGTAGTTTTGCATTATAAATGTACACTATAAAATGCACAGTACTAAATATAGAAAACCACAATTAACATCATTTTCATAATTAGCCTTTTCATAGCATAAAACCCCAACACTTTTCAGTCCAGAAGATCTAGCATCAATGAATGTTGAAAAACATAAAGCAGTAGGCTATCAGTCATCCATTTCCAAACTCTTACACAATTCAGATTATAATTTGGGGATGTGTTAAGTTTTTTTTAAGGCAACATGGAGAGACAATAAAAAGTTTCAAGCAAAGGGATTTATCTGAAAATTCTATATTATACAGCTTAAACAACTGGTGTCAATTTACAATAATGAATGCTGAAAAATTTACATTACGGCATACGGAACGAAACACACACACACAATAGGCAATATCTGACTATTATCTTCAGTGATCACCAAGAACACCTATTGCAATCCATTTCCAACTCCACATCACACCTACCAAATTCAAACTTCCTTAGAAACTATGTAGTACAAAATCTACCTATTAATATAATAGAAAAAATTAACAAACATTACAAAAAGGTGGCCCTAAAAATTGAACTACAGATTTTAATCGATTGAGATAACTACATTAAATAAAAGAATAAAAATGGGAAAGTTCTAAAACCAATAATCTACGTTAAACCCCAGTCGAGTTTTAAGGGGAACTTCTGAAATGTTGGATAAAAAACATTGAAATTCTCTTAAACCTAAAATTGAAGACAAAGGTACAAAGAATATTTTCATCCTAGTGGAGATAGACATCAGGAAGTGAAAAGTGACATTGGTACCCCATGACTAAATGGCTTACTATATACATCTCCTTATCAGTTTAATATCTATCAACATATTCTGTTCCAGATCCAAACGTGACTGACAATGGAAAAGAAAAGAATTAACAGCATCAATACCTGACCAATCAATAACAAAGTTACAGGAGTCCTGAAAAGCAGAGCGTAGAGTGAAGTACCGTTAGTGGTGAAAATTGTGGTTTCAATTTAAGTTTAAATTGACAAAAAGTAGCGTATAGTATTAAAATGATGCTTCGGGATTTAATAATATTTGCCGTAAAATTGAATAGCGGGGTATACGGACTAATGTAAAAAAATAGTAATAAGCAATACTATTGAAACGTTTAAATCAATTTATGAAAATCAACATACTCGTACAAATTATCAACAGTTTACAGTTGATGAATAAAAACTAGAACGTTTGTAAATTTTGTTTTAGATTAAAAACGTTGCAACAATGATCAAATACTTTTTAAAGACGTTGCATAAATCAAATACTGAACATATGCACGTCCTTATATTTGAGATATGTTGTAATATTTAAAGCAGTCTAGTAATACAAGTACTCTCCAATCTATGGTGGTTTTTAAAGCGTCTGTATTTGGAGCTGTGGCATTACCTCATTACATTTTACGAAAATAAGTTTACCATGAATTCACTTTGGATTCTCACAACACGTTGTCTCCGACTTTCAATTTTAAATTGTTTATTTCTTTCTTGCTACTGAAACGCTAAAAACTTGGCAATTTTTTTTATAAAGATTAAGATTGTACAAGCCTTGTGAATTTCCAAGAATATGAATCTTATAATTTAGTATTATTTGCGTATGCTTTAGAAATTGAACGTACTTTATTTATGAGGGTGTTGTGGTTGCCTCGTATAATTTCTTACAGCTATTGACTATCTATTTCAAGGCACAGCAAATATCACAAAAACATAACTGTGGGTTGATATTTACATTGATGGAAATCACGAATGTTAGTGATATATATTCATCCCCAACGTGTTGCAAACTCACAATTCAGCTATCATGGTGGAGATGGGTTTATTTCGAGTCTATGAACAGATTCCTGATTTCAACAGGAATATGTACGGTGACTTGTCATAAACTCATATTTCTCTTAATGGCTCAGTTGGTAGAGTCCTCACAGGCATGGTTTTCGGCTGAACCAGCAGGGGTTCGAATCTCTGCCTGGCTAGAAGCTATTACCATAAATGAATTCCAGTGGATATATATTCCCAAGATAGAATTTGGTATTGAATGCCACTGTGGTTGATATTTACATTGATTGAAATCACGAGTGTTAGTAATATATATTCATCATTAATAACCTGGTGCAAACTCATAATTCAGCTATCATGGTGGAGACAGGTTTATTTCAGGTCTATGAACAGATTCATGAATTCGACAGGAATATGTACGTTAACTTGTCATAAACGTATATCTCTCTTAATGGCTCAGTTGGTAGAGTCCTTGCAGGCATGGTTTCGGCTGAGAAGGCAGGGGTTCGAATCTCTGCCGGCTAGAAGCTATTACCATAAATGAATTCCAGTGGATATATATTCCCTAGATAGAATTTGTTATTAAATGCCATTGTGCTTGATATTCACATTGATTGAAATCACGAGTGTCAGTGATACATATGTATATGTATATGTATATATATATACCTACATATATATATATATATATATATATATATATATATATATATATATATATATATATATATATATATATATATATATATATATATATATATATATATATATATATATATATATATATATATATATATATATATATATATATATATATATATATACTCATATGTTAGAGAATAGCACAAAGAAATTAAAGATACGTCAAACACTGAGGTTAAGGTCATAGCTCAGGGGTGGTCCGCCTTTTATTCCTCATACAACAATCTTTTTTTTCACTTCTAATTCAAATGTGCCAAACCAATTTTTACACCATTTTAGTATTTTAGAGTATGGTCAGGAAGATCATATGATTGGCCTTGATTCTAGTGTTGCCTTTCACTGTTCTAAATATCAGACCTATGTTCCCAAGCTTAAACAGATGGGAAAAGGTGCTTTTTTCTTAAATCATTATTAATTTTTTAAGCTGTAGATTGCAGAGAGGAGTTGTTGATGGAGCACCACAGCAAATATAGGAATGGAATATCTGGCGTTCCTCAGAGTAGTATTCTTGACCCCATTACGTTTATACTATACAGTATATGCGTGATATGTAGTTTGGCCTAGAAATCCTGCTTGTTGCATATGTTGATGATGCTACTCTTTTTGCATCAATTCCATTTCCTGAATGTAGACCTTAATAGAGATCTAGCTAAAATTAGTGCATGGTGCAAATTACTGGGTATGAAGGTGACCCCTGATAACACTCACAGTATGATTGCAGGTAGGTCGAGGACAGTGGCTTCTCATCATATAGATCTTTGCATTGACAATGTTTCTTTAACTATTTAGATCATATATAAAAATCTAGGTGTGATTCTTGATTGTAAAATTAAATTTGAGAAGCACACCTGGATGTTTCTTTTTCAATTGTGCAAAAAATTCACTTATTGAAAAGGTCTTTTTTAAGATTTCCAGTGACCAAATTGTCCTGAAAAAATGTTTTAATTCTTTCATTCTACTTTGTTTCAAGCAACGTTCTTCTGACTGGTCTTCACCTAACTCACATCTCAATTTTTTAGATAGAAACATGTGGTCTATTAAATTCCTTATCCCAATCTGGATATCAATCTCTAGCACAATCGTTCAGTTACCTCTTTATGCATATTGCATAAGATTTTTCAAAATTTAGATCATCCATTACATTTGGATTGTAATGCACATGTATGAAATACATGTTCATATATTGTAATTGAATGATCTTTTTATCTCTATCTCGCTCTCTCTGGCACTGATATTAGGAAAACTGGTTCAAGCTTGCTATTGCATGCCTCATATTGTTAAAGTTTCTATGTCACTGTTATCTTCAACTGTTTGTATATAAGCTTGTGATGTCATGTTAATAAACAAGGTCTCTCTGTTAAAACCTAGTCGCAGCCTGCCATATTGGTAACCATGGAGTGACCAGTTGCTCACCACCTTCCCACTCGCCACTGCGCCCTACACTTTGATGATGCCGTCCAATGAACCTAACTCTTCCATCCACACCACATTAATGAAACTGCGGTCCTTTGACAGTAGAGAATCATTTGCCGTATTTCAATGCACCAAAGTTCAGTTTCACATCAAGGTCGTGATTCACTCAAGCAGCAAAGTAGACTATGCCCTTGCGGCGATCCCAGAGGACATTTTAACAGAAATCTTCGATTGATTTTGCGACCAAGGAGACGCCAAATTACAGTATGACACCATGAAAACATACATCCTGGAGCAGTACTCACCATTGCCAGCCACCCATATAGCCAAGCTTTTTCAGCTCTTTCAACAACCATTGGGGAAACAAAAGGCTTCGCTCGGTCGCAGGGAAATGACCAGTATCGCTTGCCTGCAACCTGCTGCAGACAGCTCTCCTCAGGAAGCGAACCTTCTTCATGCCCTTTGGATATGAATCCTACAAAAACCTGTACGCGCTGCCATCCCTGATGTTGATACCTTGCCCATGAAGGATCTGATGACCAAAGTCGAAGCCCTTATGCAGAGCCATTTCATCACCTTCAAGACCTCCATCAATGCCTCCACTCCTGACGAAGAGGCCAACCATTTAACACCGACTGAAGATGACGTGAATGCGGTAGGACACAGACCCCTCCCCATTCACCACCCAGTTATGTTGCCCTTCGCTCACGCCCCAACCAATGACCTCTACAGCCACTTTCTGATGCCCAACGGCTGTAGTTAGACTACTACAACTCCAAATTCGGGGCTGCTCTGGGAAAATGTGCGGATGGTTGCTAGTGGCCAAAAAAGTTAGTTATAAGTAGGCTTGTGGTGGTGGCTTCCCCTATCACTAAACGTTTCTTTTTACATGATCCAGGTACTTATGTGTGGCTTTTGGTAGACACTGGTGATTGCCACTCCCTTCTACCAATGTCCCATCTCCAGGAAATGATGTAGTCATTCTAATCCTCTTGGCATCCATCTGGTAGCTGGCAATGAATATGAAATCTCCACCCATTGGTGTGGATTTTCTTGCCCATTTCCACCTCCTGGTTGATGCGGCACATCAACGTTTAGTCAACGAGGACTCATACTCAGTGACATCTATTCAACCCGGCCCCTCCAACCTCGCACTCCACATCAGTACACTAACGGATGCATACGCCCACCTCTTACTGTCATACCCGGTACACTAACGGATGCATACGCCCACCTCTTACCGTGATACCCGGAAGTATTTGGAGAATTTCTCCAAATGCCCCTGGTTCCTGCCAAGATCGGTAATTATCACCATATCTAGATGACAGGGCCCCTGGTGTCTGCCAGATTCAGGAGTTTGGCCCCAGATTGTTCGGTAGCTAGTAAACGAATGTTTGTTGGAATGGAAGAAAAGGGCCTTTGCCTCAAGCCTATGGTCGTCACCTCTACAAAACATCACCGACGTTACCTCCTACTTGCCAGGGCCACTTTTCAATATCTCATAGAATGCATCTTAACCTCCCCTTTTGTAAATGTTATGAGGATTACTCGTGTTCTCTTCCTCCAAAGAGGAACACCTCCATCATCTAGGCATTGTTCTTGACCACCTACAACAGAAAGGTCTTCCAATCCATTACAACAAAGTATTGATCTTAGGGGCACCGCATCACTCCTGAAGGTGTCCATTCACCCCCCCCCCCCCAGAAAAGGTATCAGATGTTAAGAACTTACTCTGACCCTCGACCGTCAAAGTACTGCAAGAATTCTTGGGCACTATAAATTATTTTCACCAGTTCTTGCCAGCCCTCACCGCCGCTATTGACCCCCTTCTACGCCATCCTCAAGGGCAAGTCAAAAGACCTAAAGTGGGTCCCTTTTAAGAAGCAGATTTCTACAATGCATTGAATGCCCTATCAACAGCTGCTTCTCTCTAATTTCCCGTGCCACATCCCCCTCTCGCTCCACCAATGCCAGTGATGTCGCTATTGGTGCAGTACTCGAGCAGGTGGCCAACGGCTTGCCCCACCTATTGGCCTTCTTCTGTAGAAAAAGGCTTTTAATTAGAATTAACCAGAATAAGTCAATATGGATGAAAGTCAACAAAATATCATGCTCAAATAGAAATAAACTTCTATCTCATACTTGGATTGAGCCCTAGCCCCTTCAAATGTCACCTAGTGGGTTGGGAAGTCGGGGAAAACTCGCTGTTATGAGACTGAAGTCTCACCAAGTAAATCATGAGGTGCAGTTAGCACTTAGGTTCATACTTCTTTTAGAGTCTCTGGTGGCATGATTGGTAGCGACCTTGGTTTTCATTTGAGGTGGCTAGGGTTCGATCCCAGTACGATAGAAATTCATTTCTATTTGAGCACGATATTGTGTTACTTTCTCCCATACTGACTCATTAGGGGTTATTTAAATTAAAAGCTATCAATTGTGACACCTGGTAGGTTTGGAAGTCGGGGAAAAATCGCTGGTATGAGACTGATGTCTCACCAGGTAAAAACCTGAAGTGCAGTTAG
The DNA here is from genome assembly GCF_036898095.1 of Palaemon carinicauda. Classification (NCBI taxonomy): domain Eukaryota; kingdom Metazoa; phylum Arthropoda; class Malacostraca; order Decapoda; family Palaemonidae; genus Palaemon; species Palaemon carinicauda. The sequence goes on from NC_090745.1 coordinate 35,442,184, forward strand.
CATCAAGGTTCCAACTTCTTTTAGAGCCTCTGATGGCTTGATTAGTAGCGACCTTGCCTTTCATTTGAAGGGGGTAGCGTTCAATACCAGTATGAGATAGAAATTTGTATATTCATGTATATATATATATATATATATATATATATATATATATATATATATATATATATATATATATATACATATATCTATATATATATATATATATATATATATATATATATATATATATATAAATATTATTATTATTATTATTATTATTATTATTATTATTATTATTATTTCTAATATTACTATTATCATTATTATTATTATTATTATTATTATTATTACTAGCTACGATACAACCATAGTTGGAAAAGCAAGATGCTTTAAGCCCAAGGGGGCTCCAACAGGGAAAAGTAGCCCAGTGAGGAAAGGAAATAAGGAAATAAATAAACGATATAAGAAGTAATGAACAATTAAGTTGAAATATTTTAAAAAACAATAACAACATTAAAAACTTACATTTCATATATAAACTATAAAAAGACTTATGTCATCCTGTTCAACATAAAAACATGTGCTGCAAGTTTGAACTTTTGAAGTTGCACTAATTCAACTAACCGATTAGGAAGATCATTCCACAACTTGATCTCTACTGGAATAAAACTTCTAGAATACTGTGTAGTATCGAAGAACATGATGGAGAAGGCATGACTATTAAAATTAACTGCATGCCTCGTATTACAAACGGGATGGAACTATCTGGGAAGATCTGAATGTAAAGAATGGTCAAAATTATAAAAAAAATCTTATGTAACATGCATAATGAACTAATTGAACAATGGTGCGAGAAATTAATATCTAGATCAGGAATAAGAAATTTAATAGACCGTAAGATTCTGTTTAACAAATTCAGATGAGAATCGTCAGCTGAAGACCTGACAGGAGAACAATACTCAAAACAAGGCAGAATGGAAGAATTAAAACACTTCTTCAGAATAAATTGATCACCGAAAATCTTACAGTATTTTCTTAATAGGCCAATTTTTGGGGCAATTGAAGAAGACACAGGCCTTATGTGTTTCTCGAAAGTAATTTTGCTGTCGAGAACCACGCCTAATATTTTAAAAGAGTCATGCAGAGTTAAAGAAACATTATCAGTGCTCATAACTGGATGTTGAGGAGCCACTGTCCTTGATCTACTTACAATCATACTTTGAATTTTGTTAAGATTCAACTTCATACCCCATAATTTGTACCATGTACAAAGTTTAGCTAGATCTCTATTAAGGGATTCAGCAACCCCAGATCTACATGTGTATATAGTATGAAAATGAATGGGCCAAGAATAATACCCTGAGGAACATTAGAAATCACATTCCCAGACTTACTATGGTGCCAATTAACAACAACTCTCTGCGACCTATTGCTTAAAAATTCAATAATGATGCTAAGAAATGACCCAACCACTCCCAACTGTTTGAGTTTGAAAAAAAAGGGCCTCATGATTAAAACAGTCAAAGGCTGCACTAAAATCAAGACCAATCATACGAACTTCATAACCACAATCAAGGGTTTTCTGTACAGCATTGGAGATTGTAAGAAGAGCATTACGTGCTCCAAGGCCTTTACGAAAACCATATTGCAAGCTAGGGAACAGATGGTTACCTTCAGCAAACCTATTAAGACGTTTTGCTAAATGAGGTTCAAAAACTTTAGATTATATATATATATATATATATATATATATATATATATATATATATATATATATATATATATATATATATATATATATAACTTTATATATATATATATATATATATATATATATATATATATATATATATATATATATATATATATATTCTGAGTGGGGATACCTCAACACGGTGAGAGGGCGTACGCATCGCTGTGAAAGATCAGACAAAAATCTCCCAACATCATCAATCTGCACTAAAACCCACATATTCATAAATCAACCCCATCTCGGTCCCTAGTCCCCAGCGGCAAAGGATCGACTGCCCAAAGATAGCGGCCAGTTACATAACATAGCGGGGGTTACTAAATATCTCTGGACTAGAACAGGACACCTCTGGAAAGTGAACCTTCCAACATAGAATATCCGGACCCAGTCAAGGCAAGAGGATGTTGTTGTTCTACTATAAGAACTGAGAGAAATAAATTGAGATATAATAAGATTTAGTGAAATTAGAAGAACCGGTGTAAAGGTTTCAAGCTACCCCCAGTTTCAGGCTCCCCCCCTCCCGGTAACTTTAATCCGGTTTTAGATTACCGAGGAGGTACTTTGAAACCGGTTTCAAGCTACCCCCCATGTTTTCAAGTTACCCCCTTATCGGAATAGAAAATAATCTATATGCCAGTGCACTTATGCATCATGCATTTATTGCTGAGTTCACAGCAGTAGGAAAAAAAGTTTATTTTCGTATTCAAGAAAAAGAATTGTTTTCTTTTATCATCTCAAATAGATTCCATCCATGTGCTTCAGGTGCATGAGCTTCACACGGCAATATGCGTGGAGAAATGGACACAAAAATCCCCGAGATGTGTCTTTGTTCCCATACTCTCAAATTTACGAAGAAGTTTGAGATGTACCTAAAGACAAAAACACACATACCCTATTTCCGACATTGTGTTTTGGAAATAAAGAGAAAAGGATGCAATTTGATGGTTATAGTGAATGCAATTATCTGAGGTGTTAAACTTTAATTCTATAAAAACTCAACTTCAAATTGTTATCGATTTGTAACATTATTCAGTCGTACTATAAAGCAACGAGACAAAAAATTGCCACTTTTTGGAAATAGTTTCTCAGGTCAACGATGGACATTCATTAATCGGCTTTCGTCAGAAAGTATCCCTTATTAAACTCCCTTGCCTTGCGGGCAGGTAATGGCAGGAACCACCTGCGACGAAAGTAGCTTGCTGCTTGAGCTCCATACCGAGATGTAGAGAGAGAGAGAGAGAGAGAGAGAGAGAGAGAGAGAGAGAGAGAGAGAGAGAGAGAGAGAGAGAGTTAAAAATGCCAAACAGAGATGTCTCAAAGATTCTAGTAAATCAAGGGAGAGACACAAAAAGCATCATAAACTTTTCGTCAGCCAGAATGGAAGGTCATCCATTCCCATACAGAGCAACAGTACGGATTCAGCACTTACTGGTAAAGCGCGAAAGATTGTTTATAATGTTTCGAAATATTTTGCTATAGAAAACCAGAAATGAGGTCCTATTACTGATGTTTGTAAAGCAATTTTTCGCATAGCAGAAGCAACCAGTTTAAGCAAAAATACTATCACAGTCAAATTAATAGTATCGCAATTTTGAACAATGGTTCCGTAAGCAGTTGCTACTGAATATATCCCCATCTTCCACAATTGTAATGGTAACGCATCTTATCATAAAGAAAAATAAGATAAACCTCTAACAGCACCAAACAACGAGGCACAAATAAGAAAATGGCTCATCAAAAAGCGTATCACCAAGAGACAATGTGTTAAAATGTCAACTTTTGGAAGTGGACGAGGAATGTTCCCTAAATATTGATAACGCTTACGTGATTGGTAAAATTGTAGTTGAAATGGTCACAGGGTCATTCGTCTTCCTCCAAACTATTGCTAACACCATCCGATTGAACATTATTTGGGAACAAGTGAAGACCTATGTAGCAAAAACAAAAGGGAAAAAAAATAATAAAATTCAAATAGTAGATTAAAGGGTAGGCCTACTTAAAAAAAATAAAAATCACTGCTTTCGGTGACAAAAGAAAATTGAGCGAATGGCGTAAAACACGCCGAAAAAATACAGGAGGACGACGCAAAGCAAGATGTGGTAATCGATAAATATATTTTGATTCTTTAGTAAAAGGTATTGAGTCCTCTAATGAGGAATCTTCTTTAAGAATGTTATGTTGTCATCCATATCAACAAAGAGGTTCTGGTGTATATCGAAAGACTAATTTCAAAATAAAAGTTAGATGTATGAAATTCTTTGCATTCTCCTGTAGGTTATTATTATTATTATTATTATTATTATTATTATTATTATTATTATTATTATTAGCCAAGGTGCAACCCTACTGAGAAGCGAAACAAATAAGGAGAAAGAAATAAAGGAAAGATATAAAGTTAGAATACAAAGATAACAAGATGGCAAATGGGTATTGTACCTTTAAAAAAATATTAAAAACAAACTGATAACAAGAAAATATAGCGAGCATGTTGATCTGCAAACAAAAATAATAAAATAACTATCATAAGAGACAATACTGTATTACAAAAGAAAAATAAAATTAGCTGTGGACTCCAAAAGATTTTTTTTTTTTTTTTTTTTTTTTTTTTTTTTTTTTTTTTTTTTTTTAGGAG
>NC_090745.1:35456547-35466547 GCF_036898095.1 Palaemon carinicauda
TCTAAAGTTTTGACAGAATCAAAAGCTTTCACAGTCTTTAAATGCAATACATAATGGTATGTTATATTTTCATTAGCTGGTTAATCACACGAATATAGTCAGTTGTCGCATATAAGCTTCTAAAACCTGCCTACTCTCATGAGTGATTAAAGTCTAGCTTTCTTTTCATTTTGCCTAACATAATCTTTGTAAATATTTCATATATTACTGGGAGTAAACTTATTGGGAGGTAAAAACATAGTAAGCTTAGAACTAAACTGATAGTCATAACTTTATCGATATTAAAAATGAGTTTATAGCTTAGAATCAACATCGTTAGGGTGTTTTTTTGTGTTTTACAACAGCCATCGTGTACAAATTGTAACTGGTCACATAAAAACCATTCCAAAAATATCATTTTGTTGTTGCTACAACCAGCAGTCAGATGCCAGGAAATTGCGTTTAAGGTTTTAACCTTGTAGAATAAATTATGGGAAGGCCGCAAGAGCCCCGTCGTCAGTGACTTCTCAAACTTTAGACGCCCCCCCCCCCCACCAAAAAAAAAAAGACGCTCCTACACCCCTGTAAGTGAACCTCAAAACAATTGCAGTAAAACGTTTCTCTGCGGCATATTGTTTATTAATATGTCCTTTATAACACAAAAAAAAAGAAAAAAAAAAAAGTTTACCATGATCAACGTGGGGAATATGGCTGAAGGCAGCCATATCTAAAAATGGCCGCCAGTTTTTTCCTATTCAATTACTACTGGTTTTGATTCCAGCTTTTAAAATTCGTAAAGAAAAATGGGTATTTCATCTTCAATACTATTTCGGAGCACAATTCTTAAATCTTATCTATAATTTTTTTTTTTTTTTTTTTTTTTTTTGTGCGCTCTAAAGTATCTGAATGTGCAATAATAAATTACGGTTAACTATTTTCATTCGATAGTCAATGCAACCCTTTTTGCCCTAATTCATTATCTCATACTTGGAGTAACATATAAGGCTTGGCTACAAGGATTATCAAAATCATAGATAGGACAATAAGCAATATATGCATTAAACATTAGAACAGACATACACCCGGCCATCAAATTACAGAAAACACTGAAGTATTCATTACCCAGGTATATCTTGTCCGATGTTATCCGATTTTGATGATTTTTGGGTCCAAACCAATATTTTTCTGTTCATTCTAATCAATGAACACATCTGTTAGCCTCTATAGTGGATATTTAGTTCTGCAATAGTGGTTGCTCTGCCTCTCACTATTTCGTTCTAACCGGACTGTAACAGTACTCAATACTGATGTATGTTATATTCATTTTTGTTTCATTTTTATGAATTACTTTATACTTGAGCTTTGCAAGTCTTCCAATCAAAATGTTTGATTAGTTGATGTGTTAGAAATGTAAATTCTGTTACTTACAGAGTATCTGAACTGAAGTGGCCATATACATGGTCTGATAATCAGACTATGAAGACCTGATCTCTAATACTGAGAAGCAATCCGGCCCCTCCCGTGCAGGACTTTCTGAAGAGGTCCAACGTTGTTTATTCCTTCCAATGACCAGTCCGTAGATGTCCCAACATTTACATTGGAATGACAACAATGAGACTCTCCAAAACATTGTCCTGCCCCGTCCAGCAGGGAGCCATCAAGAGCCACCAGATCCTCGCTCACTACAAGAACGTTGTTCGAGAGGACATCATAAGAACTACAAAGATCATTGGCAGTGCCCCGGATGGAAGGAGGCTTAGGATACTGGAGGCTCTGCTTATCCTACAAGACACCCAACCTGAACACGACCCAGAAGATGTTCCTCTTCCTCTCCTTCAAAAGGAACACCTTCAATTAACCTCGTATCAACGACTATGGTGACAATGATAAACAAGCTGGACGCTTACCTGTTACTGAGGCTCTCCCACCGAGCGTCTCTAACAATCAGCAATCAACCCTGGACTCCCCAGACCAGAACTCTAAATGGCTGAACAGCTTGCTTGACTTTGAGATATGCCCAGGCAGTGCGTTGGTCAAACACCGCACTGCTTTGGAAGCCCTAGGTGGGCCTACCCACATACTGATTCCACCCTACACTGATGACTGTGAGCGGAATACCAGCCTGAGTGTGACAGAGCCTCTTCCAGCGAGTGCCATAGCCAATGGGAAAGCAGCTACTTCAAAGACCAGGTACTTACTCCACCTAGGTACGTACTCAGCAATCAGCAGCCGCTGTGATGAACCAACCATGGCATATATAAGAAACCTGCTCGCCACCCCTTAGCCCTCTCGTAATGTTCAGCAACCATACTTTAATGGTGCCTATCTTGACAAGATTACTTTAGAAAAATTATAGATTTTTATTCTAAGCATTTTGTTCTCCCCTTCCGATGACTGTAATAGCACAGTTACTGGCAGAATGCAGTACTGACAAAAGAAGCAAAATACGAGCAGTAAAAAAGCTCAACTGCAAAATTAATACTACTGAAGCAGGGATTATCTTTAATGAAACTTGCTTAAAAGAGGGTGTACTCCCAACGAATAATAATAATAATAATAATAATAATAATAATAATAATAATAATAATAATAATAATAATAAGTAGAACAGGCACTCAGTAAAGTGTATACCTTCGCCAACGCCACAAAATAGACAATTGAAATATGCACATTTTGGTACTGGTTTCATGCAAATCAGTTAAAAATTTACCACATTATTGCAAAAAGGCTTTTTTGACATATTGGTGGCATTGACCTTGACCTTTAATCAATCACTCCCAATATCTGAATATCTAATCAAATTGTTCTTGGATCATGGCCAATCATCAAACCAAATTTCATGAGAATCGACCATGGTATAGCAAAACACGTTTTAGACCTTTTTGTGATCTTGACATTGATCAAATTGTATATCAGAAGATAGGCAATTTAATTGTTCCCATTTTGACACTGGTTTCATGCATATCGGATAAGAATTTATGATACTATGCCAAAAAGACGTTTTTTACCTTGACCTTTGACCCAATCACTCCCAAATCAAAAGATAAGTAATTGAATTATGCACATTTTAGCACTAGTTTCATGCAGATCAGGTAAAAAATTACCACGATATAGCAAACACATTTTTTACCTTTTTTTTTACCTAGACCTTTGACTCAATCTCTCCCAAAATCTAAGCAAATTGTCCTTGAATTATGGCCAATCATCCAACCAAGATTCATGAGACTCCGTCTAATAGTTTTAGAGTTATGCAAATCAAAAACAAATATACAAGCATAAATAAATAAATAGACGCCTATCAAAATATAACCTGGCAAAGGTAATAAGCAAATGTTCATAAACTTTCTGTGAAAGGCCCAGTTGGAAGCAGGATGTATTGTTACTCATACAAGAGAAGATACAGATGTTTTGAGTGTTAAAACCACCCTAAACTCGACAATGAAAAAAGAAACTGTCCTTATAGCTGATATGGCTAATTTGCTGGTACTTCTTTGTTATCAGGCTAATACTAATAACCACAATATCTTCCTCACATCAGAGCCAAAAGGAAATTCCAAGAGGAGTGTTTGAATATCCTAAAGAAACAAAGAAAGCTTTAGTATATGTCATCTGTGTAAACACACTCTTTATCCATGGTACTGTCCCGCACACGCTCGTACACTGAAACAGATTTTTTTTTTTCATATATTGTCATTATTGCTCTACCCTCGCACTAATAACCTGTTTATGCCTGTATGTTCTTGCATCATTATGTTTGAAGTTTTGTGCCCTTTTTGACTGGAACAGGTTGTATATACTCATGCTCCATCAAAATAAAGTTAATTGCATTCACTCCGCTTTTCAGTTAATACCTAACTGGTGCATCCGCACATTGGTGATCCCGGAGTGAGCAACTCCCTCCCGCCTTCCCCCGCACTGCTGTGTTTTACTATTTGATGATGCAACCCTCAGACACATACTCTACTATCAATGCCAAGCCCCTAAAACTACTATCCTTCGCCAGTGGAGAAGAGTTTGCCTGATTCCAGCGTGCTGACGTCCAGTTTCACATCAAGGGCGTGACTCAGTAAGGCAACAAAACAGAGTGCATTCTCACGGCGATCCCCGGGGATACTTTCCTTGAAACCTACGATTGGCTGTGTGAGCAAGGGGACACCCCCATGGCGTACAAAGACCTCAAATCATACCACCTGGAGCAGTACTCGCCATTACCAGCCGCCGGCATAGCGAATATTTTTCAGCTCTCTTAACAACCACTGGGAGACCAAAAGGCTTTGCTTGCCCTCAGGGAAATAACTAGTATCGCTCGCCTGCAACCTACCGCAGATGGTTCTCCTCGTGAAATGAATCTACTTCGTGCACGGACCTGTACGTGCTGCCTTCTCCGATGTTGATATTTTGCCCATGAAAGACCTGATAACTAATGTCGACGCCCTCATGGACAGCCACTTCACCACCTTCCAGACCTCCATCAACGTTTCCACTCCTGATGAAGTGGACAACTATTCAATATCGACCAAAGCTGACGTGAATGCGGTAGGTCACAGACGCCCACCAAATGACTTGCCGGATTGGCGGCAAAGCCGCCCACTACCTACTTATACCACCCCTCACATATGCCTCAATCACTGACTTCTGCAGCCACTTATTGACGCCTGTCGGCCGCAGTTATGCTACTTCCACTCAAAATTTGGGGTGGCTGCAAAGAAATGTGCAGGTATGGGCATGTAATTTTTGGTAGACACGGGTGTTTGCCATTCTCTTCTGCCAAGGTCACTCTCCAGGACACTACGTAGTCTGTCTAAGTCTGCAGGAGTCCGACTGGTTACTGCCAACCGATCTGCGATACCCACCCTTGGTTATGAAACCTTTACATTTACATTATAATTTGGAAGCGCCAAATATATTTGGAAGTTTCTCATTGCTGACGTCACATTGTCAGTCCTCGGTGTGGATTTCCTCTCACACTGATCTTGCTCTCCACATCAGCGCACCTACAGATGCCTACACCCACCTCCTCACGTCATACCCAGAGGTTTTCCATCAAGAACTTCGTCAAATGCCCACGGTTCCAGCCAAACACAGTGCTTATCACTATATCAAGACAACGGGGGCACCTAGTATTAGCCAGATTGTTTGGCAGCCGCTAAACAAATGTTTGCCAAAGTGGAAGAAATGGGCCTTTCTCATAGTCGTCACCCTTACACATTTTTCTGAAGAAAGATGGCTCTATGCGTCCATGTGAGGATTACAGGAGCCTGAACAAACAAACAGAACTGGATCACTACCCCCTCCCAAACACCACTGACGTGACCTCCTACTTGCACAAAACAAAGGTTTTCTCGACGCTTGACCTCTTGAAGGGGTATTATCAGGTGCCTATGAACCCAGAAGACATCCCCAAGACAGCCATCACCACCCCCTGCGGCACATACACCTTATTATTACTCCTGTTTTACTTTGTATGTTTGGGACAATTTTCAATGTCTCATGGATGGCATCTTAGGGGACCTCCTCTTCTGTTTAAGTTATGTGGAGATATACTTGTGTTCTCTTCCTCCAAAGTGGAACAACTCTGTCATCTACCCACCATGCTCGAGCGCCTACAACAGAATGGCCTTGTAATCCAGTATGACAAGTGTATCTTTGGCGCCAATGAAGTATCATTCTTAAGGCAAAGCATCATTCCTGAAGAAGTTCATCCCCTCCTTGAACAGATAGCAGCCGTTCAAAACTTCCCCATGCCCTTGACCATCAAGGCACTGCAAGAATTCTCGTTGTATGATCAACTATTATAACCGTTTCCTGCCAGTCATCGCTGCCACTCTTTTCCCGCTCTATGCCTCCCTAAAGGGCAAGCCAAAAGACCTGAAGTGGGGTCCCCTTCAAGAAGTGGCCTACTGCAATGCAAAGAATGCCCAATCGATTGCTGCTGCTCTCACTTTTCCCCTTCCACATGCACCTCTTCTATACACCGATGCCAGTGGTGGTGATATCAGGGCAGTCTTAGAGCAGATGGTCAATGGCTTGCCCTGCCCATTGACCTTCTTCAGTAGAAAACTGTCCAAGGCAGAATTCAGCTACTCTACCTTCAACCTCGAATTGCTGGAAGTGGACATGGTTGTCCGTCACTTTCACCACTTCTTGGATGGTATGCCCTTCGTCATTTGCACGGACCACATGCCTCTGGTACATGCCTCCGCTCGACAGTTCGACGTCTGGTCCGCCCGTCAATGCCGACATCTCTCTATCATGGCTGAATACAGTTGTACCCTTCAGCACGTCCCTGGGAAAATGAATCCCACTGCCGATGCCCTGTCAAGAGACACGTTGGCCGCCATTCCCCTGCGATTGGATTACAATGTTTTGGCAGAAGCCCAACAAAAAGATCCAGAGTACCAAGCATGTAGGATATCCTGCACATCCCTCCATTGGGAAGACATCCCTCTCAACAACTCCAACGCCACCCTCCTCTGTGATGTTAGTACTGGTAGACTTAGACCTTGGATACCCTCTCCCATGCGCTGACAGGTGTTTGACTTCATTCATGGCCTTTCACTTCCCTCGCACAGTTCTACTGCACAGCTCCTGAAGACAAAGTTCATTTTGCATGGCATTACTAAGGATGCTAGGGATGGCTCCACTCCCGTACATCATGCCAAACTTCAAAAGGACGTCAACACACGGATTCAGGAGTGAGAACCTTTCCTCAACCTCAGCAGTGCTATACTCACATTCACGTCGATGCTGTAGGTCCCCTATCCACATCACAAGGACATCATTATCTGTTTACCATTATCGACCGTTCCACTCGTTGGCCTGAGGCCATCTCCATGGACACAGTAATGTCTGCCTCATGTATATCTGCCCTACTCTCAGGATGGATAGCGAGATTTGGTTTTCCTGAGCATATTACTTCCAACATGGGTACCACTTTCACCTCTCAATTGTGGACATCATTAGAAAATCTTCTGGGGATCACCCTTCATCAAACAACCGCATACAACTCTGCTGACAATGGTATGGTTGAATCTTTTCACTGTACCTTCAAATCAGCTTTGATGCCCCGATGCAAGAACTTCAACTGGTTTACCCAGCTTCCATGGGTCCCCCCGGGACTAAGAGCCAATCCTAAACACAACTTAGATGTCTCAGCAGCTAAAATGGTGCATGACAACCCGTTGGTCATCCCTGCTGAACTTTTTCCGTCTGCAACCTCCTCCAACAATCTCCAGCGCCTATGTCATGTTGTGGGAAAATTTACTCCATGCCATCAAACTTACAAGCACTCAACTAAGCAACACATGCCAACAGATCTGCACTCGACAATGCACATTTTCCTGGACAATGACACTAGCAAGCCACAATTAATGCCCCCTTACACAGGCCCTTTCCTCATTATCCGTTGTACGCCGAAAGCATTCCTCCAAAACATGCATGGCAAAGAAGACTGGGTCTCCATTGATCACCTAAAATCTTCATATCTCTTGTCAGATAACCCGCCAACAGTATGCCTCTCTAGAGCAGGGTGCCCTATTTCACATGTATTTCTATTTTAGGGGAGGAGCCATGTACCGCACGTGTATCACACACGCTCATACAGTGTAACGGTATTTCTGTTTATTTTCTTTTGTGTGTTATGTCATTATAGTTCTCCCCTTGCACTAATAACCTGTTTATGCCTGTATGTTCTGGCATCACTGTGTTTGAAGTTTAGTGCTGCTCTTGACTGGAATGAGTTGTATATATACTTATGCTCTGTGCAAATAAAGTTAGTTGCATTCACTACGCCTTTCAGTTAATACCTAACTTGTGCATCAGCACTGTACCTTGAGTTGTAATTCCACAAGCAGAGTTTATGGATAAGGTAAGGCTATGGTTCTGAAAAAGTTAATGAAAGGTAAAGAACAATCAGCTGGCACAGGTGTTTGGTCAAGAAAGTGTAATCAATAAGGATAAAGTAACTGATGCAAGAAAAAAAGACCTTAGGGTCTCTCGACAACAGAAGACCAAATGAAAGTATAAATATTCTTCGTTTTAAACACTTTAGGGAGAAGGTAGCCAAGAGGTATGTTGAGGCCAAGTCCTAGTCACCAACAAAAACACCAGACAAATTCCACAGCCTCAGAGTCATTTACCAGATTCAAGAATGGAGAGGTGAAAATCGAGTTAAATACTGATTCGGGACTGGAAGCTAAAAGATGACACACTGTATCCTGTTATGATTGACATTCTACCAGGTCCTCCAAAGTCATTAGTAATGATCAAGTGTAACTGTACAACTGGGTGTTTTACAGCAAGATGCAACTACAGAAAACATGACACTGTTCATATTTATGTGGTGATTGCACAGGCCTCCATTGCACCAATTCAACACAAGGTGATATTGATGAAAGTGGAATTATTGCGGATTGCTTCAGTAACATTGTCTTTTGAATACTTAATCATCATATCATATTCATCTTTTATGTTATTCGGTACGATAAAGGAACCTTTCAATAAGTTTAAAGAATTTACTGATGGAGGTATTATATATAAATGTAAATGAAAATGCATCATCTTCATTCATTTTCAAAACAGAGGGGCAAAATATGCTCACTTAATAGACTGACCCCAAAAACATAGATATGAACACTGGAATGATGAAAATTGGATTTTATATACCTAAGTTACAGGGGCTTCAATTTTTCCTGTAATTTGCTGACCGGAATTATGTCTGTACTAATGTTTATGGCATATATTGTTCATTTTCCTTTCTATGATTTTGATAATCCTTATATATAGGTCTTACATGTTGCTCTACGTATGAGATAGAGAATTCGGAAAAAAAGGATTCATCTTAAAAAAAAAAAAATGTTTCCCTTGACTATTAAATGAAAATAGTTACTCGGCATATATTATTGCATATTCAGATACTACAGAGAGCCAAAACTACAAAAATTTATATATAAAATTTAAGAATTTTTCTAAAATGGTAATAAAGATGAAATAATTTTTTTCTTTAAAAATTATATTTGCTAGAATAACAAAATCAGTGGAAATTTAGAAAAGAAAGATTTTGTGGCAATATTTAAATATGGCCGCCTTTAGCAACTTTCCATTTTGATCATGTTAAGCTTTATCCTGTTTTATAGAGGACATATCAATAAACAATATGCTGCAGAGAAACCTTATATTGTAATTAGTTTGAGGTTTGACACTAATTTGGTTGGTAGTGTTCTTTTTTGGCCCATTACTTTTCATACCATATACATATGAGATGTGGTATAGCTTAGAACACAAGCTCGTTGCATATGCAGATGATGCTACTCTCTTTGCATCAATTCCATTTCTTGAATGTAGATCTTGAGTTGCTGAATTCCTTAATATATATCTAGCTAAAATTAATACATGGAACCAATTATGAGGCATGAAGTTGAATCCTAACGAAATTCAAAGTATGATTGTAAGTAGGTCGAAGATCTCAGCATTAATAATGTTTCTTCAACTCCGACTCTTTAGAATTTTAGGTGTGATTCTTGACAGCAAAATTTACTTTTGGAAAACACATTAGGTCAATCTCTTCTTTAAGTGCGAACAAAATTGGCTTATTGAGAAAGTCTTTTAAGATTTTTGGTGATCAATCTATTCTGAAGAAGTGATTTAATTCTTTCATTCTGCCTTGTTTCGAGTATTGTTCCCCTGTCTCGTCTTCACTTGCTGAATCTCATCTTAATTTGTTGGATAGGAAATTACGATCTATTAAATTTCTTATTTCTAATCTAGATATTTATCTCTGGCACCGTCAATCACTTAGTTCTTTAAGCATGTTGCACAAGATAATTCATAATTCTGAATATCCTTTCCATTCATATCTTCCCGGACAGTACCATCTTGTTCGTAATGCTAGGTATGCAGTTAATTATAATAGTCAGGCCTTCTCCATCACGAGGCTCCATACTATACAGTATTCTAGAAGTTTTATTCCAGCTGTGACAAAGTTGTGAGATGATCTTCCTAATCAGGTAGTTGAGTCGGAGGA
>NC_090745.1:35474047-35504047 GCF_036898095.1 Palaemon carinicauda
TTAAAAATATATTAAGAGCAGGAAGGGGGGGGGAGGGTGGCTACAAGAAAGACTCATCATAGATATCAGGTAATACATTGTGCTCTTACTTATATCATAGTGTCCGTGGTCAAGTACGCTTATTGTGCCTCGTTATAGACATCATGCAGGAAACAATTATTTGTCTTTTGTCTATAATGTGACTACAACTACATACATTACCAATATAGCAACATTGTACTGTCATTTAGCTCGTCCACTTGGTGTCAGGCAGCCACATGTAAACCCCAAATTTGTATCATCTCTGTTTGAAAAGTCATTTGTGATGTATCATTATTATAATTGTTTACATATAGGTAAGATTATTATTACCATTTTATGTACCTGTATTTCTAGTACACATTTAGCATATAAGTTGTGTTAGGAATACGCAAATAAAAGCATTCATGTTCATAGGAGCGTAGGTAATATTATGATGCCATTATATCATGTTGTGTGGCATATGTATCATATTATAATTATCTGGTATCACTGCATTTGGTCTCTCTCGCAGCCCACAACTGTTCATGGCTCCTCCACTGTATATTTTTTATATTGATTTTTTTTACTTTTTATATGGCTTAAGAACTTATGAAAATGTTTCAGTGAAAATCTTTAATACCCATGTTCAGCTATAATGAAGATGGCGCAGTGATAGGTTTCTGGTAAGTGAATTTTGATAATTCTGAAAACTTCTCCAACCGACTTGTTCAAGGCAACGACAGTGTGTTTGCGTGCTTCATAACCAAGTTACTTAGCAGCAGTGAACGTGAATTTCTGAGGTTGTTTGAATTTATATACATTGGCAGTGAATTTATCTCGTGATTGCAGTGCCTTAATATAGCTTTACGGCTTTATTGGTATTAAAAAGATATGGTTCATATGCATTGTCCCTCTGCAGAAACCAGAACAGAATGTCACATTCATAATTGACCAGGTTTGAGGGGATACTACCCTCATGTATGCGGACTATTGACCATAGAGGACAGAGTTACAAGTTCCAGTCTTACTCCTTTGCTTGGAGCTATTGTCATCGGTGATTGGCTATTATTTGTTAGTTTCGTCAGCAACTGGCTATCATCAGTGATATCATTGTGATGTTATTGCTGACAACGGTGATTGATACGTCTTATTTTGTCTGAATTTTCCACTTAGGCTGGCAAAATACGATAAAGGGGGGAAACCAAAGAGTTTTGAGGTTTCTTTCCCATCTTTTCCAAACCAAAACTGACATAGCATCATCTCCAACTCTACTTTTTCCTCATCAACACCCTTAGACTGATGATTTTATCAGCACGATGTTTGAATACATGGATAAAAAAAGAAAGAAAAAAGAAACCAAGATAAAGAAAGAAGAAAAGAAGACAATGCCAGGCATCAGGAAGAATTTAAAGCATTAGTAGAAGCTATGTCTAGCCTCACTAGAAATCAAGTTCAAGAAATTGTGGCTGCCCCTGAGTTGCAGTTCTCCAACAACAATGGAAGGTAATAAAGTTTTAGAATTAATGGAGGTTGTGATGACATATGGTGATATTTCCTACAAGGGGCATATTGATGTCCTTAGCTCTTTCCCTACATCTCTACTGTGTTATGATGCCCTCAAACACCTAGGGATCATCCCCTGGGACTTTCCATGTCAAATGCTTCAAATGCATGATGGGAATCTTAACAGAACTTAATCATGAATCAGCCCAGTGCCAGCCAATCAAGTTTATGCATCTGAAACTAAGTGCATTTCTCCACTCCCTGTTACATCGTCACCAAAGAAAGTCAGATAATACTTTCTCAAGGAATACAGTGATGTGCTAATGACAAAGGAGCATTTTCATCAATAAGCACAACTTAAACTGATGACTGGTCCACCCATATGTATTCATCTTAAAAAGGATATAAAGCCCTTTGCTATCTATACCTCACATCTAATACCACTAGGCTTTCAAGAGAATGCCAACACTGAGTTGAACGCAAAATTAGCACAAAGTATCATCAAACCTGCTGGGGATCAGTTATCCGTAGGGTGTCACCCTTTAGTAGTTGTAGCTAAACCTAAAGGTGGTGTTTGCATCACCACACATTTCATCACGTTAAATTCACAGGTGTAAAGTCCAGCCCATCTATCACCATCAATGTTAAGGGGCCCGGCCAGTTTGCCAATATATGGGGGTATAGGAAGAAAAACCCCAAATCCTTAAAAAATTCAGTGAGTTTCGTATGGCTATGGAGAATGCTTATACAAAATATTTAGTCAAAATTCCTCTTATTTTCATAGCTACAGGTTAATTAGTAAAAGTAACTCAATAAACCAAAAACATTGTTCCCTACAAGAAAATGCAGTAATTCTTCTGTTATCGTAAATTTTGATAATCATTACATTTTAATATAAAACAAATTGTGAGCAATGGCATCAGTATAGATTCCATGAGTCACCAGACGATGTATTACACGGTAATTACACCCTTCGGCCTTCAGTACTAGCACAAACATCATAGAGTACACGTTTGAGTTTGTCATCTGACATTCACTTGTCTTTACGTCTGTTTTTCTCTGTTTCGGCAAGAATTTTATAGTGCCAAAGAGGAAAAGACAATTCCAGCATCTCGCTATCATAAGGAAAAAGAAAATTCGTTCTAATACGAGTTCAGAAGTGGGTAATATCGTCAAAATTAGCGGAGTTAGTGAAGGAGTGACTGTCTTGCCTAAAGCAGCAAGATATTGAGCAAAGGGATCTTCATTTATGATTAGATTATGATAAATAACTTGGTTTTGATTTATTAATATCCAAAAAGAACATAAAATTTATAATAATCATGATTTTATAATATTGTCTTTGTAAAAATACAAAGAGAACTTTGAACGCCTGTATCTCAAAACTATACTTATTGACCTTCAAATTCTATCTTTTCCTTTAGTTTTAAAGGCATAGCGTTGAAATTTGGTATACAACTTAGAAAGACATTATAAAAACAATCAAATGTTGCCCTTTTTTCCATTTTTGTTTATTTTCTTTTTCTTAATTTTTCCCTAATTTTTACGATTTATTATTTTAACTTAATGAAAAAATTCATAACTAGCAAAAAATTTATTTCAGAAAAAATTCTTCATTTGATTGAAGGTCTACATTAGGTCTATATAGGTAGTAATCCCAGGTCTTGATATTAATTATCAAGGGAGGAGATAGAATTAGAAAAACACTCATTTCAAGATAAATCGCCCTGGTGTCGCAAAACCGAAGGTCAGAGGCTATGCAGTTTGGAGATGTCTTAAATCCCCTTATTAAGTGGTATGAATGTCAAAGTCCTGTCCTTAAAAAACGGCATTAGCAGGCCTGCCCCATTAAGTACGATTAGGAGTATCAATCCTTCTTCATGGTATGTCTCCACCAAGGATGCATTGTGTGGGTACTGGTAGATCCAATTAGCAGAAGAGGATCAAGCCTTTACTACATTCATCATGCCATATGCGGTAATGCTCTCGTCGTTCACCTATGGGATTCAGCACCTCTGGTGATGCCTATTTTAGGAGAGATGGCAATGCTCTTCAAGGCATCTGACGTTGTGTAAAGCTGTCAGATGATATACTCATATATTATTAGATGATATCCTCATATATCATTATTTTCACTTATGTAGGGTTACAAAGTTTTATCACGTTGCAGAATTCATGGTATTACTTTAAATGCAGAAAAAAAAATACTATTGCTAGCCCTACTGTATAATTTTGTGGATACAAATTATCTGAAGATGGCATCACAGTTGACAAGGAGAAAGTTCAAGCTATAACAAAGTTTCTGAAACCAGCAAATCTGACAGATCAACGCTCATTCACTGGTTTTATAACCAGTTAAAAGAATTTTCACTCATCTTGCAGCTGCAGCAGATACAGTTCAGCTGCTGATCAGCAACAAGAGATCCTTCATATGGATAGCAGATCATGATGCTGCTTTGCCAATGTTAAAAAGGCTCTCTCTCAACCACCTGTGCTAGGAAATTTTTTCCCAACGTGCCCTACCATACTACAAATGGATACTTGTCACTTATATGATTCATGATATACACTTCTAGAAGACCATGGGTAAGGCTAATTCAGTTTGTTTCAATGTGGTTCACGATTTTTGACTGACACAGAAACTAGATGGGCTACAATCAAGTCTGGGCTATGACTAAATGTCTCTATTACTTAATGGGACTAAACCATTTCCCATTGGTGACTGACCAAAGACCTCTGTTACCCATCTTAAATGCATATATGCTGGAGTCCAGCTTCTAAAAGTAAAAGTTTCACCCTATATCTTTCCTGCAGTACTGCATAAGGGCAAGGAACATTGCATACCTGATGCCCTTTCACATTCCCCCGTGAGCCACCCAATGCTAGATGATGATATGCTAAATAGTGAAACCCATCTTTCTTTAAGGAGTATAGTAATCCATACAGTAGATGCAATTTCAGATGTGAAGACATCTGCTATTATGATCTACATAATGATATACTATCCTAATGGAAAATAAGGGAGGATTTATACACCGATGATGACCTTGTCCTGTAAGGTGACCGGGTAACCATTCCCTTAGCTATATGATACAATATTTTAACAAGCCTTCATGGCAGCCATATTGGTATGGAGGCAACTAAGTATCGTGCTAAAGAGATTATATTGGCCAAGTATCAATTCAGATATAACAAATACTGTCCATGCTTGTGAGCCATATCAGATACTACAACTAAGCCAATAGCAGGAGCTGCTGTTATGCAACAAGTTCCCCTATCGTGCCTTTGAATCAGTGTCTACTTATTTCTTTAGTGATGCTGGGAAATCTTTCCTGCTGTACGCAGACAGCAAATCAGGATGGCACGTAGTTGTCAAATTTGGTACTAATACAACAGCAGCAGTAATGACAAGACACTTATGCCACATCTTCCGAGATTTAGGTGGTCCAGTAAAGTGTTCAACATGTAATGTCCACACACCACTATCCCCAAAGTAACGGCCATGTCGAGGCAAAATGTCAAGCCTGTTATCCAAAAAATATCACCTTCTGGGAACATTGACCCTGATGAATTTGATAAAGGATCATTGGAGATACAGAATATTCCTAACTATGCTGGCCATTCTCCAGCACAGCCCTATGACCGTCTGTCCCCGCCCATGCATCACCATTCAAGCAAGAGTGGTAAGAGAAAACAGATGATTATGACCGTCGTGTAGCATCACGTCCCTTACCTATGGGATTCAGCACGTTAAAAAAAATCAGTTATGCACCTCATTAAGCACAACTCAAGCTTGATGGTTATGTCTATATTCAGTTGTGCACCTCATTAAGCACAATTCAAGCTTGATGGTTATGTCTATATTCAATTCCCAATCTCCAAGCGATGGGATAAGATAGGCGTTATTATGGGCATCGCTAAGTCCCGAGACTATCATGTGAAGTTACCCTCGGGAAGAATATTACGTCCTAAACAAGGTTTCTTAAGGATGTACTTATCCCTACTTCACAATTGCGTTGCGAGATGCAGCAATCTCTGAAGAAGAGTGATGCTTTCCCCGCTACCAGTCAACAACCTCATTCAAAAAGTTCTTTGAACGAAAAGGGGAGGGGATTGATGGATTATTATCATAATTATTTACTCATATGTAGGATGATTATTACCATTTTATGTACCTGTATTTCTGAAACACATTTAGCATATATGTTGTATTAGGAATACGTGAATGCATGCATTCAGGTTTATAGGAGCAAATATTAGGTAGCATTTGCATCATGTTATGTGGCGCACGTATCATATTGTTTTTATCTGGTATAATTGCAATGGGTATCTAAAACAGCCACTCACTGTTCACAGCTCGCCCAGTGCATTTTGTTTATATTGATTAATTTCTCTTATCATATGGCTTAAGAACTTATGAAAGTGTTTCAGTGAAAACCTTCAATACTTATGTTTAACTATGACGAAAAACTTGGACAATGAAAACAGTTAAGAGGTTAGTGTTTCCCTCTCTCCTGAAGTTAGAGAACAAAGAAGAAACTATCCTACCATGCAACTTCTTAAAAAATATCTAGTACAACCTGGATTAATTTCAATTCCTTCTATTTTGGTAAAATTCTCTACTACTCGAGCTACGTTTTCTTAGTTCCCTCAAACATACAAAAATAGATAACTTTAAATCTAAAAAATCCTCTGAATAGAAATGTACGGTATATATGATAAGGTATTGGCAGGTTTCTCCAATATGGAAAATCTAAATTTGTTGTCTATCTGAAAAAAAAACCACACATACACACACACACACACACACACACACACACACACACACACACCGAAGAAGGGAATACTGTTATTTTCTTCCATTTCTAGAGTTAAATTTATGGATGTAATCAATGGTTAGCAAGAAAACTTTCATGACAGAAATCTCCTCATAGAATTCCCAGAACATCAACAACATACCGATTGCTAACGAAAGGGGTCCTTCCATTTTTGTTTTATAAGTTTTGAATTCAATTGATTCATTAAAAATATTAGATCCAACTTACCCATCTCTCGGAGATTTGAGGCTATTGGTACAAGTAGAATCTTCACTGAAAGCCAAGAAAACACGACCTGTTCCCACTTCTTCATGGAACATCTGAAATATAAAAAACAAGAGCAGTTATTATTATTATTATTATTATTATTATTATTATTATTATTATTATTATTATTCATTATTATTATTATTATTATTATTATTATTATTATTATTATTATTATTATTTTTATTATTATTATTATTATTATTATTATTATTATTATTATTATTAACCAAGTTATAAGCCCTAAGGATAAGTATGGAAAAGTAATAAAAAGAATGAAAACTACATATGAGCAGCAATGGATAAAATATATAAAATCAGAAATAACATAAAAATAGATCTGATATATATATATATATATAGATATATATATATATATATATATATATATATATATATATATATATATATATATATATATATATATATATCATTATTATTATTATTACTAGCTAAGCTACGACCCTACTTGGAAAAGCAGGATTCTATAAGCCCAAGGGCTCCTACAGGGAAAAGTAGCCCAGTGAGGAATGGAAACAAGGAAAAATAAAATATTTTAAGAACAACAACACCAAAATAAATATTTCCTATATAATCTATAAAAACTTTAACAAAACAAGAGGGAGTGAAATAAGACAGAATAGTGTGCCCGAGTGTACCCTCAAGCAAGAGAACTCTAACCCAAGAGAGTGGAAGACCATGGTACAGAGGCTATGGCACTACCCAAGACTAGAGAACAATGGTTTGATTTTGGAGTGTCGTTCTCCTAGAAGAGCTGTTTACCATAGCTAAAGAGTCTCTTCTACCCTTACCAAGAGAAAAGTAGCCACTGAACAATTACAGTGCAGTAGTTAACCCCTTGGATAAAGAGGAATTGTTTGGTAATGTCAGTGTTGTCAGGTGTATGAGAACAGAGGAGTATTTGTAAGGAATACGCCAGATTATTCGGTGTATGTGTAGGCAAAGGAAAAAAGAACCGTAACCAGAGAGAAGGGCGCACTGTAGTACTGCCAAGCCAGTCAAAGAACCCCATAACTCTCTAGCGGTAGTATCTCAACGGGTGGCTGGTGCCCTAGCCCACCTACTATATATATATATATATATATATATATATATATATATATATATATATATATATACATATATATATATATATATATATATATATATGTGTGTGTGTGTGTGTGTGTGTGTGTGTGTGTGTGTATAAACTATAGAGAGAGACATGTCATACCTCGTCCAAAGTCAATAAAATACGTAACAGTGTACGAAGTATAATGGCTATAAGAAATTAAACCCCATAAAACCTCTATTTGTGCTTGTGAGAGTAAAAAAAAAATGAAATTTGTAAAATACTTTTAATAAGGGGATACACCAAAATTATCTACAAGCTGTCAACGAGTTTTATCAACAGTTCACGATTTTCAGAAAGTTATATGATACCTAATATTGAAATATCCTGTGTATGTGTGTGTGTGTGTGTGTGTGTGTGTGGCCATGAGTGTGCATTTGTGTGTGCTGCATATAAACAAATTTACGTGCATATACTGTATACCTAGGTAAAAAAAAAATAAAAAAATCTGTTAACTAGCATAATGATGTCATCAATATTATTCTCAAAGATGTATGTAAGTCTTTTACCTTGATAGACACTATAATTTTTATACAGCTTATCAATAATAGTATTTCTGAGTACGATTCTACTGTACAACATTGTCATATCAGGAAACTTAGTAGCTTGGGTATTTCTATTCCAAATTTTAACAAAGACCGGCTTAAATCTCTGCAGTTTCACGTTAATTTTGGTAATCTTTATGAACTATCACTTGATATATTCAGGAAACTAAAAGCCCATAGGTCACCCTTTTTTAAGAAAGCTGATTTTGATATATTGAAGGAGCTGGTCAATAGAGAGAACCTTATCATCACTAGACCAGATAAAGTAAAGGAACTGTTTATTCTAAATGGGGAGGAATACGTGGAAAAAAAGGAAGAATACTTTAAATGATGAGTTCAAATTTGTGAAACTTGGTGAGCTTGACTTTAATAGCATTTTTAAAACCAAGGATAAAATCAATAAGTTTCAAAACTTAGAAAGGAAAATTCTGCAAATGAATCTATTTAGAATGTTTGTTTAGTTTGTTAGGTGGTTTGCCCAAAATCCACAAGCTGAAGGTTCTGCTAAGGCCTATTTTTATCTTCTTTTAATACATCAAACTACAAACTGGCTAAGTTGGTCGCTTTCTTACTCGAAAAAAACCTCACTAAAAGTAACTCCTGTGTTTTCAAGGAAGGCATAATATCTCAGGACTCAAAACTTTTTATGACCAATATTGGTGTGAGTAATTTTTCACAAATGTGCCTGTGGAAGAGACAATTGAGATTATTTTAAACTAATTATTTTCAGAACCTAATCTCACTTTTAATCTAACATATTTTAAGAAACTTTAGGAACTGGGGATGCTGGACACTGATTTTACTTTTAATGGTAATTTTTACAAACAAGTCCATGTGATGGCTATGGGTTCCCCTTTGGAACCCACGTTTGCTAATATTTTTATGTATATTTTCATGTGCTTCCAGGAAGAGACCATACTTGAAAATTGCCTTTTGAGATACTATCCACTCTTTTATGTTAGATATGTAGATGATACTTTTGCTCTATTTAGAGATGAATTCACTGCTGTTTCTTTCCTGGAATGTGCTAATTCTCAACATATAGATACAATATTCACCTTAAAAAAAAGTCGGAAAGAAACCAACTACTTTTTAAGATGCACTAGTCTGTAGAGAGAGAGAGAGAGAGAGAGAGAGAGAGAGAGAGAGAGAGAGAGAGAGAGAGAGAGAGAGAATATCTTAATACCACGATTTAAAAAAATACATTTACCGGATTAACAAACTATATGTTTACTCTTCTCCACAAAGCATTCATTCTTACTTCTAGTTGGGAATCTTTTCAAACATAATTACTTTATTTGTGTGAATATTAAATTTTTCAAACTTCATAATAAATTAGCAAATGGCAAAATCGCTGTCTTCAAAAATTCTTACAGTTCCTAAACTTAAATCATATAGCTAGTTTTCCTTTTCTTCGTGATGCTTTATTTAGACAAAAATTTACGATAATCATGCAGTAATTTTTTCCAGCAGTTGATATAAAATTAATCCTTAACATTCCTTTCATAATTCACTCCCTTTTCATTTCCAAATATTGATTGAGTTCTTTTATGGCCTCTGTTGTAGTGCATATATATATATTTGCCAAAAGTGTGACTCTAGGACCAACGTAGGATCTACCAAGAGGTTGTTGGAGATCAGAATTGGTTCCCATAGAAGTGTGAGATTTCGAACAAGTTACAGAATATCCAGCCCCAAACACAGAAATATTCGCAATCATGCTACAATAAGTAAATTAAATATCGACAGCAAGGACTTTAGCATTGTTGGTCAAGCATCAAATCCCCATGTCTTGCCTATTCTTAAGTCGATCATAATTAAACGACTTATTCCAACGTTAATCACACGCTTCCTCCAATACCTTACAGTATATTTTTCATGGCCTTCCTTGTTTTGTTTTATTTCTTTTGGTCGCATTCATATATATATATATATATATATATATATATATATATATATATATATATATATATATATATATATATAATGTATATATATAATGTATATATATATATATATATATATATATATATACTGTATATATATGTATATATATATATATATATATATATATATATATATATATATATATATATATATATATATATATATGTATATATATATATATGTATATATATATATATATATATATATATATATATATATATATATATATATATATATATATATATATAATATGCATATATACATATATACTATATTGGATCCTTCTCTTTGGTTACGGTTCTTTCCCTTTGCTTACACATACACCGAATAGTCTGGCCTATTCTTTACAGATTCTCCTCTGTCTTCATACACCTGACAACACTGAGATTACTAAACAATTCTTCTTCGCCAAAGGGGTTAACTACTGCACTGTAATTGTTCAGTGGCTACTTTCCTCTTGGTAAGGGTGAAGAGACTCTTTAACTATGGTAAACAGCTGTTCTAGGAGAGGGACACTCCAAAATCAAACCAATGTTTTCTAGTCTTGGATAGTGCCATAGCCTATGTACCTTGGTCTTCCACTGTCTTGGGTTAGAGTTCTCTTGAGGGTACACTCGAGCACACTACTCTATCTATTTTCTCTTCCTCTTGTTTTGTTAAAGGACTTATAGTATATAGAGGAAATATTTATTTTAATATTGTTACTGTCCTTAAGAAACTTTATTTTTCCTTCTTTCCTTTCCTCACTGGGCTATTTTCCCCTTTTGGGGCCCCTGGGCTTATAGCATCCTGCTTTTCCAACTGGGTTTGTAGCTTAGCAATTAATAATATATATATATATATATATATATATATATATATATATATATATATATATATATATATATATACGTAAATATAACATTATATATAAAAACACACCAAAATATACAATATAATATAATATATATGATATATATACACATATACTGTATATACATAAGTTTATACACATTTCATATAATATATGTATATATCAATATATGTATGTATATATATTTATATAAATATAAATATATATATATATATATATATATATATATATATATATATATATATATATACATATATATACAATATATACATTGAGTATGCTGCTGATGCTGTCTTTGTTAGCAGAACACCACAAGATTTGCAATGCTTGCTTAACAGAATGCATGAAATATCACACGAGGTTGAGCTCAAGATAAATAGAAGGAAGACAGAGATAATGAGAACGGAATATGTAATGGAAGATGAAATATCTTTGAAGGAGAAAGTATTAATGAGGTAGAATCATATAAATATTTAGGAACTATAATCTTTAATAGAAGGTCTTTAAAATTGGTGTTTAATGAAAGATTGAAAAAGCAAATCAGACAAGGGCTACCAAATCAGGCAATGGCTAGGTTAAGTAAAATTTGGAAATCAAATCGGTGGAAAATACATATAAAATTCGGCAATGAAAGTGAGATTGGAGTATGAACATGACTCGTGGTATATCAGTAAAATAAAATCCAAGAGATTTTGTATTTTTTAGAACAAATCCCTTAGAAGAATGGGAATTAAATGTGGGAAAAAATTAGAAAAGAGAGATTACTCGAGGGCCATATGTGGATGAGATCATAATGAGAGGTTGATGGAGATAGTTTCGACATGCTCCTCGCACTCCCCAAGAGAGATCAGTCCACCAAACGTTCAGCTGGGATGCACAAGGCACTAGAAGAGTTGGAAGACCCAGGCTTACATGGCTGAGGACTATGAAGCGTGGAATAGATGATGAGTGTAGTTTTGAATTAAAAGCTCAAGATTGAGATGCCTGGCGATATCTAACCGAGTCCCTTTGCGTCACTATACGTAAGATGGTGCCACAGATTAAGATCTAGATCAGGAATTAGAAATTTAATAGACCGCAAGTTCCTATCCAACAAATTACGATGAATATCAGCAGCTGAAGACCAAACAAAAGAATAATACTCGAAACAAGGTGTGATAAAAGAATTAAAAAAATCTTACAAGACTTTCTCAATAAGCCACTGTCCTCGACCTACTTACAATCATATTTTGAGTTTTGTTAGAATTCAACTTCGTGCCTCATAATTTGCACCATGCACTAATTTTAGCTAGATCTCTATTAAGGGATTCAGCAACCCCAGGTCTATATTCTGGAGATGGAATTTATGCAACGAGCTTGTTTTCTATGCCAAACCACGTGTATATAGTATGAAAAGTAATGGGCCAAGATCATTACCATGAGAAACATCAGATATTACACTCTTATACTCACTATGGTGACCTTCAACAACAACTCTTAACGATCTATTACATAAAAATTCTATAATGATGCTAAGAAAAGACCCACTTACTCCCGAATGTTTGTGTTTGGAAACAAGTGTCTCATGATTAATACGGTCAAAGGCAGCACTAAAATTAAGGCCGGTCATACGAACGTCCTGAACACAATCAAGGGATTTCTGTACAGCATTAGAAATTGTAAGAAGGTCATCACATGCTCCAAGCCCTTCACGAAAGCCAAATTTCAAATTAGGAAACAGCTGATTACCTTCAGTAAACCTATTTAGACGTTTTGCCAAAAGACGTTCAAAAACTTTAGCAATATGGGAGTTTATGGAAATTCGGCGGTAATCAGCAGGACTTGAGCTACCACAAACACATTTACCTGATGAAGTAACATTACCAATTCTCCAACAAGTGCAAAATAATCGATAACGTTGGAGCTACGAAATCTGTAGTCTTTATATAAAACAAAGAAAGAATACCACTTGGGTCTACACTTCGATAAGCATCAATGTCCATCAAGAGAGCTTTAATTTCACGAGATCAAAAAGCTAAACTAGCTAGTTTAGGCTCTGGAAAACAGGAATGAGGAAGATCAAGTTTCTCATTTGTTGAAAAAGACTGCTGGCAAAGTTACCCGCTCTTACATTTTATTTGCCCTGTTTTAAACTAGTTTCAAGTGGTTTACCCTATATATCGTCTATAACACTGATTGCATGGAATTTCATAAATACATCCGTTTCACCTGCTTTGGTGAAATATATTCTTGAGTGTGCTGTTTTTAAAATTATGTTTTTCCAAAGGGTATCAATATCCCGGGAAGATGGGTAACACGAGGAGGATATTCACTTATAATTGGAAACAAATTCATAAAAAGTTTTATTTGCCTTTAGACAGGAGTTGTATAAAAATGTGATGGATATTTCGTGAATTTTCCGAAGGTCAGTTTCAAAGAAATCAGGGCAACGTAGGCCTACCAGTAGTGCCGTAAAAATATAGATGAAAAAAATATCATCATTTTGGTTGATGGGTGATGATTAGTATAAAAACTCTTATACGATTTAACATGCGTAATTCTTCCATACCCGTAAAACAACATCTAAATAGGGAAACTTATTATCGACTTCTGTCTATAAAGATAACTCAATAGATGTTACCAATGTATTTTAGGATGCTAGAAAAGATTTTTCATACTCATCAATGGGCCAAGCACAAAATACATCATCAACATATACCCAAAAAATACCTGTAGGTATATATATATATATATATATATATATATATATATATATATATATATATATATATATATATATATATATATATATATATATATTCCAATGTATATATATATACAGTATATATATACATACATATATATATATATATATATATATATATATATATATATATATATATATATATATATATATATATATATATACTGTATATACAGTACATATAAAGACATACATATGTATATATATTTATATATATACATATATATATATATATATATATATATATATATATATATATATATATATATATATATATATATATATATATATATATATATATATATATATATATATATATATATATATATATATATATTACAGATGTAATCTTCCTCAGCACGAAGATAAGTCAATATATAGTAGTCTACATAAGGAAAATTGAAAGTTTTGTGTATGTAAAAATGCTCAACAGTTTCGTCCGCCAATGGACCTCTTCTTGGAGCGTTTATTATAATAAACGCTCCAAGAAGAGGTCCATTGGCGGACGAAACTGTTGAGCATTATTACATACACAAAACTTTCAATTTTCCTTATGTAGACTACTATATATATATGTATATATATATATATATATATATATATATATATATATATATATATATATATATATATATATATATACATATATATACCAAGGAACAAAAACTTCTAATAGGTTGGATAATTTTTATATTAAAAGGTAATCATGGGTTGCTATTTTATATATATATATATAAATTTATATATATATATATATATATATATATATATATATATATATATATATATATAGGTAGTAGGCTGGCCAGGGCACCAGTCACCCATTGAGATACTACCGCTGGAGTGTTATTGGGTCCTTTGACTGGCCAGACAGTACTACATTGGAACCTTCTCTCTGGTTACGGCTTATTGGCCTACACAAACACCGAATAGTGTGGCCTATTCTTTACATATTCTCCTGTCCTCATACACTTGACATAACTGAGATTACAAAACAATTCTTCCTCGCTCCATGGGTTAACCACTGTACTGTTTTTGTTCAGTTGCTACTTTCCTCTTGGTAAGGGGAGAAGATATACTTTAGCTATGGTAAGGAGCTATTCCAAGAGAAGGACGCTCCAAAATCAAACCATTGTTCTCTAGTCTTGAGTAGTGCCATAGCCGCTGCACCATGATCTTCCACTGTCTCCGGGTAGAGTTCTCTTGCTTGAGGGTACACTCGGGCACCCTATTGTATCTTATGTCTCTTATTTTTTTTTTTTTACTTTTTATAGTTTATATATGAAAGATATTTGAATGATGTTACTGTTCATAATATATATATATTTCCTAATTTCCATTCCTCGCTGGGTCATTTTCTCTGTTGGAGCCCTTAGGCTGATAACATCCTACTTTTCCAACTAGGGTTGTAGCTTAGCAAGTAATAATAATAATAATAATAATAATATATACATATATATATATATATATATATATATATATATATATATATATATATATATATAATATGTATATATATACACATATATATACATATATATATATATACCCCGTTTTTCCCACTGCAGGATATGTTCTTTAGCCATTTTCATCCCTAAGCTATCCACTGTGGATTGATGATGATGGAAGACTTTATTCTCATCACCTACGGCATACAAACCTAGTATGGGTTGTCCTGAATAGTACAGCTTTGATGATCAGGGCCATACAAACCCATCCATCACGTTAAAGTATATGTAAATATATGCATACATATAATTATATATACATATATTTACATATAAATATATATATACATATATATTTATATGTATATATATATATATATATATATATATATATATATATATATATATATATATATATATATATATATATATATATATATATATATATATATATATATATATATATATACGAGAGAGAGAGAGAGAGAGAGAGAGAGAGAGAGAGAGAGAGAGAGAGAGAGAGAGAGAGAGAGAGAGAGAGAGTATATCTTAGCAATCTGTTTGCCGACGGATAAATAAGCGGATGAGCATCCTGGTGGCGTATAGGAGAACTTTGGGTTTGGAGGAAATGGCCCCCCTAAATCTTGATGAATTCACTGGCAGCAGGGTGACGCATTGGGTTTAAGGCGATAGACAAGATGTCTTTATGGATTCTACTCTTGATGCCTGGTGGATGATCTTACTGCTATTAGTATGGACCGGCAGGGATCACTTGTCTTAGTTGGATAGGCACTGCGCATCACAAGGAACTGGCTATCCCTTGATGAATTTAACCAATGTATCCCCTATAGATTTAGTCAGTCTATGAAAAGAGAACAAGACAAAACAGCTTCTACTCCCGGGCATAGTGGGGAACTAAGAATCTCCCGGTTTATAAATACTAAAGAAAAATTGAAAAAGTGGTATTTGGAATGTTAGAACCATGAATCAGATAGGGAAGTTACAGCATGTGTATAATCAATTTATGAAATATAGTTTGGATATCTTGGCCCCAAGTGAAACACGTTTAAGGGGATTGGTAAAGAAATCTTAGATCAAGGCAATATATATATATATATATATATATATATATATATATATATATATATATATATATATATATAAATATATATATATATATATATATATATATATATATATATATTATATATATATATATATATATATATATATATATATATATATATATATATATATATATATATATATATATATATCTACTCAGTAAGAACAGATGGAGTTGGAAGAGAAGGGGTAGGAATGATGATGACAACAAGAGCAGACAAGGCATTAACGAGAAGGAGAGCTGTAATTAGTAGATTGCTACTTGCAAACTTTAAATTAAAGCCGTGCAATACGAGTATTATAGTTTGTTATGCGCCAACAAATGCTTCTCCTAAAGAGAAGAAAGATGAATACTAAGAAGAACTGGAGAGTGTAATAGATGAGATCCTAGAGAGAAATATAAAAATTGTAATTGGCGACTCCATGGAATGAATAATCAACGTATACAGAATGTGATGTGTGTTGAAGGTCTTGCTGAAGTTGCAAATGAAAATGAAGGACATTTCATAAGTTTCTGCTCAACAAACTATCTTGTCATTGGAAGTACTCTTTCCTAGCACAAGGATATCCAAAAATATACAGTACATGGACTTCACTATGTAGCAATTATATAAATTAAATAGATCAAATAGCAATTAATAAAGAGAGAAGGAGGACTCTGAGAAATGTAAGAAGCTACAGTTTAGAGGGGCAGATATTGGTAGTGATCACCAGCTCCTGATTGCCACAACATTAAAACAGAAATGTAGATAGAATATTAAGTTTCTAGAAGATGAGACTAGATAAACCTTTGCAATTGAATGTAGGAATCAATTTGCAGTTTTAGAAACTTTGAAAGACTAAGAGCAGACAACCAATGAAAAATTGTGTGCTATTAAGAACATACATTAGTCATTTGGTAGTGAAGTTTTGGAGCATGCACTTACAAAGAGAAAACCATAGATATCAAATGATACGTGGTATACTATAAAAAGGAGACAAAGTCACAAATTGATTGTAGAAAGTTTTCGAGGAAGCAATAAAAATTACGAGGTAGAGCATACGAAGTATTCCAGTGTTGATGGTGAAGTCAAAAGACAAACCAGGGATGACTGGACAGAATACTTAGACAGGAATGCACATAAGGCTGAAAAAGCTATGAATTCAAGGAGTAGCTATGGTGTAAGACTTGCTCATAGAATTATTAATGAAATTTCCCTGGGGCAAAGAATATGAAGAATATACCCATCAAAAAGAGAAATGGGTCTATTATAGCAACAGAAGATGAAATAAAGGCAACACCGGATGGAACACTTCAGTGAGGTCATAAATAGGAGATATGAAGGGTATAATTTGATTGATATATCTGAAGCTGATAAAGACCTTGACGTGCCCATGGATGAATTCAGTGTGTTTGAAGTTGAAACTATTATTAGAAAGCTCAAGAGATAGAAAGCCCCAAGATACAATGGAATAATTGCTGAGATAATATTGGCTAAAAATGAACCGACTCCCATAATACTTACAAGATTATTTTGTAGATTGTGGTGTGAAAAGGCAAAACCGGATGAATGGGAGTTAGGAGTGTTGGTCAAAATGGCAAAAAAAGATCTGACTGATTGCAATAAATACAGAAGCATAACACTTACGCCAGTTATCATGAAAATGTATAGTAAGCTCATTCTTAAGAGGCTACAGAAAAAGATTGATGAAAAGCTAAGATATGAACAGGCTGGATTGTGCAAAGGTAGAAGTTGTACTGACCAAATTTTCCTTTTAAGACATGTACAACAATGTGTAGAATAGAAAATTCAACTTTTGGTGGCTTTTGTGGACTATGAAAAAGCCTTTGATAGTGTGCACTATCCAATTTTGTGGAGAGTCCTGCGTTATTATGGAGTTCCTCTTTAATATGTAAATTTGATTAAATCCGTTCATGAGCATAATAAATGTAAAGTTAGTGTTCGTGGCGGCCTATCAAATATATTTCCAGAGAAAAGTGGAGTATTCCAAGGGAATTTGTTGTCACCTATGCTGTTTATCCTTCTCATGGATTTTGTAATGCATAGAACAGTTGGGGATATTGAAGAAGGATTGGAATGGATGACGCTTTCCTTTTTAGCATCATACCACAGGACTTGCAAAGTTTGACCAGAATGCATGAAATCTCACCTGAGGTTGGCCTCAAGAGCTATTCTATTTACTATTATTATTATTATTATTATTATTATTATTATTATTATTATTATTATTATTATTATTACTAGCTAAGCTTCAATCCTAGTTGGAAAAGGAAGATGGTTATGCACAAGGGCTCCAACAGGGAAAAATAGCCCAGTGAGGAAAGGAAATAAGGAAATAAATAAACAACATAAGAAGTAATGAAAAATTAAAATAAAATATTTTAAAAATATTAGCAACATTAAAACAGATATTTGATATATAAACTATAAAAGGACTTATGTAAGCCTGTTCAACATATAAAGATTTTCTGCGAGTCTGAACTTTTGAAGTTCTACTGATTCAACTACCCGATTAGGAAGATCATTTCACAACTTGGTCACAGTTGCAATAAAACATCTAGAGTACTGTGCAGTATTGATCCTCATGATGGAGAAGGCCTGACTATTAGGGTTAACTCCATACCTAGTATTACGAACAGGATGGAACTGTCCAGGAAGATCTGAAAGTCAAGGATGGTCAGCATTTTAAAAATCTTATGCAACATGAATAATGAACGAATTGAACGACGGTGCCAGAGATTAATATATAGATCAGGAATAAGAAATTTAATAGACCGTAAGTTCCTGTCCAACAGATTAAGATGAGAATCAGCATCTGAAGACCAGACAGAAGAACAATACTCAAAACAAGGTAAAATGGAAGAATTAAAACACTTCATCAGAATAGATTGATCACCAAAAATCTTGAAAGACTTTCTCAATAAGCCAATTTCTTGCGCAATTGAAGACGACCCAGACCTAATGTCTTTCTCAAAAGTAAATTTGCTGTCGAGAATCACACGTAAACTTTTAAGTCATACAAAGTTAAAGAAACATTATCAATGCTGAGACCCAGATGTTCAGGAGCCACAGTCCTTGACCTACATACAATAATACTTTGAGTTTTGTTACGATTCAACTTCATGCCCCATAATTTGCACCATGCATTAATTTTAGCTAGATCTCTATTAAGGGATCCAGCAACCCCAGAGCTACATTCAGGAGACAGAATTGATGCAAAGAAAGTAGCATCCTCCGTTTTCTAGACTAAACCACATATCATGTGTATATAGTATGAAAAGTAATGAGCCTAGAACACTACCCCGAGGAACACCAGATATCACACTCCTATACTCACTATGGTGTCCATCAACAACAACTCTTTGCGATCTATTACTTAAAAGTTCAATAATGATGCTAAGAAACTAAACCCCCACTCCCAACTGTTTGAGTTTGAAAACAGCGTTGGAGATTGTAAGAAAACCAAATTGCAACCTAGGGAGCTTATGATTATCTTCAGCAAACCTATCAAGATATTTTGCCAAAAGACATTCAAAAACTTTAGATAATATGGGAGTTATGGAAATAGGGTGGTAATGAGTTGGGTTTGAGCTACCACAAACACATTTTCATAGTGGAGTAACATTACCAATTACTAAGGCACTTCCCCCAATTTTGGGTGTTAGCCGACATAAAAAAGGAACAAAAAAGGACTTTCTCTCTACGCTCCTCCCAGCCTGACGAGGGATTTAGCCAAGTTTGGCTGGTACTGCTAGGGTACCACAGCCCACCCTCCCCCGTTATCTCCAACAATGAAGTTTCATTTGCTGAATCCCATACTGCTGCTACTTCAGCGGTCACCAAGGTGACTGGAAGAAGCAGCAGGGTCTGCCAAAACTGCGTCACAATCGCTCACCATTCATTCCTATTTCTAATAAGCTCTTTTGCCTCTCTCACATCTATCCACCTATCACCCACAACTTCACTTCATCCATCCACCCAAACCTTGGTCTTCCTCTTATACTTCTCCCGTCAACTCTTGCTTTCATCACCTTCATCAGCAAAGAGCCAATTTCCATTCTCTCTACTGGCCAAACCACCTCAACACATTCATATCTACTCTAGCTGCCAAATTATTTCTTACGCCCGTTCTCACCTTCACTACTTCGTTCCTAACCATATCTAATCGAGGTACACCAGCCATACTCCTCAAACACTTCATCTCGACCACATTCAATTTCTGTCTCTCTGTCACTTTCATTCCCCACAACTCGGATCCAAACATCACAGTTGGTACAATCACTTTCTCATACAGAAATCTCTTTACATCCATTCATAACCCTGCATTCTTTACCACTCCCTTTACTAACCTCAACACTTTACATCCTTCATTCACTCTCTGACGTACATACGCTTCCACTCCACCATTTGCTGCAACCACAGACCCCAAGTACTTAAACTGATCTTCTTCCTCAAGTAACTCTCCATTCAACATGACATTCACCCTAATTCAACATGACATTCAGATGAATAGAATAAAGACAGAGATGACGAGAGCAGAATATGTAATGGAAGATGAAATGTCATTAGAAGAAAAAAGGATTAATGAGGTGGAATCATTTAAATATTTAGGAACTATGATCTCTAATACAGGGTCTTTAGAATTGGAGTTTAATGAAAGATTGATAAAAAAAAAAATCAGACTATGACTATGTTAAGTAAAATATTGAAATAAAATTGCCTGAAATTACCTATAAAAATCATGCTAAATATCAGTTTAGTGAGATCGGTGTTACTGTATGTGGTATGACAATGAAACGATATCCAACTGAGTTTGTAAATTTATGAACAAAGCCCTCAGAAGAATATTTTGAGTTAAATGCAGGACAGGAATAGAAATGAAACTATAAGAGATTACTCAAGTACCATATGTGGGTAAGATCATGGTGAGTGGTAGATGAAGAGGGTTTGGAAATGCTCTCCGTATTCCTCAAGAGAGATTAGTTCACCAAACTTTCAACTGGGCTCCAGAAGGCACTAGATGAATTGGAAGACCCAGGCCTAGATGGCTCAGGACTATGAAGCATGAAGCAGGAGAGGATGAATGAAGAAGCATTGATTTAAAGACTCAAGATAGAGACACCTAGCAAAATCTGACTGTAGGCCCTTTGTGTCAATAGGCGTATGAGGAGATGATGATGATATATAAATTATATTCCAGATACACTGTGGATCCCTATCAGATATGCCTTCTACTCAAGACATAATTGAAAATGAATTAAATATACAAATCCTAAAATAAAAGTAAAAACATATATACAGTAGCAGAGGAACTTCTTGTGTGCAAATTCAAATATGCAGGTGTTTCTACTGTAGTAGACCTACTCCCGAAAAAACATCTATGGCTTCTTTATACCTTTATATTTCCATTTTTTTTCTTTTACCTGCACATATCCATGTATATAACATATAAATAGAAAATGAAATAAAATATGGAACAGAATTGTAAAATAATTCCTACATGAGTGTTTGCTTATTCACATGAAGTTTAATACACTAGCTGCTGTGGAATTCAAATGACAATAATTAACAATTTACGTACCCCGCACTTGAATTTGGGAGAGTCATCACCGTCTTTGACACTGGTGTCGATCACTGCTAAATAGTCTTCGTCATCTTCACCAACCCATGACCCCAAGCATTGCAGACCAGAACCTGTTTTACAGAAGAAAGATCACTCGATTACCACATGTTAAAATAGTGATGGTGTCTTATCGCTAACAAGTCAATTTCCCACTCTCTATACAGGGACAGGTGTGGAAAAACACACACACATATATATATATATATATATATATATATATATATATATATATATATATATATATATGTGTGTGTGTGTGTGTGTGTGTGTGTGTGTTTGTTTGTTTGTGTACCCTCATGTATGTGTGTGTGTTTGTTTGTGTACCCACATACACACTCACACATATATACCGTATATATATATATATATATATATATATATATATATATATATATATATATATATATATATATATATATATATATATATATATCATCACCATCATCTCCTCCTATGCCTATTGATGCAAGGGGCCTCGGTTAGATTTTGCCAGTCGTCTCTATCTTGAGTTTTTAATTCAATGCTTCTCCATTCATCATCTCCTACTTTGCGCTTCATAGTCCTAAGCCATGTAGGCCTGAGTCTTCCAACTCTTCTAGTGCCTTTTGGGGCCCAGCTGAACGTTTGGTGAACTAATCTCTCTTGGGGAGTGCGGACAGCATGCCCAAACCATCTCCATCTACCCCTCATCATGATCTTATCCACATATCCCACTCGAGCGATCTCACTTATAGTTTCATTTCTGATCCTGTCCTGCCATTTAACTGCCAATATCCTTTGGAGGGCTTTGTTCTCAAATCTACTAAATCTATTGGAGATTGTTTCATTGTCATACCATGACTCATGATCGTAGAGTAACATCAATCTTACTAAGCTAATATACAGTCTGATTTGTATATGTAATTTTAGGCGATTTTATTTCCAAATTTTACTTACCCTAACCATTATCTGATTTGATTTGTTCAATCTTTCACCAAACTGTAATTCTAAAAACCGTGTATTGGAGATCATATTTGCTAAATACTTAAAGGATTCTACCTCATTAATCCTTTCTCCTTCCCATGATATTTCATCTTCCATTGCATACTTCATTCTCATCATCTCTGTCTTTCTTCTTGAGACCAACCTTGTGTAATATTTCATGCATTCTGGTAAACAAGCATTCAAAATCCTCTGGTGTTCTGCTAACACGAACAGCATCATCAGCATACTCCAGGTCTGTTAAATTCCTATCATTAATCAAGTCCAACCCTTCTCCACCATCTCTGACTGTTCTATGCATTACAAAATCCATGAGGAGGATAAACAACATAGGTGATAACACATTCCCTTGGAGTACTCCGCTGTTCACTGGAAATTGATTTGATAAGACTCCATTAACATTAACTTTGCACTGCTATGCTCATGAACAGACAATCAAATTCACATATTTATGAGGAATTCCATAATAATGCAGGACTCTCCACAAAATTGGCCGGTGCACTCTTATCTATCAAAGGTTTTTCATAATCCACAAATACCATCAAAGGTGAATTTCTATATTCTATGCATTGCTGTATAACATGTCTCAAAATGAATATTTGGTCAGTGCAACTTCTACCTTTTCTAGATGCTGCTTGTTCATCTCTTAGCTTTTCATCAATCTTACTTTCCAGTCTTTTAGAATAAGCATACTATATATTTTCATAACTGACATAAGTGTTACTAATTCACTGCTGAACAAAGGCCTTTCACTTGCTTCTGTTTATGGTCTTTCTATGCCAGTACACACCCGCAAACTTTCTTAGTTCGTCAATCCATCGTCTTCTTTTCCTTCCCCTGCCTCCTTTTGCAATCTCTTTGGACCATTCCTGTTATTCCTAATGTCCATCTATTATCTGTCATTCGCATTATATGCTGTGCCCATGTCCATTTCATTTTCTTAAATGTTGTTCGAATCTCCTCTACTTTAGTTTGGTCTTGCATCCATGTTGCTCTTTTTCGGTTTCTTAGTGTATTCCCATCGTTATTCTCTCCATAGCTCTTCGAGTTGAAACTACCTTATGCTATAAGGCTTTAATAAGGCACCAAGTTTCTGATGCATAAGTTAAAACTGGTAGGACCATCTGATTAACTACTTTTCATTTTAGAAAAAGTGGCTTTTTACTTTTCATAATTTCATTTTGTTTACCAAATGCTCTCCATCCCATGGTTATCATTCTTTTCATCTTGGTCCCATGTCCTGGGGAAACACTAGAGGTTCATTGATTACTCATATTTATTGTGTCTGTATTTTACTTGAATATTATCTTAGTTTTACATTTCTGCTTTCTCTATTCAAATCTTCTAACATCTTTTGTAATACCGCTCATGATTCGCTAAACATAACTATGTCATCTGCAAATCTGAAGTTATTAACTTATTTCCCATCAATGTTAATTCCTACAATTTCCTAATCTAATTTCTTGAAAACTTCTCGGCACACTAAATAATTTAGGAAAGATCCGGTCTCCCTTTCTAACTCATTTCTCAATCAGAATTTTTTCACCATCTTCACCTACTTCTTGTAGTGATAACTTAAAGTGTCCTATAACAAAATTCATGTATTCATTGTCTTTGAAGGACTTTTATTACTGCTGAGGTTTTGACAGAATCAAAAGCTTTCTTATAGTCTATAAATGCCATACATAGTGGTTTGTCATACTCAGGTGATTTTTTCCAATAACTGGTTAATAAAATGGATATGGTCAGTTGTTGAATACCCACTTCTAAAACCTGCCTGCTCTCTTGGTTGATTAAAAGTCTAGCTGTCTTTCTATTCAGCCTAATATGATCTTTGTAAGTAATTTATCTATTACGGAGGGTAAACTTATTGGGCGGTAATTTTTCAGGTCTTTCGTGTCTCCTTTTTTGGGAATTAGTATAATGATAAAGTTTTTCCAAGCTTTGGGTACAGAGCATTCTTGCAGATATTTTGTGTAAAGTTGAGCGAGTTTTACTACTATAAAATCTCCTCCATTTATCATTAAATTCATTTCAGACTACCCTCTCCTTCTGGTTTACCTCTTTTCGTGTCTTTTAATGCTCTCTTTACGCCTCTAACTATTAAGTTTCATACCGGCTCAGAAGTTTCATCATTTCTATTGGCAAACTTATCTATTATATCACTATTGTATGGCATTGTATAGTAATATTGCTATTCATCCTTCCATCTCTTTTGTTGATATTTCCACTTTCATCCTTCAAAGCAAACATCAGTTGACACCTGTTCAAAGTCATCTTTTCATCAATCTGATGCTTCTTCCTTTCCTTAGTGTTTCCTCAATTTTGGTCTGATTGTGTTTATATGTCTTGGTTTTTTAATTTCTTTACTGTTTTGGATAGTTCTGCTAATTCTATTTCACTTCTCAGATTCTACCCCAATTTCCAATCTTTTCTTTATCAAGTTTTTGGTGTTTTCCAATAGTTTTCCTTTATCTTGTTTCGAAACATTTCCACCTATCTCTTGTGCTGATTACTATACAAATAATTAGTTAAAATAATTTTCATGTCTTCTTTACTTGCTTCCATTTCATCATGTAGCTGGAAGTACCTATTTTGTATTGCTAAAATAAACTCATCAGATTTTTCTCTTACTTTACTTACTTTACTTTAAGGGCTGCTTTTCTGGTCCTATACACCAGGAGAACTTTACACTCTACAGGACCCCCACAGTCATTTTATCATGTTTGTTCTAAATTATTCAACATTTCACACCGCCTATTGTACATTTGTCAAATCCACACTATTGAAGCACTTAGAGAACAAGAAGGGCTTCAGTTTCCTCTTGAAAGCCTTAATATGTTCAATCTCTTGGATGTCTTGTGAGAGCTTATTGTATAGTCTCGGGGCTGTATATATAAAGGCTCTAGAGCCTAAAATACGCAAATATCTAGGTTCCAGTAATTTGAAACAACCAGTAACTATTCTCATGTCAACATGATTAGTTGGCTGCACAATAAGCAGAAACTCTCTAAGATATATTGGACGTCTGGTTCTGATAACTTGATGGGTTATTGCACATATTTTAAACTCAATTCTCACTTTAATTGGTAGCCAGTGTAAATTAATCAGTAAAAGAGTGATCCTTTCTCGAGGTGCAACACCTTTTATCAGTCTTGCTCCTCTATTTATTATGTTTTGTAATTTCTTAAAATGCAATTTGGGTAAATTGTAGTAGATGGAGTTACAGTAGTCAATCATCGTAATAACACAGTTTATCACAAGTTTCTTTACAGAATGTTCATCCAGGTACTTCTTTATAAGAGCAATGTTTTCTAGATGTTAACCAGCAGTTTCTACTACATCATTTATTTGGGGATTAAAAGACAAGTTACAGTCAAGAGATACGCCTAAGTCACGAAATTTGTTAGATATCGGGGCAGAGTTGTTATTGATGTTTATGTGAATATCAACCAAGTTTCTTGCAACGTTTTTCTTTCCAGCAACCATAAACTCAGTTTTATTTTCATTCAATTTTACTTGTTTGTTAGTCATCAATTCCCTAACACTGTCAAGAAACTAGTTTAGAGTTTCAGTTGTGTTGACTATATCATTTATGGAGAAGTAAAATTGTGTATCATCTGCAAGTAGTTTGAACTTCACTGAATACCTTTGTAGTATTTTCAACACACCAATAGTATAGATACAGATTAAGATTTGGCCCAGTACACTCCCCTGAGGTACCCTTCTGTTTAAAGATTCATTTAATGAATAAGAGTTTCCAATTTGCGCACAGTAATTTCTGTCAACCAAGTAGGTATTTAAAAGCTTGATCTTCAATAGCGATTGACTGTAGATTATTAAGTAGCAGTTCATGCACAACTGTATCAAAAGCAGTACTAGATCAATTAATATTAAGATATCAAATTTTTTTTCATCCATTGTGTCCAGCATATTATTTACAACAGAACAGATAGCTGTCTAGGTATAGTATAATCTTCTGTAGGCAGACTGTTTGTCTGGCAAAGCTTCTATGAAACCAGTTCAATAATAACTATGTGAACAAGTTCAATAGTCACAATGGAAGTACCACTGGTTAAGGATAATTCAACTTCACTAAATGCAAAGATGAAGAAACAAACGGGAAAGGACTACAAGGAATATAAACCAGCTAACATTTACACGACTAATAGAAAACCCCCAAACAGCGCGGATGCCTTTAAACCACTTATTTATGAAGGTATGTTAGCCTCTCTAGATGGGAGCGAGCAGATCCTGGTCAAGATATTGCGCGACACAGGTTGTAACCATAGTGTAGTGACACGAGGTGTACACCCATTGGTGGAACAGTCTCTCACAGGCGATTCAGTCATTTTAAAGGGAAGAAGAGGTGAGGAGGTTACGCCTATTTGCCGTTTGAAACTGTCATGCGAGTTGGTGATGGGTCATTTTGATTTTGCGGTAAAGGGTTAATTGGTTGTCGAACGAGTAGAAGTCCTGCTGAGAAATGAGGTTGGTGGAGCCCCATTAGTCCCATGTCCCATTCCAACAGAGAAACCATTGAAGTATAGTCCTACGACTGAACTCGAGAATGACTACCCATATCTGTTTCCTCGTTGTGTGACGACTAGGAGTATGACGAAGAAAGTGGCTGTAGAAGACGGCAGAGAAACAGAAGGAGTGATGAACTTGGAGGATTTATTTCAGAAAAAGAGGATTCCATGATGGTACGCAAGAGGAGAACTCCTGAGAGAGGAGGAATGACAGACGAGTGAACAAAATGACAAAGGAGCAATGGACCTGGAGGAAATAGAAAACTCAGCATTAGAAGTAGGATAAGTGAGTCAGAAAAGGCTGATAGGATTACAACGGAATGATGCAATGTTAACAGAGTTATTGTATCGTGTGGTGGATGAGACGGAGGTGCAGCAGTCTCCCACCTGT
This sequence comes from Palaemon carinicauda, assembly GCF_036898095.1. Classification (NCBI taxonomy): domain Eukaryota; kingdom Metazoa; phylum Arthropoda; class Malacostraca; order Decapoda; family Palaemonidae; genus Palaemon; species Palaemon carinicauda. The sequence continues at coordinate 35,501,957 of NC_090745.1, forward strand.
TATTATATTAAGGATAGGTTGCTTAAGAGGAAGCACAGACTCATCGATATCACTGGGAATGCCGAATGGGGGATATACTGTCACCGCTAAGACAGGCAATTGCTGTAGTGCATGAGACAGGACACAAGGGAATAATAAAGACGACGGACAAGATTATGAAACACTTTTCTGGCCTGGCATGCATAAGGATGTGAGCCAGTTTTTTCGTGCATGTCCCGTTTGTTAGATGACTGGGTAGCCTAACGAGTACATCAAGAAAGGTCCCTTACACCCGATTGAAGTGCGAGGAGAACCCTCCTGCAAGGTAATGATCGGCATTGTGAGACCATTACCGAGAACGAAGAAAGGCCCTAAATATATGTTAACCTTGATGTGCCCAGTGAGGAGATACCCAGAAACCACACCTGTCAGGAACATGAGTGTCAAAGTAATGGCCATGAAGTTACTAGACTTTTTTTTACCAAATATGGTATTCCGTAAATCGTTCAGAGTGACCGAGGAACAAATTTCAAGTCAAAATTGTTTCAGGATGTGATAAAACTATTGAATGTGAAACAACAACTGTCTACTGCTTATCACCCGGAGACCCAAGGCGCATTGGAGAGATTTCATCAAACCCTAAAGAGTATGTTAACCAAGTACTGCAACAAAACATGAAATGAATGGGACACCGGACTACTGCAATGCTTATCAAGAAATCATGGGATGTAGCCCGAATGAAATGGTGTTCGGACGAGAAGTAAGAGGACCAATTAAAATGTTGGCAGAAAGATGGAAGGATCGAGAGGAAACAGATGGAGAATATGTCAAGAATTTGTGGAAAAGGATCGGTGAGATAAGAAAGTTTTCCCTCGAAAACCTGAAAACGAGCCAAGGAAAAATGAAGAAAAGGATTGATATGAACAGTAAGGACAGACAATTTGCAGTAGGACAAGTGTTAGTTTTCTCACCGATTAGGAGATTCCCACTCACCAACAAGTTCCAAGGACGATCCAGGATTTTGGAGAAGGTCAGTGACTTATTGAAACCATACTCAAACAGAAATGAGATCGAAGCTTCACAGGTGTGTATGGCGCAAACGATTCAATCCACGGAAGATGACAACGGATATGAGGTATGGGCTGTAAGCAAAGTGAATAATTTGTCCATTATCCGGAACTTGGAAGAGAAATCAACTCATTTGAACAAGGAGCAGCAAGAGGAATTAAGCCAATTGATTAGGAGTTTCCTTGAAATTGTCTCGGACGTTCCAAAACAAACTTGACGAGGCAGGAGATACACCTCAAGACCACAGAGAAACCATTCAAACAACGCGCTTATCGATTGTCGCCGTATCACCGAGAAGTCATGAGAAAAGTGGACTATTTGTTACAAAACGGATTAGCGGAACAAAGCTTTAGCCCTTACAGTTCTCCATACTTGCTCATGAAAAAACCAGACAGATCTTTCAGGATGTGTACGGACTACCGAAAGTTGAATTCAAACAGCGTGGCCGATAATTATCCAATGCCGCTCATAGACCAACTAATTGACAACATAGGACAAGCGAGGTTCGTCTCAAGATCGACTTGTTAAAAGATATCAAATTCCTTTTGATGAAAATGCAAAGTTGCTATCAGCTTTTATAACCCTCCTTGGCTTATATCAATACAATACACAGTCATGCCGTTTGATCTAATGAACGCACCCGTTACTTTTCAACGAGTAATGGATACCCTTCTAGGATCGACTGAAGGAATAGGTGTATATCTCGACGATATTGTGATATATTCATTGACCTGGGAAGGACATCTACGAATTCTGGAGAAGGTAATTCAAAAGCTGTGAGGAGCACACCTGATGATTAACTTGATAACAGCGAATTTGGAAAGGCAACAGTTTGGTACTGTACTTGGGATTTGTAATCGGAAGAGGACAAATTGCCTCGGTAGCCACTAACACAGAAGGAATAAGGAAAGTATCACCCCCTCAATGAGAAACCAATAAAATGGTTCTTAGGGATGGCAGGATTCTACAGATGTTTTTGCCCGAACTTTTCGACTGTAATCGCTCCCTTGACGGATTTGACTGACCCCAAGAAAAAATTTGTAT
>NC_090745.1:35511547-35546547 GCF_036898095.1 Palaemon carinicauda
TTATCTGGAAGGCCGCAGCAATGGGTTGTGAGGGAAACACAAGTGTGTGTCTTTCCTTTATGAATTGTTATGCTAGACTATGCATATCCAGTGATACATAGTTCACTTGATACTCATGGAAATTTCTTCTCTTTACAGGAGGACCCTCCGAAGTGCGGAAATGTTTTCTGCAATGTCCGCAGCAAGAACCTCTGTGGACATGAGTGTTGTAGGAGACACGCAGCATGCGCTGTCTCCAAGGATGATCTCCAGATTGGGACCCTCAGGTATGTACTGTATGCACTAACCTGATTACTGAGGCTTTTGATTCCCCTAGAACGGCGGAATCAAGGGATATAGCAAGGGAAAAGCTTCGTACTTGGGTAAGGGGCTTCAAGAAGAACACCTCTGGCCCTTATCTTCCAAGTGAGAAGATGAGGGCGTATCTTTTTCCCCAGGCATCAGCTGAGGCAGTGATTCCCCAGCCTCAAGAGGAGATCTCTCAAGATCAAGTCCAGGTGGACGTGGAAGTCGCAGTCGCGATGCAAGACATCCAGTTGGATGACAGGATGTCTGACCTGGACGAACGTTTGGAAGAAGACCTCCTGGCAAAAGGTCAGGATCAAGTTCAAACCCCGGATGTCGTAGAGGATGAGGTCGACGAGGTGTCGGCTACTCCGGTTCAGATGCCGGAGCCTATCCCCTCAACATCGGCTGGTCTCCCAGTAGAACTGGGACAGGCCCTCTCTTCGATTGTTGGAATGATCCAACAAATGCAGAAGGAGAACCAGGAGAAGGCGGCTGCAATGGAACTGCGTATACAGTCCCTGGCAGAATCACATGGGCCCCAGAAAAGGCTCAATGTGAAAGACCTTCCCATATGCTCAGATGCTAACCCATGGAGGTATGCTGAGCACATGCCGATGACGACTGGAAAGATCGTCATCTCGGATAAGCTGGGTTCAGTTCCCCTAGAGGAAGTAGAATTCTGGCCCAGCAAGGCATCATATCCGGACTGCTATGTCCGGCTCAGAAAAGAACCAGCTTCAAGGGAGGAGACAGAGCCGAAGGAGGTCATTATTATGGACCACGCTAAGGCTCAAGCCCTACTTTCATCCTCGATGAAAGAGAGGGGCTTCTCTAATTCGAAGGTAGCTGCATTGAGCAAGAAGCTCCCTTCTTTTGTGTCCTCTCCTGATAGAGCCTTCCCCTTTTTACAGAAAGGGTTTGCGGCTGTCCTAAAGGCAGTCGAGGCCGGCAAGCCTTGCCCCTCCCTGGAGGAGTGTAAACCCTTGTCGCTGGCTCTGCCTATGGACCACAAAGACTGGAAGGATGTCCATCTGACATTCTCAGTGGGAAAGTTGGAGGCTGATATTGCCGGACGGCAATTCGGCGAGGACCTCCCCAAGCTGTCCGAATCTCTTTTACGAAGAGAGTTCGAGACAAAAGAAAGACTGGCTGCCTCAATGTCTCATCAGACTACTCTTGAGACGATGGCAAGTGACCCTAAGGTCCATGAAATGTTCATGGTAGTGGCTAAGTCTCACCTAGCCACAGTGACGAAGGACCTTTATGGCTTCGTCAAGGCAAGGAGAGCTTGCAGGGAGTTCGTGTTCACCGGGGCTTCGGTGAGACACGAGCCAAGGAAGTTAATCTCCTCCAACATTTGGGGAAAAGACCTTTTCCCTACCGATGTGGTCAAAGAGGTTGTTGATAAGGCCGCCGTGGAGAATAGAAACCTTCTCCAGAAGTGGGGCCTGGCTATCAAAAGAAAATCTTCCCCGGATGAGGGTCCTCAACCAAAGAGGAAGAATATGAGGACTAGGCTACCGTCTCGGCCAGCCAAGCCTTATAGACAGCAACAGCAACTGCAATTGCCTTTGCCTCCAGTGCCCCAGATGGTGGCACAAACCCCGACTACTTTTTAGTGGGTACCCCAGGCTGTGCCAGGTCAGCCAACCACATTCACCCCAACGTTCGAAGGACAGTCTTCTTCCTTTCGTGCAAAACCTAGAGGAGCAGCCAGAGGCTCGTCTAGGCGCCCCTCAAGGGGAAAGGGATTCAGAGGTGGTCGTGGTCAGGGAGGCAAGACCTCAGGACGGCAGTCCAAGTGAAATGATACCGGTAGGAGGGAGACTGATGAAATTTTGGGATCGCTGGACCTTCGATCCCTGGGCCCAAAGCCTACTCAAGAATGGACTGGGTTGGAGCTGGTACAGCACTCCACCCCCGTGCCTTCGGTTTTTCCAACACTCCACCCCCATTTTGGAGGAGTACGTTCAAGAACTGTTGGAGAAAAATGTGATCCGAAAGGTGAAGTCCATCAAATTCCAAGGGAGGCTGTTTTGTGTTCCCAAGAAAGACTCGGAAAAGCTCAGAGTCATTCTGGACTTGTCGCCACTCAACAAGTTCATAGTGAATTGCAAATTCAAGATGCTAACACTGCAACACATAAGGACCTTACTGCCCAAGAGGGCATACTCAGTCTCTAAAGACTTGTCAGACGCCTATTGGCACATTCCAATCAGCCGTCGACTCTCCCCCTACCTAGGGTTCAGGCTACAACGGAGACTGTACGCCTTCAGAGCCATGCCATTCGGGCTAAACATAGCCCCAAGGATTTTCACGAAGCTTGCGAGCGCAGCTCTCAAACAATTACGCCTAAAGGGAATTCAGGTAGTAGCCTACCTGGACGACTGGCTGGTGTGGGCAGCATCCAAGACCGAATGCTTGCAAGCTTCCAGTCAGGTGATCCAGTTCCTAGAGTACCTAGGCTTCAAGATCAACAGAAAAAAGTCTCGACTTTCTCCATCCCAAAAGTTCCAGTGGCTGGGAATCCACTGGGACCTTTTGTCACACAGTTTCTCCATCCCGATGAAGAAAAGGAAGGAGATAGCGGGCTCTGTCAAGAGACTTCTAGATTCCAAAAGGATATCAAGACGCGAACAGGAGAGGGTACTAGGCTCTCTCCAGTTTGCTTCAGTGACAGACCCAGTGCTAAGAGCACAGCTAAAGGATGCAACCGGAGTTTGGAGAAGGTATGCATCAAACGCGCGAAGAGACCTGAGAAGACCAGTGCCGCCTCGGCTACGTACTCTTCTCAGACCTTGGTCCCAAGCCAGACATCTAAAGAAGTCTGTTCTTCTGCAGCCACCTCCCCCGTCGATGACGATTCATTCAGACGCCTCAAAGGAGGGATGGGGAGGTCACTCTCATCGGAAAAAAGTCCAGGGGACTTGGTCCAAGCTATTCAGGACCTTTCATATAAACTTTCTAGAAGCTATGGCAGTGCTCCTTACCTTAAAGAAAGTCTCCCCGCGTCACTCGATCCACATAAGATTGGTGACGGACAGCGAGGTGGTTGTGAGATGCTTGTATCGACAAGGGTCGAGGTCACCACCTCTCAACCAAGTGATGTTAGCCATTTTCCGATTGGCGGAGAAGAAGAAGTGGTACCTGTCGGCAGTTCACCTTCAAGGAGTCCGCAATGTGACAGCGGACGCTCTATCCAGGTTCACACCGATAGAGTCGGAATGGTCCTTAGACGCAGGATCATTTTCCTTCATTCTGAATCAAGTCCCAGAACTGCAAACAGACCTCTTTGCGACGAAAGACAACAAGAAGTTGCCCCTGTACGTGTCCCCGTACGAGGACCCCTTAGCGGAAGCAGTGGACGCAATGTCCCTCGACTGGAACAGATGGTCCAGGATTTATCTGTTCCCTCCTCACAACCTTCTGTTGAGGGTCCTCAACAAACTGAGATCCTTCAAGGGGGTAGCGGCAATAGTGGCCCACAAGTGGCCGAACAGTATGTGGTTCCCCTTGGCGTTGGAACTACAGATGAAGTTCATGCCGCTACCACATCCAGTTCTGACCCAGCGAGTCCAGAAGTCGACTGTCTGCGCTTCATTACAGAAAACCCGGACCCTGCAGCTCATGATTTTCTCGCCCTCGCGGTGAGAAAGCGTTTCGGGATTTCGAAAGCCAGCATAGACTTCCTAGAGGAATATAAGTGCAAATCGACTAGAAGGCAATATGAGTCATCTTGGAGAAAATGGGTGGCCTTTGTAAAGGCAAAGAATCCGCAGGAGATCTCAACAGACTTCTGCTTATCTTTCTTCATCCACCTCCATGGCCAAGGGTTGGCAGCTAACACAATTTCAGTGTGTAAATCTGCTTTGATGAGACCCATTTTATTTGCCTTCCAGATCGACCTAGGTAACGAGATCTTTAATAAAGTTCCGAAAGCCTGTGCTAGGCTCAGACCTTCAGCACCTCCAAAGCCCATCTCATGGTCTTTAGACAAAGTTCTTCATTTCGCCTCCCTGTTGAGCAATGAAGAATGTGCGTTAAAGGATTTGACGCAAAAAGTTATTTTCCTATTTGCACTCGCGTCCGGGGCCAGGGTTAGTGAGATCGTAGCCCTCTCGAGAGAGGCAGGTCGTGTTCAGTTCCTGGATGGGGGGGAGCTGAACCTGTTTCCGGATCCTACGTTTCTTGCCAAGAATGAGTTACCCACCAACAGGTGGGGTCCCTGGAGAATCTGCCCTCTGAAAGAAGATGCATCTCTATGTCCAGTAGAATGCCTAAAGGTCTATCTTCATAGAACTTCAGACTTCAAGGGTGGTCAACTATTCAGGGGAGAAACATCAGGCTCAAATTTATCTCTGAATCAACTCAGAGCGAAAATCACATATTTTATTCGCAGAGCGGATCCTGACAGTACACCCGCAGGTCACGATCCGAGGAAAGTTGCCTCATCCCTAAATTTCTTTAATTGTATGGATTTTGAACATCTCCGTTCATACACGGGCTGGAAGTCTTCCAGGGTGTTCTTTCGCCACTATGCGAAGCAAGTAGAGGAACTTAAGAGATCTGTGGTAGCAGTGGGTCGTGTAGTTAACCCTACTGTTTAACTCTGCGAGGAACAGTGGTCTTAATTGGGACGATTAAGTCCAGGGTGAGTGTGTAGGTACATACTGTACTACAAACTAAATGAGGGCACCAAGTGCCCATATAGACTGTTCCTTCTTTCAAAGGTGAACCTAGCATAAGTTCAGACATGTGTGCCAAGCGTTTCTAACGCTAATGTGATTGATTTGTAATACAGACTTTTATGACTTGATACCTTGGTATCTTATTAAAGTGGTGTTTAATGGTTTTTCTTTCAGATAAACAAGTTCTGTTTACTATCATACTTATGCTTAAAGTTTTGGGTTATCCTCTTTTATATAAAATATATATATTTGTTGTTAACCTGTCTGTTTATTATCTGTCAATAAACTTGTTCTTGAGAACCTTGCGTCTCTTTCACCTGTGTCAATTTATTGGTATAATTGAGCATTTTAATTCTATGTATCTTATCTGGGATAATTCTGATAGAATTGTTCTGTTAAGCAAGCTATGTTGCATTGGTTTATGTAGTCCCCTAATGGGAGGACTCCGTCCCATAAAGGGACGAGGGCGGTTTTATTAGTTTCTTCCTATGCGGATATAAACCTTTGTCCAATACAAGTATTGTGCGGATTACTGGTCAATATATTGACGCAGTGGTTCTATACAAACTATGCTTTACTTAATATAGGGCGAGACCACTATATTAGCTTGCCTGGTATTCATACATAGATATATGTACTCTTCGAGACTTTCCAGAGTCTAGTAGGACTCTTCCCTGTAGGGGGCAGGAAGCTCTAACATAGTTTATAGTTAGTTGAAAAGATGTATAACGGTAACATCTTAGGTCTCTAGGTCTAGTCGACCGGGAATAAATTACCTCCGGGGAGTACGGCACGTTCTGAGAATCCACAGATACAGTAATGCTCTGGTACACTTCCATCAGGACGACATGGCTTGAGCCCAAAAAACGGATTTTGAGCGAAGCGAAAAATCTATTTTTGGGTGAGATGGCCATGTCGTCCTGATGGACCCGCCCTTGCCTTTCTAAGAAAGGGCTGTAGGACCCCTCCCTACATACAGTATCTGTAGCACCTCGTGTACGCTACAAGGAATACAGATGGCGCCAGGATTGGCGCCAGGCACGCATACGTATCGGGGGATAGGGAAGCCTTGGGAGCGGCTCCCCCTTTTTCTTTCCCGAATTCGTATCTCGTCAATCACCTCCTACGAGACGAAATCTCTGTTCAGGTCGTAGATTGCCATGTGACGTGTCTAGAATACGTCCTCTGATATGTCGCGATATCCCTTTCACGAGGGATACTCGCTCCAGGAGTTAGAATTCTGGTACCTTAAGGTAAATTCTCTGGGAATATCGCCGTAGTTGTAATATACCCTAGGAAGCTACCCTATAGGAACTTCCATCAGGACGACATGGCCATCTCACCCAAAAATAGATTTTTCGCTTCGCTCAAAATCCGTATATATATATATATATATATATATATATATATATATATATATATATATATATATATATATATATATATATATATATATATACATACATACATATTATATAAGGATGGCTCCTGGGTCTGAGCACCAAAAAAATATATCATACTATGGCTCGTGACTGGGAAGCAGACATATAATATTAAATATACTATGACTGGAAAGTTAATCAGCCTCTCGAATTCCAAACTCACTTGTTTGCTTTTACATTAAAACTGTTACACGTTATGATATTAATACACGAATTCAAAGACAGTTAAATAACTCCCAGACAGCAATATATAAAACACTGAATATCCAAAGGTCTGTTAAGTACACTCAAAACTGGGTAATTATTATTACGAGATTTCAAATATTTCTAACTTCGGTTTCATAACAGGATACGAGCGTAGCTATTCTAAACATTGGTGATTGGAATAATACACTTTTTATATAAATATATATATTCTATATAAATTACAATACTTTGGAAAAGAATTTACATAATAACAAATACAATTACTCGAAATGTTAAGTCTGAATAAAACTTACATCAAGACAAAAATGTTACAATCTGAAAAGTATGTAACGACTTTATTTTAAATGTTAAATTAGAATATTCCTTAGACTTAGTAAAAAGAAATAACACTTACGAAAATCATAAAATCACTTGTTTCACTTGAAATTAAATCTGAGTACAACATTTAAGGTTGACACTTGATGAAAATAGAATACCAGATCACTATACAAATACCTAACCTTCCTACAGGGCCAGTTACAAAAACTTTACACAATGCCAACACCACTCACCCCAATACAATGAATTCCAAATCCCCGTTTCGTCTCTCATATCTTTTCAACACACGATTTGCTTTGGGGCACAAAGTCACCTAGGAGAGGACACACTATAGGTACTCAGAGAGAGAGGAAATTTTTGGCCCTTTCAGTAAACAGCTGTTCTCTGTTCCTACTATGTAGCCCTGGGGCGCTTATATAAGACTTAACTTCTTCTGGATGATTGCAGGAGAGCGAATTCAGGAAGCATGGGGGCAGGGCAAGGCATCAGAGTTACCAAGTATTGCTCTCTTAACCATGTACTCATGCAACGCCAGACGGCTCTCTCATTAAGCTAGCTCCACCCACCCTTTGTCCCCGAAATAAAATAAAAAGATAACATCGTATCACTATACTCAATTTATTTTAATGAGGCACATTTGCACCGACTCGCAGCGGTGCCCTTTTAGCTTGGGAAAGTTTCCTGATCGCTGATTGGTTAGAATTATATTGTTCAACCAATCAGCGATCAGGAAACTTTTCCGAGCTAAAAGGGCACCCCTGCGAGTCGATACAAAAAATTGACTAAAGGATTTTCGCATAAATTCCAAAGCATATGGTACACAAAACAATTGTGTATTCTCTCTCAAACATTTCCAAATACCTCATGAAAAATATAAAAGAACATTACATAAGCCCTTGTTCATATCGTGTATGATCATATAACACTCTCAAACAGATTATGTAAGACTTTGTAACAAAATTACAGGAAATAAAAAGTTAATTGTTAAAAATAACATAAATTTACATATACTAACTTGAATAAAGAATACAATGAAATTAACGACGAAAGACCTACGTAATTTACATAATAAGCTTTAATCCACAGGCGGAGAACTCATCTTAAGTCTTCAATGCACAAATAAAATAATAAAATCATTAATAAACTACTGCATTTACTCTACACTAGACCAGCTTCGTAAGATAGCTCCACCCAATAAATATTATTTATTCCGTGCCTGAATCCATCGAGATAAATAATCTGCAACCACGTTATCTTTATGATATGCTTTGAATTTATAAAATACGGTTGCAAACATATTGCATACCTATTTAACCTTTAATTATTATTTTTCACCTTATTCACAAAAGTTAAACGATTATGATTCAAATAAAATGTAAACTCATTCTGTGGTCAATTCACGTAGATTAAAAACTTGTTCATCGCTGTGATAAGCGCCAGCAGTTCCATTTCAACTGTCGAGTAGAGTCATTGCTGCTTCTTCAGCTTCGACGACATAACACACGCAGGATGAAGAATTCATTCCTTATCTTCTTGCAATAAGACAGCTCAAATCCTGTCATCTGACACACCCACTTGAACAAGGAATTTCTCGGTGAAATCCGGTGCTTAAAGTATCGGATTCGAAGTTGATATGGTTTTCCTCAGATTTTACCTTTGGCTTCGTATCTCGATAGTGTAGGTCCGGTCACTGCTCTTCTTCAAAATACAGAATAGTTCTGGGAACTCATTGGCGAGAAGGAATCTCCTTCCCCATACGTAGACCGACACCTGCCGTCCTACCGTAAACCGTCCGTTCATACTCTTCATATCAAACCTTTTCTTCGTCTGTCCTCGACTCATTTTCACGTCTTCTAGGGAAAATTCCCTTAACTCGCTGATTCCTTCCCTCAAACCCTTGACATTTCCTTCGTCCGTTTACTCTCGATCCTCCCCTTTTCTTGCCAACATTTTCTTTGGTCCTTTGCAACCTGTCTGTCCATACTCTTCATACCAAACCTTTTCTTTGTTTGTCCTTGACTCATCGTCTTTATGCCTTCTAGGGAAAACTTCCTCATCTCGCCGGTCCTTTTCCTCAAAGTTTTGACGTATTCTCCTTCGACTTCCTCTCGGTCCTTCCATTTTTCTGCAAACATTTTAATCGGGCCTCGTACTTCTCGTACAAATAACATTTCATTTGGGCTACATCCCATGCCTTTTAGATAAGCATTACGTACCTTAAATAACATCAACGGCAGTCCGAGGTCCCATCCATTCCCCATTTCATTGCAGAACTTTGTTTACGTTGCATCCTTCCATTGCAATCCTATCAGCCTTTACCTACCCATTTGTCCTACTTCTAATGCTGAGTTTTCCATTTTTCCAGGTCCATTTCTTCTTTGTGCTCTTGTCCAATCGTCTGTCGCTCCTTTTCGCTCGGGCTTACTCAGGAGTTCTCCTCTTGCATGCCATTAAGGAAATCCTCTTCTTCAGAAAACAAATCCTCGAAGTTCATTTCTTCCAGGTCCATTTTTTCTTTGTCCCCTTGCCTAATTGGCTGTCGTTCCTTTTCGCTCGGGCTTACTAAGGGAATTCGCCTCTTGCAAGTCATCAAGGGCATGCTCTTCTTCGGACAACAAATCCTCTGTGTTCATTTCTTCCAGGTCCATTTTTTCTTTGTCCCTTTGTCTAATCGGTTGTCGTTCCTTTTCGCTCGGGCTTACTCGGGAGTTCTCCTCTTGCGAGCCATCAAGGGAATGCTCTTCTTAGGAAAACAAATCATCTGTGTTCATTTCTTCCAGGTTTATTTAGAAGTTCCCCTCTTGCATACCATCAAGGGAATCCTCTTCTTCGTTGCATGAGTACATGGTTATTTGATTTTTTTTTTTTTCAGCAGCCACTTTCTTCTTCATACTCCTAGTCATAACATACCTAGGAAACAAATATGGGTGGTCCTTCTCGAGTTCAGTCGTAGGACTATACTTCAATAGTTTTCTGTTACAATGGGACAAGGCCCAAACAGCGCTCCATCCACCTCATTACCGAACAGGATGTTTACTCCTTTGACAGCCTATGAATCCTTTACCGCAAAGTCAAAATTACCTATCACTAACTCACATGACAGTTTTAAATAGGGGTGACCTCCTCACCTCCTTTTACCTTCAAAATAACAGAGTCCCCTGTGAGAGACTGATCCACCAACGGTTGGACTCCTCATGCCACCACACTATGGTTACAACTTGTTTCGCATAATATCCTGACCGGGGTTCGCTTACTCAGGTCTATTGCTGCCAACAAATCTTCATAAATATATAATTTAAAGGCATCCACGCTGTTTGTGTTCGTCCTGTTCATCATGTAAATGTTGGCTGGTTTATTTTCTTCTCCGTCTTTTCCCCGATTACTTCTTCATCTTTGCATTATGTGACGTTGAATTATCCTTAATCACTTGGGGGACTGCTTTCGGTTGGTTTGACCAACATTCCTTACTGATATGGCCTCTCTTGCCACACTTAAAACAGACAATATCAACCTTCTGCACGTTTTTCACGATACTTGAAGGAGGACGATTCGATGTTTGTTGCTGTGGTACTATCGCATTCTGCTTAGGGACAGTATCCGTGCTACTTCCGTTGTAACTGTTGAACTTTTTCCCGTAATTATTACTGAACTGGTTTCCATGGTTCGGCTAATACTTGACACTTGGTCGGAACGACGGTTGAAACTTCATGCCCGAGGAGGGTTTACAACTAATAATATTGTAATCTTCTTCAACGAAGCAGCTTTATCAAGTTTCTTCATCTCTCTGTGTCTCAAGTACATTCGAATGTGTTCAAGAATTCCTCGTAGATACTGCTCTAGTATTATTAATTCTTCCATATCAGCTATCTCCTTTATGTTAGCAGACTCTGTCCATCTCTTAAAACATCGTTTTACCTTATAAGCGTAATACAGGAAAGTCCTTTTCTCGTCCTTCCTCAAACCTCGGAATCTTTTATCATAATATTCAGGGTTCATCTGATACATTTGCAGCACGCTCCTCTTCACTTCTTGATACTCCATCCTCTGGCCCTGACATACGGATAAGTAAGCACTACGGCCCTTTCCAAAGAGCAAACTCTGCAATAACACAGACCATTTATCTTCTGGCCATTTCATTGTCACTGCAACCGTTTCAAAATGATCAAAGAACTCATCTGGAGCCTGTTCTGTGAACCTTGGAATTAACCTCTGGGCTACCGTTGTCAACTCTGCACAGGCATTCAACAGCTCCAACTCCCGCGCATACCTTGCTTCTTTCATCTCTCTTTCTTCCTGTCTTCTCTCTTTTTCTTCCTGTCTTCTCTCTTTTTCTTCTCGTCTTGCGATTTCCCTTCCTTCTATCTCCCTCGCATGCCTTGCTTCTTCTGCTTGTCTCTCTTCTCGTCTTGCTTCCACTTCTTTCTGCAATCATCTTCAACTTAAGCAAATTTTCCTCCTCTGCAATTCCTCGAATCTATGCCTTAACATCCCTATCGGCTTTCATGCCTTCAGTTTGTGGGCCAACTGGTCCACGCTTCGCTAAAAATTCTTCCTCAGCCTCCTCCAACAGCTGACGAACTGCTACAATATTCTCTTCCGACAACTTTTCCGTGTTTATCAACACCTCTAAGGCTAGATACTTGATTAGGATTTAATCATGCCACTCGTTGTATGGCCCCCACATGCTATTAAGATAGAGAGCCACTGAGCTTTAGTTACATTAGCTTCTGACAATTCCTGAACACTTGGGCTATTCAAAAACTCTTGGATATTAAACTGTGCCATCTTGTAATTTAACAATATTAAATTCCTTTCCAAAAATATATGCAAACAATACACAAAATCCTATCAACACTGTACTATTCAAAACCTTTAATCAAAACACAGCCCTGTTATCACCAATATTAAAAACAGACTCGCTCGATCTCAAGGGTCTGGGCACCAAACACTAAATTATATGATGATGGCTCCCAGGTCTGGGCACTAAATAATATATAATGTGATGATGGCTCCCAGGTCTGGTTACCAAAAAAATATATTATACTATGGCTTGTGACTGGGAACCAAACATAAAATATTATATATACTATGACTGGCAAGTTAATCAGCCTCTCCAATTCCAAACTCGTTTGCTTTTACATTAAAACTGTTACACTTTAAAATATTAATACCCAAATTCAAAGACAGCAATATATAAAACACTGAATATCCAAAGGTCTCTTAAGTACACTCAAAACTGGGTAATTATTATTACGAATATTCAAATAGTTCTAACTTCGGTTCATAACAGGATACGAACGTAGCTATTCTAAACAATGGTGATTTGAAAAATACACTCTTTACATAAGTAAATATATTCAATATAAATTACAACACTTTGGAAAAGAATTTACATAATAAATACAATTGCTCAAAATATTATGTCTGAACAAAACTTAGATTAAGACAAAACTGTTATGATCTGAAAAGTATATAATGATACTACTTTAAATGTTAAATCGGAATAGTCCTTAGACTAAGAAAAAAAAATGACACTTATGAAAATTATACAATGACTTGTATCATCTGAAATTAAATCTGAGTACAATATTTTAGGTGGATAATCAGATCACGATGCAAATACCTAACCTTTTTACAGGGCCAGTTACAAAAAATTTACACAATGCCAACACTCACCCCAAATGACAATGAATTCAATTTCTCTGTTTCGTCTTACGTATCTTTTCAACACACGTATTGTTTTGGGGCAAGAAGTCACTTAGGAGAGGACACACTATAGGTACTTGTAGAGAGAGGTAATTTTTATCCCTTTCACAAGATGGCTGCTTCTTTACTCCTGCTATGAAGCCCTAGGGGGCTTATATAAAACTTAGCTACTCCCAGAAGATTCCAGAAGAGCGAATTCTGGAAGCATGGGAGCCGGGCAAGGCATCAGAGTTACCAAGTATTTCTCTCTTAACCTTTTACTCACGCAATGCCAGACGGCTCTCTCAGTCAGCTAGCTCCGCTCACCCTTTGTCCCCGAAAAAAAAAAAAAAAGATAACATCCTATCACTAGGATTTTTGCAAAAATTCCATAGCACATGGTACCCAAAATAATTGTGTATTCTCTCTGAAAATTGACACAATATCTCATGAAAAATATAAAAGAACATTACATGAGCACTTGTTCATATGGTGCATGATCACACAACACTCTCAAACAGCTTACGTAAGACTTTGTAACATTATTACGGGGAATACAAAGTTACTTCTTAAAAATAACGTAAATTTACATGTACTAACTTTAATAAAGAAGACAATGAAATTAACAACTTAACCCTTTTACCCCAGGGGTATTTGGAAATTTCCAACCCTTAAACCCCAGGGGGTTATTTTTTTCCTAGCATATTTTGCAATATATTTTTTTTAAATTGCTCTAACAGCCTTAATTTTTGTCATGGAGAGGTCAGGTTGGTCTCATTCTCTTGGAAAATGCCTGAATTTTCTCAAAAAATTATCAAAAAATAGGAAAAACTAATTTTTATAGCATTTATTTGCAAGGACGTTCCGATACGTCCATGGGGGTAAAGGGGTGGCTTTTGTGAATCGTACCAGTACGTCCTTTGGGGGTGAAAGGGTTAAGTCTTTTGTAATTTACAAAAGAAACTTGAATCCACACAAGTAGAACTGATCTTAAGAGCTGGATATTCTCTCTTCAATGCTCAAATACAATTTAAAAAAAATAAATAATTAACTACTGTATTAACTTTACACTAGACCAGTTTTGTAAGATATATATATATATATATATATATATAGATATATATATATATATATATATACATACTGTGTACAGTATAACACTATGATACATATACATACTGTATGTATATATATATATATATATATACAGTATATATATATATATATATATATACTGTATATATATATACATATATATATATATATATATATAATGTTAAAATAAGCCATATAAATTTTTGATACATTAATGTCTGGATTCTCTTAACGACCTCGGGATCAGAGCCCTAGGCGAAATCACACAAAGACAAGAGCTTGTGACCGGCCGGGAATCGAACCCTGGTCGGCAAGCTTGTATAGACAGTGACTAAACCACTTGGCCACGAAGAAAGTGGTTTAATCACTGTTTATACAAGCTTGCCGACCAGGGTTCGATTCCCGGCCGGTCACAAGCTCTTTTCTTTGTGTGATTTTGCCTGGGGCTCTGATCCCGAGGTCGTTAAGAGAATCCAGACATAAATGTATCAAAAATTTATATGGCTTATTTGAATATGAAAAACACGTCTAGATGTGCAAAATTTATCATATATATATATATATATATATATACATATATATATATATATATATACTATGTACAGTATATATATACTATGATACATATATATACTGTATATATATATATATATATATATACATATATATATATATATATATATATATATTATATATATATATATATATATATATATTTCAAATAAGCCATATATATTAATACATTAAAGTCTGGATTATCTTAACGACCTCGGGATCAGAGCCCCAGGCGGAATCACCCACAGACTATAAAATCAGACCGGCTGGGATTTGAACCCTGGTCCAGGATATCTGTATGCCAGTGACCTTACCACTCAGCCACGAAGAAAGATAAAAGTCAATGACAATTCTTCTGTACATATACCTGTCAAATTCAGGTTTTCTGTACTTAGAATTTA
Organism: Palaemon carinicauda; assembly: GCF_036898095.1. Classification (NCBI taxonomy): domain Eukaryota; kingdom Metazoa; phylum Arthropoda; class Malacostraca; order Decapoda; family Palaemonidae; genus Palaemon; species Palaemon carinicauda. The sequence continues at coordinate 35,526,227 of NC_090745.1, forward strand.
AATCAACCCATCTTCACCATCGTAGCTAATTGGTAGGTTTGGGACTTGGCATTCGATTAATGGTAAATTTTTGCATATTTAAATGTGTTTTTTTTTCATATTTCAAATAAGCCATATATATTAATACATTAAAGTCTGGATTCTCTTAACGACCTCGGGATCAGAGCCCCAGGCGGAATCACCCAAAGACTATAATATCAGACCGGCCGGGATTTGAACCCTGGTCCAGGATATCTGTATGCAAGTGACCTTACCACTCAGCCACTAAGAAAGATAAAAGTCAATGACAATTCTTCTGTACATATACCTGTCAAATTCCGGTTTTCTGTACTTAGAATTGAAATCAACCCATCTTCACCATCGTAGCTAATTGGTAGGTTTGGGACTTGGCATTCGATTAATGATAAATTTTTCCACATTTAAATGTGCTTTTTTTTTATATTTCAAATAAGCCATATATATTAATACATTAAAGTCTGGATTCTCTTAACGACCTCGGGATCAGAGCCCCAGGCGGAATCACCCAAAGACTATAATATCAGACCGGCCGGGATTTGAACCCTGGTCCAGGATATCTGTATGCCAGTTATCTTACCACTCAGCCACAAAGACAGATAAAAGTCAATGACAATTCTTCTGTACATATACCTGTCAAATTCAGGTTTTCTTTACTTAGAATTTAAATCAACCCATCTTCACCATCGTAGCTAATTGGTAGGTTTGGGACTTGGCATTCGGTTGATGATAAATTTTTGCACATTTAAACGTTTTTTTTTTTCATATTTTAAATAAGCCATATATATTAATACATTAAAGTCTGGATTCTCTTAACGACCTTGGGATCAAAGCCCCAGGCGGAATCACCCAAAGACTATAATATCAGACCGGCCGGGATTTGAACCCTGGTCCAGGATATCTGTATGCCAGTGACCTTACCACTCAGCCATGAAGAAAGATAAAAGTCAATGACAATTCTTCTGTACATATACCAGTCAAATTCAGGTTATCTGTACTTAGAATTGAAATCAACCCATCTTCACCATCGTAGCTAATTGGTAGGTTTGGGACTTGGCATTCGATTAATGATAAATTTTTGCACATTTAAACGTGTTTTTTTTTCATATTTCAAATAAGCCATATATATTGATACATTAAAGTCTGGATTTTCTTAACGACCTCAGGATCAGAGCCCCAGGCGGAATCACCCAAAGACTATATCAGACCGGCCGGGATTTGAACCCTGGTCCTGGATATCTGTATGCCAGTGACCTTACCACTAATGGGTTGATTTCAATTCTAAGTACAGAAAACCTGAATTTGACAGGTATATGTACAGAAGAATTGTCATTGACTTTTATCTTTCTTCGTGGCTGAGTGGTAAGGTCACTGGCATACAGATATCCTGGACCAGGGTTCAAATCCCGGCCGGTCTGATATTATAGTCTTTGGGTGATTCCGCCTGGGACTCTGATCCCGAGGTTGTTAAGGGAATCCAGACTTTAAAGTATCAATATATATGGCTTATTTGAAATATGAAAAAAACACGTTTAAATGTGCAAAAATTTATCATATATATTTATATACATTTATATATACATATATATACATATATATATATATATATATATATATGGGTTTGATATTGTTAGACAGTATATCTTAGCAATCCATGTTTGCCAACAGTTATACTTGTATAAGCGGATGAATAACTTGTAGGAACAATGAAAGCTTTTGGGTGTGAAGGAATTGTCCCCCAAGATCGCGATGAAGTCACTGGCAGCAGGGTGACAGATTGGGTTTAAGGCAATGCACAAACTGTCTTTTCGGCTTTTACTCCTTATGCCTGGCGGTTGATCTTACTAGAATTAGTATGGACCGGCAGTGGTCACTTGCCTCAGTTATATAGACACTGCACATCACAAGGAACTGGCTATCCTTTGATGTATCCAGCCAATAAATCCTCTATGGATTTAGTCAGTCATGGAAAGAGAAAATGACAAAATGGCCCACAGTCCGAAGCATAGCTGGGTGCTAGGAATATCCCGGTTTATAAATACTAAGGAAAAAATTTAAAATAGGTAATTGGAATGTTAGAACCAGGAATCAGATTAGGGAGTTACAGCCGATGGAGAGTAAATTTATGAAATATAGTTTGGATATCTTGGCCCCAAGTGAAATACGTTGTAAGGGGTTTAGTAAGGAAACTTTAGACCAAGGAAATATATATATCTACTCAGGAAGATCTGATGGAGTTGGAAGAGAAAGGGTAGGAATGATGATGACACCAAGAGCAGAAAAGCATTAACCGAATGGAGGCCTGTAAATAGTAGATTGTTACTAGCAAAGTTCAAATCAAAGCAGTGCAATATGAGTATTATAGTTTGCTATGCCCCAACAAATGATTCCCATGAAGAAAGAAACGATGAATATTACGAAGAACTGCAGAGGGTAATCGATGAGATTCCCGAGAGATATACAGTATGAAAATTGTGACTGGTGACTTCTTCAGTGCTAAAGTTGGAATAAATAATCAAGGGATAGAGAATGTGATGGGTGTCGAAGGTCTTGGCGAATTGCAAATGAAAATGGAGCACATTTCATAATTTTCGTCTCAGCACACTATCTGCTCATTGGAGGTACTCTTTTTCTACACAAAAACATCCACATGTATACATGGACTTCACCGTGTAGCAATTAAAAAAGAGAGAACGACTCTAAGAAATGTAAGAAGCTTTAGAGGTGCCGACATGGTAGTGATCACCAGCTCCTCATTGTCACTCTGAAATTAAAACTGAAAGCACCCAACAGAAACATGGATAGAATACCTAGGTTTAATACCACTAAGCTTTTAGAAGAAGAGCACAAACATTTGCAATTGAATTTAGGAATCGATTTGCAGACTTAGAAACTTTAAGAGACGAAAAACAGACAATTAATGAAGAATGGTGTGATATTAAAAACATATATCAGTCACTTGGTAGTGAAGTCTTGGGACATGCAGTTGCAAGGAGAAAGCCATGGATACCAAATGATACTTTCGATACTATAAAAAGGAGATTAAGACAGATATTGATTGTTGACAGTTTTCGAGGAAGTAATGAAAATTACAAGGTAAAGCATGTTAAGCATTCCAATATTGACAGTGAGGTCAAAAGAAAAGCCAAGAATGACTGAAGAGAATATTTAGACAGTAAAACAGATGAGGCTGACAAAGCTATAAATTCAGGAAGTGGCTATAGTGTAAAAATTGCTCATAGAATTATTAATGAAATCTCGACTGGGGCAAAGAAGAGAAAGCATATACCCATCAAAACGAGAGATGGCTCTGTCATAGCAACAGAAGATGAAGACAGACAACGTTGGATGGAACACTTCAATGAGGTTATGAATAGGAGATAGGAAGGGAATAATTTGATTGATATACCAGACGCTGATAAAGACCTCTATGTGCCTATGAATGAATTCAGTGTGTTTGAATTCGAAGCTATCCTAAAAAAACTAGAGATGGAAAGCACCGGGATATGATGGAATAACTGCCGTGATGATATTGGTTGAAAATGAAGTGACTCCCAGACTACTTAAAAGATTATTTTGTAGAATGGGGCATGAAGAGGCAAAATCTGTTGAATTGGAGTTAGGAGTGTTGGTGAAAATAGCAAAAAAAAAAGGAGACCTGACTGATTGCAATAATTACAGAGGCATAGCACTTGCGTCAGTTATGAAAATACATAGTATGCTTATTCTAAAGAGACTGGAGAGAAAGATTGATGCAAAGCTGAGAGATGAACATGCAGGATTTAGAAAAGGTAGAAGTTGCACTGAAAAAAATTTTCGTTTTAAGATATGTTGTACAGCAATGCGTAGAATATAGAAATCCCCTTTTGATTGGATTTATGGTCTATGAAAAACCCTTTGATAGTGTGCGCCTGCCAATTTTTTGGAGAGTTCTGTGTTATTAGGGAATTTCTCCTAAATATGTAAATTTGATTAGGTCTGTTCATGAGCATAGCAAGTTTAACGTTAATGTTAATGGAGTCTTATCATATGAACTTCCAGTGAACAGCACAGTACTCCAAGGGAATGTGTTGTCACCTATGTTGTATATCCTCCTCATGGATTTTGCAATGCGTAGAACAGTCAGAGATTGTGGAAAAGGATTGGACTGGAGTAGTGATAGGAATTTAGCAGACCTAGAGTATGCTTATGATGCAGTCTTTGTTAGCAGAAAACCACAGAATTTGCAATGCTTGCTTACCAGAATGTGTGAAATATCACACGAGGTTGGGCTGAAGATAAATACAGTAGAAGAAAGACAGAGATGATGAGAACGGAGTATGCAATAGAAGATGAAATATTATTGAAAGGAGAAAGGAGTAATGAAGTAGAATCATTCAAGTATTTAGGAACTCTGGTCTCTGATCTTTAGAGTTGGAGTTTATTGAAAGATTGAAAAAAGCAAATCAGCCAATTGCTAGGTTAAGTAAAATTTAGAAATCAAATCGCCTGAAATTACATAAAAAAAATTATACTATGTATCAGTCTAGTGATATCGGTGCTACTCTGTGGAAATGAGTCATTGTATGACAATGAAACAATCTCCAACAGATTTAGTAGATTTGAGAACAAAGCCTTCAGAGGGATATTGGGGGTTAAATGGCAAGACATGATTAGAAAAGAAACTATAAGAGAGATTACTCGAGTACCACATGTGGACGAGATCATGATGCGGGGTAGATGGAGATGGTTTGGGCATGCTCTCTGCACTCCCCTAGAGAGATTAGTTCACCAAACATTCAACTGGGTGCCATAAGGCACTAGAAGAGTTAGAAGCCCCAAGCCTACATGGCTGAGGACTATGAAGCGCGAAGTAGGAGATGATGAATGGAGAAAAATTGAAGATAGAGATGACCGGCGAAATCTAACCGAGGCCCTTTGTGTCAATAGGCGTAAGAGGAGATGAGGGTTTATATATACATACATACACACACACACACATATATATATATATATATATATATAATATATATATATATATATATACATATACACACACACATATATATATATATATATGTATATATATATATATATATATACAGTATATATATATATATATATATTGTAAGGTAACCGCTCCCTTCGTCATCCAGAAAATCAACAAACTGTTTATTTATTTGAATTCTCCTTTCGCCACACTGTGGTTTCCCATGTATATGTATTCCGCTCTATCAGAGCTACATTTCTACATATGTATTATTTCATTACATGTTTCTGTTAACTCATAATTCGTATATTTGTAAGTGTAAGAAAACACATATATTTTGGCGGGCAACTCAATCTGATTTGGCGCCAGCGCCATCCTACCTTTCCGTCCGCAGCTTGTAATATACTCCCACGCACATTTGAATAAAGTATCAGTTGATCTTGGTGACGCTTGTCTCACTGTCCTTACAACTGGTGACCCCGGAGTTGAAAGTAGCATCAGCGGTTTTGGCTTTGCCATTAACGGACTTATTATGGCCGTGCTACCTTCTCTATACTCCGTTACCTTAGGCGTGTGCCTGCCTTTGGTTCTCCCACACTTCGGTGCATGTAAGGCAGTAGGATGAGCTTAACCGACATATCAACTTCTCTCCTCTTCGCCGACTCGTCGTCTGGCCACGATGCAGGAAGCAACACGCACATCGCACCCAACGGCCTCGCCTCCACGCCGAAAGTCAAACTGCCGCCCTTTTCTCAACACAACACCGCTTCCTGGTTCCTGAGAGCAGACGTACTCTTCCGCGTCGCTAGACTCAGCGACTCCTGCGCCAAGGCTGACATCGTTCTCACCTCCATACCTGAAGAGGTATTCGACAAGATTTCCCCATGGCTCGACGCCCAGGCCGGCCAAGTTTCATACAACGACCTGAGAACGAAACTCATCGGTATCTACTCCCTCTCCGTCTCAGCAAGGGCATAGAAAGTCCTGGACCTCGCCGGCAAACCTATTTGTGACACCTCTCCTGTCGAGGCGTGGGACGAGTTAACCGGCCTGCTTATGCTCCCCGAAACAGACAGCAACGGCCGACGACGTGAGATTAGCTTATCTCGCGAGATCTTTCTTCGACGCCTACCACAGGACGTAAGGGCCCAATTAACAGACGCCGACACGCTCCCGATGAACGAACTCCTGTCGTAGGCTCAGAAGCTCCACGAGGCCTCCAAAGCATCTCGCCTCGGAGCATCATCGTCAACACCGCCTTCGTTCTCCTCCTTCAGCAGCTGCTCTTCCATAGACTCCTCGGTAACGGCCCCTGAGGACGACGAGATCAACGCTCTATCAAGAAAGAAACCGCCGCAACCAACACGACCGAACCCTAGGACTAACCCAGCATGGTGCTTCTACCAACAACAGTTCGGCAGCGACGCCAAGAAATGTAGAGCACCATGCAGTTTCCCTAGAAGATGACGCCAGAAGCATCCACCTGCCACCATCACAGCCGCAGGTAACCAAAACAAGAATGGCTTCTATATCCTCGATACCATTTCCAACTGTAGACTCATGGTAGACACCAGCGCAATGCAGTCAACGTTCCCACCTTCCAAGTCCGACCTAGACCGTGGTCCCGACAAAAACGCTCCCTCACTTATCGCCGCCAACGGATCTCCCATACGGTGCTATGGGATTAGGACCCTCAAGATATCTATCATGGGCCGTTCGTATTCTTGGCCCTTCGCCATCGCTGACGTCAATCGCCCCCTCCTCGGTGCGGATTTCCTCGCCCACCACGGACTCCTCGTCGATGTCGCTAACAAACGTCTCATCGACACGGGAACCTGCCAGTCCCGCGCCCTAGAATACGGCCCTGCAACAATGTCCGTATCCGCCATAACGACGCACCCCTACGCCGACCTCCTACAAGAATTTCCTGAGGTTTTCAAGCCCGAGCTCCGACACTCGCCAGGTTCCCCGTCCAAGCACGGGATCTACCACCACATCACAACGACAGGACCTCCTACTCACGCCAAATTTCGCCGCCTCCCGCCCCAGAAACTGAAGGATGCCAAACGCGCCTTCGAGGACATGGAACGCATGGGTATCTGTAAGAAAGCATCGAGCCCCTGGGCATCGTCCCTACACATGGTAAAAAAGCCGGACGGGTCCTGGAGACCTTGCGGCGACTACAGGCGCCTCAACCTCATCACAACGCCCGATCACTACCCGCTGCCCAACATGCAGGACCCAACGAATGCGTTGCACGGCGCCAAGTATTTTACCAAGATGGACCTCCTCAAGTCTTACTTACAGGTCCCCGTATTTCCGGAAGACATCCCGAAAACTGCCATTGTAACGACGTTTGGATCCTACACCTTCGCATACTCAACCTTCGGTCTACGCAATGCCGGGGGGACCTTCCAACGACTAATGGATAGCATTCTGGGTGACCGACCTTTCTGCGTCTGCTACGTCGACGACATCCTGATATTCTCGAAAACTAAGGAGGAACACCGGAGGCACATCCGCTCCGTCCTCAAACGCCTAGAGGAGAACGGCCTTGTCGTACGTTTCGACAAGTGCACGTTCGGTGCGGAAGGAGTGGATTTCCTGGGTCACCGCGTATCCTCGTGCGGGGTAAAACGCATGACAACCAAAGTCGACACCATCAGAAAGTTCCCGATACCTACGACCATCCGCCAATTTCAGGAGTTCCTGGGGATGGTCAATTACTACAGGCGCTTCATCCCCAACATCGCACAAACCCTGTCACCCCTCGACAACGTCCTGAAAGGAAAAGCGAAAAAACTCGAGTGGGGTTTGCCCCAGCAACAGGCATTCGCCCGGACGAAGGATGCCCTCGCGAATGTCACCACCCTGGTTCATTTCGACGACAACGCGCCCCTGCGACTAACAACCGACGCCAGCAACGTCACCTGTGAGGCTGTGCTGGAGCAACTCGTCGATGGTTCTCCTCAACCGCTGGCATTCTTCAGCAAGAAATTGAAACCCGCCGAAACAAGATACAGCACCTTCGATAGGGAACTCCTCGCCATCTACCTCGCCGTCCGCCACTTCAGGCACATCTTGGAGGGCACTCCCTTCACAATCGCAACGGACCATCAACCCCTCGTACACGCTTTCACGAAATCGACAGACGCATGGTCCTCCCGACAACAACGTCATCTCGCAACAATCGCCGAATTCAGGTGCACCATACGTTACGTCCCAGGAAAGAAAAACCCAGTCGCGGACGCCCTTTCAAGGATTGAAATTGACGCAATCCACCTGGGAATCGACTACGCCAATCTCGCAACCGAACAACGCACCGACCGAGAAGCACAGGATCACCTGACGGGGCCATCCGCGCTCAAGATAAGTGCGATTCCCCTCTGACCAGCAGGAGTAACTATTCTTTGCGACACTAGCACCGGCTGCCCACGTCCCTGGATACCAGCCTCCTGCAGAAGGAAAATATTCGATATCATCCATGGACTTTCACACCCCTCAGGACGCACCACCGCTCGCCTTCTGTCTGAAAAGTTCGTCTGGCCAGGGATAAAAAAGGACGCCCGGGAATGGGCGAAGTCATGCATCAACTGCCAGTCAAGCAAAGTCAACCGTCACACCGAATCGGGGGTAGGCGATTTCCCCCAGCCAAAAAGACGTTTCGGTCACATACACATCAACGTCGTGGGACCATTGCCCCCTTCTGGATCTGCTCACTACCTGCTTACGATCATCGATCGCTCCACGAGATGGTTGGAGGCATCGCCGATGACCGAAGCTACGACTCAAACATGCGCCGAAGCCCTCCTTTCAAGCTGGATGAGCAGGTTTGGCGTTCCTGACGACATCACGACAGACAGAGGCCCCGCTTTCCTCTCAGAAATATGGCTCGCTTTGGCGAACCTGATGGGGACGACGCACCACAGCACCACGGCATACAACCCCGCAGCAAACGGCATGGTCGAAAGAACTCACCGCGCCCTCAAAGCATCCCTGATGGCGAGCTGCACCGATGGGGACTGGAAATCACGACTTCCTTGGGTACTCCTCGGCCTTCGCACCGCCCCTCGCGCAGACGGCGAACATTCTCCCGCCGAAAAGGTTTACGGGGAGGCGCTCGCAGTTCCTGGCGAATTCTTTCCCTCATCAACCGACGACACGCAGCTGGATCACCTAAGGGACATCGCCAGGAAGTTCAGGCCATGTCTCAAAACTTACCAGGACAGAACCAAGCACTTCAAGCCAAAAAACCTGGATGACTGCGGGTACGTTTTCGTCCGTGTCGAAGCTCATCGACAACCACTAACTATACCTTATCGAGGCCCCTACCGGGTAATTAAGAAGACAACGAAAGCCTTCCTTCTCGACGTCCATGGCCAAGAGAACTGGGTCTCAATAGACCGCATGAAACCAGCGTTTCTCGAAGGAAGCGACACCGCCTCCGCCGGACCTGGAAGATCCAGAGTGCCACCTCAAAACAAGGCGCCCAACGAAAGAAAAATCATCAAACAACGACAAGAGGAAGAGATCCTTACGCCGACCGCCGGCGCGCCCCTCCGTTCAAAAACAAGAGGAACCCTCCGACGCCCGAAAAGATACGAAGATTGATCATCAGCCCTCTACGCCGCCCGACGTCTGGGGGGGGGGGGGAGTACTTGCAAGGACACCGCTCCCTTCGTCGTCCAGAAAATCAACAAACTGTTTATTTATTTGAATTCTCCTTTCGCCACACCGTGGTTTCTCATGTATATGTATTCCGCTCTATCAGAGCTACATTTTGACATATGTATTATTTCATTACATGTTTCTGTTAACTCATAATTCGTATATTTGTAAGTGTAAGAAAACACATATATTTTGGCGGGCAACTCAATCTGATTTGGCGCCAGCGCCATCCTACCTTTCCGTCCGCACCTTGTAATATACTCCCACGCACATTTGAATAAAGTATCAGTTGATCTTGGTGACGCTTGTCTCACTGACCTTACAATATATATATATATATATATATATATATATATATATATATATATATATATATATATATATATATATATATATATATATATATATATATGTATAGATAGATAGATAGATACATATGCATTCACATACACGGATTTGCAGGCAAAATATCTGTAATTACTATCTGGAACATATTGTGTGTCGCACAAAAATTGGGGATTGCATGAAACGTACAACTTATTACAGCACAAACTGTACTGCAGATGTCAAGAGAGGATTCATTATATAACAGGAAACAACAAAATAGACCACTTACGTAAAGGGCTGGCGAACGAACAATCTTTGTAAAGGACGTTGAATCCGATCCCATATGGACAATTCGAAAATTCCGATGTGGGTTGATTGCAAAAGGTGGATGAGGCGCCATTATGCCCTCTCCTGTAGGTGAAGGTGAAGCGGCCGTTCAATGGACATTCCACCTCCCTGACTTCAGGATCACCCCATGCTGACCTGATTTCTGTAAAGAATCATTAAGAATTGACAACATCGTGAATACACTGCGTAAATAAAATACATAGCTAACAAAAAGATTCATGGATCAAAACCCAAATGTATATTAACCAAAATTTACCGCAAGGTCCGCAATGACCGACCCACTAGACATTTCTAGAGTGAAAACTAAAATTTAATGCTCATCCAACACCCTAAGTGTTGCTATCTTAAAATAAAAAGAGCATGGCAACAATTCTATAGACTACCACAAACCATTTAAATTGATTTCCATTACAGAAATTCCTTACATTGATGATTTGGTCCCTCTTATAGTTACGTCATCTTAGTGCTCAGTAATATCCTAAGTTTAAAATAAATTAGTACAAACAAAGCATGTGTTATAAATAAGATGTACAATCATAGCTTAAAAGTACATGCATTTTTTTTGCTACGAAATTACCATTTTCGGAAATAGTTCAAAAGAGAAACCAATCCCGCTAACTTCGCAAATATTTCGTATAAATATACATAAATGTTGAATATACATTGTAATATAGTTTTTACATAAATTTTGCCTTTTAGCTTACAGCGGATGTTAATCTGAATCAAAATCACCCAGGTCCTTACAAACGAGGAGAGAGAGAGAGAGAGAGAGAGAGAGAGAGAGAGAGAGAGAGAGAGAGAGAGAGAGAGAGAGACGGATCCTTGACACCTAACAAGGGCTTGAATTCATAACGAACAGATATTAATCCTTACTATAGAGCATAATCTCCCTCGCTCTTTTAGCGGCAATAGCTTGCATGGGTGGGCATGTAGAGAGAGCAGCCTCCTCGCTAGTGTAGCATGTTTCCAGTCCCATTGTCCAAACTTGCACGACTCTTGGTGAAGCTACATTCATGTATATACAGCGATAGCAACTGGTAGCACCCGTGCTGAAAGAAGGAGAGAGACCTAATTCAAGCATACCAACAACTAAAACAATGCAAAAATAGTTGGACCAGTTAAGGTAATAAATCAATCAATACATACTTAATTAAATGCCTATATATCTCTGAATAGTCATAAAACGTATATACATATAATATTGTTTCATTTTATGTCCTTCCAATGCAGTCTATTATCACACATACCTGAAAACAATGTATTAATGTTTGTCAAAAGGTATGCTAAGACAACCAAATGAATCAAAGTATTTTAAAGTGGTTTAGTCGTGAGGAAAGAAGACACGATTAGGTTATGAGAAGAGCATATACTGTAATTCTGAATTGCTATGTGGCAGCAGGGATGGAAGGCTTCAAATAGGTCAATAAATAGTGAGACATTCAGGAATGAGAGAGCCATTTATTTCCAAGAAAATATGTAATGCAGACATAAAACAGATGAGTAGAAATCAGGGATGAGTGCTCAAAGCATTGCTTATTGCACTTAATTTATATGTGAATGTAAATGGAATCAATATCATTGCTTGAGTATTACTTGTAAAGCGATTCAATAATAATTTAACATTTAAACCAAGATTACAACCGTTAAGGAAAATAGCTTGTAGTTCACATACATACTGTATACACACACACACACACACACACACACACACACACACACATATATATATATATATATATATATATATATATATATATATATATATATATATATATATATATATGTGTGTGTGTGTGTGTGTGTGTGTGTGTATGTGTGTGTGTGTGTTTGTGTGTTTTATTCTTAATGTCCATCTATTATCTGTTATTCTCATTATATGTCGGCCATGTCCATTCCTTTTTCATACGTGTTAGAATATCCACTACTTTAATTTGCTCTTCTTTCAAATTTTCTCTTTTTCTATCTCAATGATAATTCCATCATTTTTCTTTCCATAGTTCTTTAAGCTGTTACTAGTTTATGTTCTAAGGCTTTAATAAGGCTCCAAGTCTCTGATGCAAAAATTAAAAGTGGTAGGATCGTCTGATTAAATACTTTTCTTTTCAGAGAAAGTTGCATTTCACTTTTCATAACCTCATTTTGTTTACCAAAAGCTCTCCATCCCATACTTATCCTTCTTTTAATTTCGGTCTCATGTCTTGGGGAAACACTTACTGTCTGTCCTAAGTAAAAAATATATTTATCAAAAATCACTCAAGATTTGTCCATACCCTTATTTTGTTGTGTCTGCATTTTCATTGAACATTATCTTAATTTTTCTCGCATTCATTTTTACTACATTTCTGCTTTCTCTATTTAAGTCTATCATCTTTTGCAATTTCTCTATATGTAAGTGGGTCCGTTAGATTGTAACCGAGAGGTTAGAGAATGCAACTGAATATCTCAACAGATAGCTTATAAACAAAAGATTCCGGACAAGAATGTCACAAAAATTCAAACAGACTCATTAACATAAAGACAGGCTTAAACAGGTTCTTTTGACAGTGAGGGGAGGAGCGAGATACGAAAAAAAAAAAAAAAAATATCATTACAGTGTAAGAGCATCAGTGAAACACGTGTGGTACATGGCTTCCCACCCTAAAAAGGACATATATGTGAAATGGGGCACCCTGGTCATGTAATGAGCACTGTAGGTGGGCCATCTTGCAGGAGATACACAGGTTTTAGGTGATCAAGGAACCCCCAGTCTTATTTGCCCTGAATGTTAATTAAGAAAGCCTTCGGATTGCTCTGTATCATGAGTAGAGGGCCCGTGTCGTTGCACAGAAAAACGTGGACTGCAGAGTGCAAATCTGTCAGTATGGGTTGCTTACATGGGGGCTTATAAGTCTGGTGGCATGGAGTAAATTTTCCCACAAAGTGACAAAGGTGCTGAAGATTGTTGGAGGAAATTGCAGGTGGAAAAGCTTCGGCACAGATGACCATTCAGCTGCTGAGACATCTAGGCATCTTGAGGAGTGGTCCTTAGTCCCAGGATGACCCAGGGAAACTGATTAAACCAGTTGGAGTCCTTGCAGTGGGATATCAAAGCTGCTGTAAGAGTGCGATGAAAACTTCCAACCATTCCGTTGGCTGAAGATTCACTAATGATGTCCACAATTGAGAGGTGAAAGTGGTACTCCTGTCAGAAGTAATATGGTCAAGGATACCAAATCTTGCTATCCTCCCTGAGAATAAGGCAGATGTACATGAGGCGGATGTTGCAGTTTCCATGGGAATGGCTTCAGGCTAATGAGTAGAGCGGTTGATGACGGTAAACAGGCAACGATGTCCTTCTCATGTGGATAGAGGACCTACTACACTGACGTTAATGTGGACAGAATGACGATGAGGTTGAGGAAAGGTACCCACTCCTCAATCCGTGTGTCGATGTACTTTTAAAGTTTGGCATTAAGTACAGGCGTGGACCCAATCCTTAGCATCCTTAGTAATGCCGTGCCAAATGAACTTCATTTTCAGTATCTGTGCAGTAGATAAGCAAGAGGGATGTGAAAGGCCATGATTGAAATTAAACACCTGTCGGCGCATGGGAGCAAGTACCCATGGTTGTGGTCTGTCAGTATTGACGTCACAGAGGAGGGTGGCATTGGAGTCATTGAGGGTGACGTCTTCTCAACAGAGGGATATGCAGGGTGTCCTACATGCTTGGTACTCTGGATCTTTTCATTGGGCTTCTGCCAAGGGGTTGTAATCCAATCACAGGTGAATGGCGGCCAATGAGTTTCTTGACAGGGCATTGGCACCGGGATTCATTTTCCCAGGTACGTGTTGAAGGCTGCAATTGTATTCAGCTATGGCAGAGAGATATTGGCATTGCCAGGCGGACTAGGCATCGTACTGTCAAGTGAAGGCGTGCACCGTAGGCATGTGGTCTATACGAATGAAAAAGGGCATACCTTCTTAGAAGTGGTGAAAGTTACGGACAGCCAAAGGCAACGCCAGAAATTCTCGGTCTAAGGTAGAGAAGCCGGATTCTGCCTTTGACAGTTTCCTACTGAAGAAGGCCAATGGACGGAGCTAGCTATTGACCACCTGTTCAAGTACTGCAACAATAACGATGTCGCTGCCATAGGTGGCGAGGAGGAGAGGGGCGTGTGGTACGGGAAAAGTGAGAGCAGCAGCGGTTGATAGGGCATTCTTTGCCTTGCAAAAGGCCACTTCCTTAAGGAGACCCCACTTCAGGTCCTAAAACTTGACCTTGAGAGAAGCGGAGAGGGCGGGGGGCGAGAGTAGTGGCAATGGCCGGCAGGAAACGGTAATAGTATTTCATCATGCCCAAGAATTCTTGCAGTCCTTTAACGGTCGAGAGCGTGGGAAGTTCTGATCGGATGCTACCTTCTCAGGGAGGGGGTGGATTTCTTTAGGAGTGATGTGGTGCACTAAAAATGATACTTCGTTGGCCCCAAAGGTACATTTGTCGTACCGGACTTCAAGGCTGTTCTGTTATAAGCGATCAAGCATGATGCATAGGTGACAGAGATGTTCTCTTTAGAGGAAGAGAACACAAGTAGGTCATCCATTTAACATACACAGAAAGAGAAGTCCTCTAAGATGCCATCCATGAGGAATTGAAAAGTGGCCCCAGCATTACAAAAGCCAAATCAAGAGTCACGTAAGGGGGTGAGCAGCTATGTCCTACCACATTCACGTCAGCTTCGGTTAATGTTGAAAAGTTGTCCTCTTTGTCAGGAATGGAGGCATTGATGGAGGTCTTGAAGGTGCTGAAGTGGGTGTCCTTAAGGGATTCGACTTTGGTTATCAGGTCCTTTATGGGCAAAATATCGACATCGGGGATGGCAGCGCATGCAGGTTCAGTTAGGCTTTGTACCCAAAGGGCAAAATGTAGGTCCACCTCACACGGAGAGTCGTGTGCAGCAGGTTGCAGGCGAGCGATACTGGTCATTTACCTGAGAACGAGCGAAGTTTTTTGGTCCCCCAACAGTTGTTGAGAGAGCTGAAAAAGGTTGGCTCTGCAGGAGACTGGTGATGGTGAGTATTGCTCAAAAATGTATGTTTTGAGGGCGTCGCAAAGCCAATCCGAAATTTCTAGGAAAGTGTCCTTAAGGATCGGCGTGAGAACATAGTCTGCTTTGGTGCTTCAGTGAGTTACACCCTCGAAACACTGAAACTTAGCGAATGCCCCTGTACTGACAGAATGTAGTAATTTTAATGGGTGTGGCATTGATAAGAGAGTCAGGGTCAGAGGATGGCATCATCAAACAGTAAGATTCAGCAGCGAGTGAGAAGGCGGGAGGGAGGTGGTCACTCAGGCAGTCACCAATTGTGCAAGTGGGCTGTTATCTTTTAACTGAAAATCAAGGGGAATTCAACACTTCTAGAGGTTTTGGACAAGAATTTCATAAAAATTAAAACAGACTTGTTCATGTAATGGCAGGCTTAAACAAGTCCAGTTAACAGTAAGGGGAGGAGCAAGATATATTTAGAAATAAAATAGTTACAGTGTACACACATGATTCACTAAATACAACTATGTTATCTGCAAATCTTAAGTTGTTAAGGTATTCTCCATTAATGTTAATTCTTACCATTTCCTAATCTAAATTCTTAAAAATTTCTAGGCACACTGTGGATAATCTAGGAGAGATGGGGGTTTCCCCGACTAACTCCTTCTTAATCAGAATTTGTTTTACTATGTTTACATAGTTTTAAGATTGTGGTACTTCCAGTTTAGACATGTTCAAAAGTTCTAACATATGATTCCTCTATTCCTTGTCTTTGAAGGGTTTTCATTACTCCTGAGCTTTTGACAGAATCAAAAGATTTCTCATAGTCTATAAATGCTAGACTTGTGGATTGTTATATTTTGTTGATTTTTCAAGTAGCTGGTTAATTTCATGGATATGGTCAGTTGTTGAATACCCACTTCTAAAACCTAACTGCTCTTTTATTTTATTAAAGTCTAGCTGTCCTGCTATTAGGCTTAATATGATCTTTGTAAATATCTTATATATTACTGATAGTAAACTTATTGGTCAGAAAATGTTCAGGCCTCTTTTTGTGAATTAGTATAATGATAGGGTTTTTCCAAGCTATAGGTATAGAAAATTCTTGCAGACATGTGTATAGTTCAACCAGTTTTACTGAAATGAAATCTCCTCCATCTATTTCTAAATCAATTGTTATGCCATCTTTTCATGCCTTCCTTTGCGGGCATGGAGAGACAATTAAGTAAGGTAACAGCTGTACCAAAAGAGGAGAAGTGTTGTCTCCCCAGACACTTACGAGCATATCAGTGACCCAGTGTCAGCCTCTTCCAGAAGGAACCAAGGTTGTTGTTAAACCCCGTGACAATTGGGCGCACGTATTTTTAGAGGGCTTATCAAAAATAAAAGAGAACAGAGCTAATATAATGATGGCTAATTTGTCAAGTAAAAGAGTTGTGTTAAGAAGTGATTCTGTGTGTGAATTATGTGAAATTGCTAATACTGGCACCTTGGGAGCCACAACTCC
Organism: Palaemon carinicauda; assembly: GCF_036898095.1. Lineage (NCBI taxonomy): Eukaryota > Metazoa > Arthropoda > Malacostraca > Decapoda > Palaemonidae > Palaemon > Palaemon carinicauda. The sequence continues at coordinate 35,543,085 of NC_090745.1, forward strand.
AGCCCGCATAGACGAACGCACTCAGAACGTGATTATACAAGCGCAAAAACTATGTCTGTCAGAATATCAACCTGTAGTTAGTGGCATTGTTAATAATTATTCCGATGTAATTGCAATTGGAGACGAGCCACCCAGGAGGATTGATCGTCTTCCCTTTAGTATTGAAACTAGGCAGGTGGAGCCGATCAGGTCAAGCATCATAAAGTACCCATTCATTTCCAGGGAGAAATAGAAAGGGAAATTAGTAAATTAAGGGAACCAGGGATAATAGAAAAGAGCAAATCCCCATGGGCTTCTCCAATTGTAGCTGTTAGGAAAAAGGATAGCTCGGTAAGATTGTGTGTTGAGTATAGGAAGTTGAATGCAGTTACTAAGGATAATGCATTTCCATTGCCCTTGATCGAAGAATTACTTGCGAAGGTACAGGATAGTAAATATTTTACAATTGTTGATTTGAAGTCCGGATACTATCAAATTTTCATTCAAGGAGACAGTAAATGTAAAACGGCATTTATAGCTAAGGATCAACTGTTTCAGTTAAATTTTCTTCCTTTCAGTGTTAAAAATGCTCCAAATTATTTCTCTAGAGTAATGATGGTGGTTTTGTCTCCCTTTAATTGGCCATAAGGTTCTTGTTTATTTAGACGATATCATGATTACAGGGAAAACGACCAAAGAACATGATAATAATATTCGTAAAGTTTTAGCAGCATTGTGACATAATGGTATGAAAATAAATTTGTCAAAGTGAAATTTTTTCTGTAAACAGGTCGAATTTTTAGGTCACATAATAACCCCAGAAGGTATCCAACCCTGTCCCAGTAAAGTAGAAGCTAATAGGGATTTCCCCAGGCCACGTACCCCTAAGGAAGTAGCTGGGTTCCTTGGGCTCCTGGGTATTGCAATAATTTCATACAAGGTTTTGGAGATATAGCGAGACCCTTAGATGCTTTAAAGAAACAAAAAGTAATAAATTGGGGAGTGGAAGACGAAAGGGCCTTTAACCATTTGAAAGCTGCCTCAACTATCAATGACTTACTCGCACATCCTAGATTTGATCGCCTGATTTTAGTGACAACAGATGCGAATAGCTTAGCTATTGGTGGTGTAGTTTCTCAACGAGATCATAAAGGTAAAGAGCGCCCCATTTGTTTTGCTTCCAGGGCATTAAAAGGGGCAGAAAAAAATTATAGTACATTTGATCGAGAGGCTTTGGCTATTCTAAAGATTCTAGAGAGGCATCGGTTCTTTTTATTAGGTTAGTCGATTGAGTTGCAAAGTGATCATCGCCCCTTACGTGACTTATTTTTCAAAGGAGATTTGACATCTAGACAAGCGAGATAGATTGAAATATGGTTAGAGTTTAATATAAAGGGGTTTCACCACATAGAAGGTAAAGCTAACAAGGTAGCTGATGCCTTCTCTAGAAGTGCAGTAATAGGAGTAACAACTAGGGCACAAGAGAGGAACGAAGAACAAAACCAAAATATTAAAGAGCCCCATCAAAATAGAGAACAGGATGTGAGTTCATGCGAGGAGCAATCAGAAAATGGGATCAACGAGAGAGAGAGAGAGAGAGAGAGAGAGAGAGAGAGAGAGAGAGAGAGAGAGAGAGAGAGAGAGAGAGAGAGAGAGAGATGGTAATGGTGAGGGTGAATATATGTGGGTGGCCGAGGACATGATCAGGGGTGTCCAGAACGAGCGCCCTGATGATGCAGGTGTGATTGACTTAGGAGGTTGGGACATAAAAGAAGTCCGAGAGGAACAAAAAAAAAAGTAAAAAAAGAGAAAAAAAAAGAGGAATGGATGGAAAGAGTGCGAGCAGTGATTAAAGGGGAATCGGAGAGTTATCCATCATTTCTGAATGTGTCTTGTGAGAATTTTCTTATGGAAAATGATATCTTATATTGTGCTTACGAGAAGAGGGGAGGGGAATTTTGTGCACGGGTAGTTCTTCCTCCCTCTTTAATTAATCGAGCCATTCACGTTGTACATGCAAGTCCGTATGCAGGGCATTTAGAGATTGACAGAACATTAAGGAGAGCACGATAATCCTTCTTTTGCTTAGAAGTGAAAAAATCTATAGAAAATTATATTAAATGTTGTCGTACTTGTTATTGTTTCAAAAGAACATAAAAACACTGTACCGCAAGCCAGAAAGTGGCCAGTGATTCCTATTAAATTTCATAGGGTGCATATGGATGTGGTAAGACCATAGCCTACTGGTTTAACACAACATAAGTATATATGTGTATTTGTGGATGCCTTTACTCAGTACACTCATACTTACACAATGTTGGGTAAATCAGCAAATTCATTAGCCCAGGCGCTGTGCTCTTTCATTGCTAGGTTTGGTTGGCCGAAAATTTTGATGAGTGATAATGGTCTCTAGTTTATAAATAAGGTGGTGAGATCGGTCATGGACTTGATGAAAATTGAACACTTTTCAGTGACCGCTTATAGGCCTTCAGCTAATGGCTGAGTGGAATCACATAATAGGAAAGTAGTGCGAATTTTACGTTAATTAGTGGCTGATGACCCGCTTCATTGGCACACCATGCTTCCTACATCCGAGCTAGCTTTGAACATTGCATTTAATGCTTCGCTCAGGGACACGCCTTTCTTTTTAGTGTACGGACAGGATCCTGTGTTACTATATACGGTCCTGATTAATTCGCAACAGTTGCCAAATTATTCAACTGAGCAATAACATGTCTATCTATTAAATCTCTTAAGGAGAGTAATGAAAACCACTGAAAGGTTTTTGAAAAGAGCTACTGAAAAACACAGCTCGAAGTATGATGGTCGGTTCAAAACTGCACTGGTAAAAGTATTAGTGGGTGATCGTGTGTATTCGAAATGGTCCTTACCGAGTAAAGATGGTTAAATCTAATACAGTAGTGATACAAAGCATTATTAATGGCGCAGTGTCTGAACATCATCAGGCACACATACATGTGGTGCCTGAAGAGGTAGTTTTTACAAAAGTGTCAATCAGAGTGTACCTCCCTACCCCTGCATAGAATTTTTTTTCTTTGCTGTTGTTGTTTGAACAGACTCCATTTCTTCTTTTGACGTGTTTTAGATAAACTTGAAGATGTTCTTATGTTAGTGCTTAATGTATACGTAAAGTGTTGTGGTAATTTTTCTGAGTGTAGCAACACGTATGACATACTGCTTATTGAACCTAAAAACAATTAGAGGATAAATAGGGCAGGTGAGATCCGTCAGGCGGATGCTGTATTATTCACGTATTTATATGATTCATGGTCGCTGGGGCCGGGGTAGTTCCTGATGTGCAGGTAGCTGCGGGATTAAAGTTTAGCCTTGAGGAAAGGCAATGTTAGAGAATGTGTTGATGTGAATACCTTATACTTAAAGTTATGAGTAGGGCGGGAAGATGGATGATTTCCTCGGGAAAATGGCTAGTGCCCACCGATTGATAGTTGCAAGTGTAGTAGTA
>NC_090745.1:35549047-35556547 GCF_036898095.1 Palaemon carinicauda
TTCCATAGATATTAGTAAAGAGAGAAAACCCATTTCTTGAGTTACACACACACACACACACACACACACACATATATATATATATATATATATATATATATATATATATATATATATATATATATATATATATATATATATATATATATGTGTGTGTGGGTATACAGTATATATATATATATATATATATATATATATATATATATATATATATATATATATATATATATATGTGTGTGTGTGTGTGTGTGTATGTATGTATATATATATATATATATATATATATATATATATATATATATATATATATATATATATATATATATATATATATATATATATATATATATATACTGTATGTGTATATGCATATAAATCTTTATTTTTCTTATTTACAAAATTGTTTTAGCTGTATTGTCCGAAGAGCTCTGCTCCACATGGATTTGGACTGAATTTTATTTTAAAGCCCATCGATGTAGATATTTTGTCCAATAAACATTATTATTATTATTATTATTATTATTATTATTATTATTATTATTATTATTATTATTATTATTATTATTATTATTATTATTATTATTATTACCGAAGCAATACAATTTTTCACAGTATTTCTTTGATTTAGACAACCTTAAGTATATATGAACCCGCTTCTAGCCTCTTAAAAGGGGCCTTCTTAAATGATATCAACGGAAAACCATCATCCAACCTTTTGTATCCAATAGTGTAATTGAACTCAAGCTAGTTCTCTAAGTATATGTCTTGTACCGATATTCCAGCCATCCATTTCACTATCTTCATCTTTTTTTTTTCTTTTAAATAATCTCCCCTCTTGTCTTGAAAGTGCCAAAGCTCTACTACTAATCATTACCTCTGCCTTTGCCATTTTCTCCTTCAATCCTTTCCTTTCTAAGGATCCTTTCAATGCTAAAAATCTTTCATGCAGTTCTTTTTCTGTGGCTGCTATAATGACTTTACCATTCATAGATATGGAGTCCAAACTCCAAAGGGAATGCCTCAGTTTCCCCATGTTCTGTCTATACAGTGGTTCTTGCCCTCCTTCCCATTCATCCTCCTCACCAACTTCTCCGGTACTCACTCTCTTTCTCATTCCCCAATAGACTAATCTTCTATGTACTCTGTCGTAAGCCTTTTCAAGATCCACAAAGATGTTAATGTTCCTGTTTACTTCTAAATAGTTCTCTGGTACTTGCTTTACTACAAAGATAGCATCCAATATTCTCTTTCCTTTCATAAACCTAAACTGCTAGCTGCTGTTCATATCAACTCTCTTAATCTTCCTTCAACTCTCCTTCCTTGTAGTTTGAATATAATCCCCCAAAACCTTATTCATCTGTAATACCCATAGTTTATCATGTCTCTTTTTTGTTTATACAACCTAATCAGCCAAATACATTCCCAGTCCCTTGACATTCCTCTACATCCCACGTTTTCCAATGCCCTAATCATTTATATTATTACCTCTTATTTTCTGCAACATTATGTAATTTCCCCTTCTTTACAGTTAACTTTTGATGATAAATCCTCAAGTTTTTCATAATCATTCTAAGTGTTTTATAGTTGTGAAAAATTGTCATTTTATTTTCTCTTGACTTCCTCATCCTCAATTTAGACATTTGAATTTTCATTGTTTATATTTCTCGTCTCTTACAAAATGCCTCTTTCCTTCTTTCTTTTTCCGTTCTGTATTTTATCTTTTCACTTACCGTTGTTCCCAACATCTTACACCAATCCTTTACAGCTGGTTGAAGCTTTTGATTCCCCACACCATTTTTATTTTTCTTGTTACTATTTACCCCTGATCCTCCCATATTTCACTCTCTTCTCTGGCTCTTTCCACCTTACTTCTGAGCTCTCTAGCCTTCTCCCCCTTCACCTTCCATGAAACTCAGTTTACCTATAGCTCATCTCTTATTTGAGCCCTAGGATTTATTATCTTGTTTACCGTAGAAGGACTAACAGGAGTGGTCTGAGCAAATTTATTTATTGATATTATTTTACATGATACTTACTATGTAGTGGCGCACTTTTATTATGTCCTCTCTCTAGGAGCTGTAATTTGGCATTTTTGCGGGGATTGCTCACTGATTCCCCTATTCACAGGACTGTCACTCTGACCACTTTGACTAGAAATTCACTTTACCCAAATATTTATCGGAGTAAACCTAACCTTCTTCCCACAACACTTCTTAGCACTATACGAAAGACCACAACGTTACTCAGACTACCCTGATGCTTATATCACTTGAAATGTAGTCTCATCTATTGAGTCTAATATCTCCTTAATTACTGTTCTCGGGGTTGTAATTGTAGTTTGAGAAGTTTTCTCAGCTTAACGTCCTATGTTATTCTCTCTATTTATAGGAACTTCTATCGCGTGGCAACATAACAACACCCCCCCCCCCCCGGTCAACCATCATCAACGGACTTTGATTCCCTCTTTATTCGTTTATATTCCTCACTGGTTTGGTAATTGTTATCTTATTTCACATTCCTCTGGGTATAGTCTTTTCCTTCACTGTTGGTTGAAGCTCTTGATTTCACCACCATTTTTTATTTTTCTTGTTACTGTTTACCATTGATCCTCCCATATTTCTCTCTCTTCTCTGGCCCTTTCTACCTTACTTCTGAACTCTCTTGCCTTCTCCCCCTTCAGCATCCATGTTTTTGATTCTCCTATGCCTGGCAGGGACTTTTCTTCTCCTTATGGCTTTTAAATTAAAATCTGCCGCCACCAGTTTCTGTTGGGCTACAACATTTGCTATATCCTCATAAGCCAAAATAATTTTCTTGTCACCCTTCCTAACCAGAACAGTGAATTTGTCTCATTTGCCCACTTTTATGTGTTACTAGATGACTTCTACTTTTCTCAGAATGTGTATTCAAGACAACCAGATTCATTGCTTCTGCTAATTCTAACAATCTTTCACCATCCTGTTTTCTTCTCAAACCTCCTCCTTCATGTATTTCTTCAAAGCCATTCAAATTCTCACCTACATAATCATGCATGTCCTTCGAAAATACTAACAGTTCACCTCTTGAAACTCTTTCTATAGAGTCCTTTCAATACACGTCATCAAACTTCCGGTCCGCCATCTTGGAGGGCATACAAAGACGCGTTCAGTGAATAGCTATGGTTGAACTGTTGAATATTTAGCCATTTCATTACATTCACATTCACACAATGCCCAGTTTTTGCGCTATTGTTGGCTGTGGGAATTGAGGACGAAGAGATGACAAGAGTTTCTACCGCATACCGGCAGTTATTCAGAATCAGGACAAAGATACAGAAGAATTATCCAAGTGCAGACGTGACTTGTGGTTGACCAGAATATCACGGGCTGATCTACGTGAATCCTCACTACCCTGGGCACGTATCTGTTCTGATCATTTCATATCAGGTCAGTCTTGGCTAGGCCCTAAAAGTATCATTATTCCTGTGTAAACATGCTATATCCGATCGCATGGGTGACTTCAAAAGTATCATCGTCAGTTCAGTGTGTAGTGTATGTGGGGGAGGGGGCATCTCAATTTTTAAACATCAAAAGGGGCATCTCAGATTTACAAAACAAAAATCAAAATCGCCCATATTGGCTATATTAACAAAGGCTACTTACCTAGGTCTCTCTTTCGCCAAGGTGCTCATGCCTATATATAAGTGTATATTTATATTTATTTTAATTTGTGTATTAAATTGTGCAGACATACAGGCCTATGAGATGGATAAACATTGATTATAAATAATAATAATATCTGAAAGCTGGTTTAATCCGAAGGGGTCTTCAGCTTATATATGAAACATCGAAAAAATAATTAAAGTTGCGCATTTAATTGCAAGGAGGCAAAACGATCATCCAAGAGCATTACAATAGAGTTTGTCCATCATATGTTTATATGTATATAAGAAATTATAGCATTTGTAACCAAACACAAACACAATGGTTAGGCATGAACTGATAAAGATTTGACATAATAATGCAAAACTTTTATATACATACATTTTGACAATAAAAAATTATCATAGACAAGGTTAGGCTAAATTATCAATATTAGCATTATAATGATAAACACTCTCTTCATCGGCCCAGTGTTTATCTAATTTTGGACTTAAAAGCATTAAAGGGAAAAACAACAAATTCTGGAAGCAGATTATTCAATGGAAATGTATGCCCACTCATGTTCTGGGTTGGCCGACAGTACCAAGTAGTTCACCATATCAATGTATGAAATACTGGGAAAATCCTCAATATTTTGACTGAATGAAATCTGCATCTGGTATGGATATGGGCCATCAATTAGATCGAGTTTCTGCTTGTAAAAACGCTTATCATCACCTGACAATTGTTTGACAAAGTCGCTCTCATTGTCCATATTCGCTGTAGCAGCCGCCATGTTTTCGCTTTGTATGCCCTCCAGCATGGCCGCCGGCGATTCCCAGTGACGTCATTGAAAGCACTCTATTCATAACCGCGGGCTGACGTCATCGATGACGTAACCGCTAGCGCGGGAATCAAGCGAAGTGAAAACAAACCAGAGCAATGGCTTACGATTACGTTAATTCTTTGGTTGGAGCTGCTAAAACACGTTACAATATAAAGTTAAATGCTTCAGGTGAGTAATAAGATATAAAATACAACTGTTCTAACTTCTAGCGACACTTGCAAGTTAAAAATGATGATAAACAATAATTATTTTGAACTGTTTACAGCACACAAGTGTGAGGTGTATTACTGCTGGCCTCATAAACCAATCGCCTTCTCTTGTCATTTCGCTCATACCTCTCAAGTTGTCGTTTGGCTTTGGCATAGCTGTCCTTCTTGAAAGGCAGTATGCATGGAATGTAGTCTGGGTGTTCTTTCTCAGTCATGTTGGGTTTACCTGTATTTTGGCATTTTAATATAAATTCATAATGAACACCAATAGACATACTGTTGGAACACCAACCACCAGAATGTTAAATTTTATTAAAATATGTTAAATTTCATAAATACCTGAGGTAAAGTGTTCCCTACAAATAACCCGACTCTTTAGTGGGGACCATTTGTGTCCATTTGGATTCATTTGCTGGCATGCTGCAAGCCACTTATCCCTCCTATCCGGGCTTCTGCTACGACTGGGGAACTTGTAAAATTGCAACATCTTTCCTTGCATCATATTGTGATTCTTGCAGTTGAAAATAACACATGATGAAGGCATAATGGCGAATAATTTAGTTTTAACAGACGACCGTTCATGCAGCACCACGTTAAAGTGTGGTTTGTTTTCACTGCGCCACGTGCGGGAAGTCACATGACTGCTCAGTTACCCGGATGGCCCTCGGTTATCAATACACATATACTGTATCATTCTAATTGCCCTGTGAATTATTCCGTCTACTCTTTATTACACACTTGTTGTGGTCAGTGGTTGAATACCCACTTTTAAAGCCTGCCTGCTCTCCTGACTGATTAAAGTATAGCTGTTTTTCTATTCGCCATAATATGATCTTTGTAAATGTTTTAAATATTACGGAGAATAAATTTATTGGCGTAGTTTTTCAGGTCTTTTGTGCCTCCCTATTTATGAATTAGTAAATTAGTTTAATGATAAAGTTTTTCAAAGCTGTAGGTATAGAGCATTCTTACAGACATTTGGTGTAGAGGTCAGCCAGTTTTGCTACTATGAAATCTCCACTATCTATTATTGAATCGATTGTTAGGCCATCTATTCGTGCTGATTTTCCTTTTTTATACCTTTTAATGTTTTCTTTACTTCTCCTACTGTTACGTTTGGTACCGGCTCAGGTGTTTCCTTATTTCAATTAGTGAAGTTATTTCTCATGTTCCTATTGTATAGCATTATATAGAAATACTCTTCCATTTGTATCACTCTATCTCTATTGTGGATATTTCCATCTTTCTCCTTTAAAGGAAACTTGTGTTGACACCCTGTTCCAAGTCTTCTTTTCATCAATTTAATGCTCTTCCCTTTTTTAGTGTTTCCTCAATTTTGGTCTGATTATGTTTACGAGTATCTTCAGTTTTTAATTTATCTATTGTTTTGGATAGTACCAGCTGAACTTGGTTGAATCCCTCGTCAGGCTGGGAGGAGCATAAAGAGGAAAGGTCTCCTTTTTTTCATTTGTTTAATGTTGTGCCTTAGTATATATATATATATATATATATATATATATATATATATATATATATATATATATATATATATATTTATATATATATATGTGTGTGTGTGTATAGATATTTTCTCACATTTAATCATGTTTTTCGTATATTCATATAAGCCATAAATATCGAATTCGCTCTGCCTCAGGATCGGAGACCAAAGGAGGAATTACTTAATGATAATAGTTTCTGGTCAGCCAAGGAATCGAACCTGGACCACGGAAACTGAGGTTCCAGTGACTTACCATTCAAATACAAAGTTACTGGAATTCTTGATTCAGAGCTAAATTGATATTAAGAGGTATTTATGGTTTATATGAACATGCATATATATATATATATATATATATATATATATATATATATATATATATATATATATATATATATATATATATATATATATATATATATATATATATATACCAACGCACTTCCCCCAATTTTGGGGGGTAGCCGACATCAAACGAATGAAACAAAAAAGGGACCTCTCCTCTCTACTTTCCTCCCAGCCTGACAAAGGACTCAACTGAGTTCGGCTGGTACTGCTAGGGTGCCACAGCCCAACCTCCCCCGTTATCCACCACAGATGAAGCTTCATAACGCTGAATTCCCTACTGCTGCTACCTCCGCGGTCATCCAAGGCACCGGAGGAAGCAGCAGGGCCTACCGGAACTGTGTTACAATCGCTCGCCATTCATTCCTATTTCTAGCAAGCTCTCTTGCCTCTCTCACATCTACCCTCTTATCACCCAGAGCTTCTTCACTCCATCCATCCACCCAAACCTTGGCCTTCCTCTTGTACTCCCATCATCTCTTGCATTCATCAACTTCTTTATCAGACAGCCATTTTCCATTCTCTCAACATGGCCAAACCCCCTCAACACATTCATATCCACTCTAGTTGCTAACTCATTTCTTACACCCGTTTTCACCTCACTACTTCGTTCCTAACCCTATCTACTTGAGATCCACCAGCCGTACTCCTTAGACACTTCATCTCAAACACATTCAATTTCTGTCTCTCCATCACTTTCATTCCCCACAATTCCGATCGATACATCACAGTTGGTACAATCACTTTCTCATAAAGAACTCGCTATGCATTCATGCCCAACCCTCTATTTTTTACTACTCCCTTAACTGACCCCAACACTTTGCATCCTTCATTCACTCTCAGACGTACATCTGCTTCCACTCCACCGTTTGCTGCAACATATATACTGTATATATATATATATATATATATATATATATATATATATATATATATATATATATATATATATATATATATATATATATATATATATAT
>NC_090745.1:35561547-35574047 GCF_036898095.1 Palaemon carinicauda
AGTCGGGTTCCACTCTCGTAGGTTTAAACAATGTATGTAAATTACATAAGACTGCCGTTATTCATTTAATTGTATTTTCATTCAAATATTGTACATGTAAATTTACTTTATTTTTTAGAATTGATTTTTTATTTCCCGTAGTTTTGTTACGAAGTCTTATGTAAACTCGTTTAGGTATGCTGTATGACACACGCAAGGTATGAGAATGAGGGATTACGTCATCTTTATGTTTCCACATGGTTAGAAAGTGTATGAAAATTCACAAATGATATTTACTCTTCTTTTTATTGTTACGAGAGGTAGGTGGGCAGAGTTAGCTGAGTGTTGCCTCAAAAGCAAGGTTAGTACCCCTTCAATTTATTACGTTGGCAACCTTACGCCGCTAGAGCCATGGTCCCCATGCTACGCAAATGATGTAATAGAAATTTCTAGTCGAATTAAGTCAATATATATATATATATAGATCTAGGTATTCATAAGCAGTAGAAGAGACCCAGCCTATCCCTTTGAAGGAGCCAACGTCCACATGCCCTCTCTCCTTTCAAGTGTGTGTCCTCTCAAACGTAATAAGTGATTTTTGTCCAACGTATCTTGTGTATAGTGTTGTTCAAACGATGGTGAAATTATTGGATGTTAATTCAAGTGTAGTGTGTTAATGTAAGTACATTTTAACATGAATTTTGTAACTGGCCCTGTAAGAATTAGGTTAAATAGTAAAGTGTATTTATTTTGCTTAACCATTCTGTAACATTGTGAACCAAAAGACGTCAGTGTAGCATTTAAATATATGTAAATTTCATTATTGTATGTTCATTAGTGTGTTAAATAGTTAACTCTTTTCATTATCAAAATTAAATATTTTTCATAAATTTATTCTAGTGAAACAAGTGATTGTATAATTTTCATAGAGTATAATTTTTTTGTCTTAGTCTAAGGTTTAGTTCAGGTTTAATATTTCGAGTGATTCATTTTTTGGTGTTGAATCTTGTGAATTGTTGTTAACTTTTTATTGAATATATTTATTTTTGTAAAGTGTATATTATTTCAATCACCAATATTTTTTCTCAGTGCTTTGCATATATTCCCTGACTAAGAACCAAAATAAGAGGTTGGTTTTTTAATAGTTCATTAAAAGTAATCACCTTGTTTTGCGACCTTTGGATATTCAGTGTTCATATATATTGTATATATTGCCGTCTGGGAGTTGCGTAATATTTTTAGAGTTCGGGTATTATTTTTCAAGCGTAACAGGTGAGTTTTGGAGTTCTGGAATTTATGTAATTCTCCAGCCGTAATATATATTTTTGGTGCCCAGACCCTTGGGATAGGGTCATGTTTTGATTAATGGTTTGACCAGTTTAGTGGTGATAGGATTCTTTGTACTGTTAGGATATATTATTGGAGAGGTATAATTTTTTGTAAAGTACAAGAAGGCACAACTAGATATACAAGAGTTTATCGCAAACCCAATTGTTCAATAATTGTCAGAAGCTAATGTAAACAAAGCTCAGTGGTTCTCTACTTTAATGGCATGTGGTGTCCATGCAACGAGTGGAATGATTAAAGCCCATATCAAGTGCCTAGCCTTAGAATCGTTGATAAACTTGGGAAAGTTGTCAAAAGAAGATATTGTAGCCGCTCGCGAACTTTTGGAGAAAGCTGCAGCAGAATATGTAGCAAAGCAAGAATCAGTTGACCTAGGAACGGAAGGAATAAAAGCAGAAAGGAATGTATAGGCTGAGATTCGACGAATTACAGCCAAAGTAAATTTGATCAAGTTAAAGATGATGGCAGAACGAGAAGAACAAGAAGAAAGAGGGAGAGAAAAGGCTATGGAAATTGCAAGACGAGAAAAGAGAGAGAGAGAGAGAGAGAGAGAGAGAGAGAGAGAAAAGCAGCCAAAGAATTTGCCAGACATGCAAGGGAAATGGAAGCAAGAGAAACTACAAGACGTGAAGAAAGCGAGAGAGAGATGATGCGAAGCAGGAAGAAGAAGAAAGAGAAGAAGAGAGAGAAATTGCACGAAATGTGAGGGAATTGGAACCGTTGAATGCTCGTGCAAGGTCGGCAACTCAGACAGAGATGACCACTGCTATGCACGATCCCGTGTTTAATGAGATGAATGTGCAGAGGTTAATTCCAAAATTCACAGAAAAGGCTCATTTTGAAACGGTCGCGTCGATGATGGAATGGGCAGATGATAAATTGCCTGTGTTATAGAGTGTTCTTATTGGAAAAGGATCCAGTGAGTACCTTGCCTTGTCACAGGGCCAGAGGAAGGAGTATCAAGAAGTTAAAAGGAGCGTGCTGCAAGTGTATCAGATGACTTCTGAATATTATAATGAAAGATTCCGAAGTTTGTGGATGGACAAGAAAATTACTTTCCTGGATTACGCTTATAAGGTACGAAGATGTTTTCAGAGATGGATAGAGGCTGCTAAAGTGAGGGAAATGGCTGATTTAAAAGAAATAATAGTGCTGGAACAATATTTATGAGGAAGAGTAGTCTCCCACTTTTGGGGCATCCCCTTATACCTCCAAGGGGATATAACATTAATAATTTCTCTCATTTTATTTCCAAGTAAACTATCGCAATGCTGTTACGAATTACTATAAATAAAATTCTTAATTGTAGGTACAAAATGATGACTAGGAATGGGATACCTTTTTAGTAGCAAATCGGCTGCAGAATTCTTTACCAGCGAATCCGCCTTTTCATTTCCAGACACACCTACGTGTGCCGGAAGCCAACAAAACCGAACTATTATACCTTTCATGCCAATAATTAAAAGCCACTCTAAAATCTTTAAAAGTAAAGAATTATTGGAAGCTTCTGAAGCTTGTAAGACACTTCTTGCATCGCTAAAAATGGTAAAATTGCCCTCGTCTTTTAAAGCTATTTTCCCAATAGCAGTTAGTATGCCATATAGTTCAGCAGTAAATATACAGTAGATGCTAGAGGAAGTGCACCTCTACAATTAAAAACACTACTATATACTCGAAATCCAACACCAGAATCAGATTTGGAGCCATCAGTATATATAGAAGTTGATTCCCTGTGTTCTTCAACATGTTCCATAAAGAGCAACCTAGCTTCTAAGTCTGTCATGTTAATTTTTATACCAATAAAATATTTATAAAAATATATGATCAGTAATTTTCATGGGAGAATTGATGATATCGTACGTGGGAACACTTCATTTCTACCTATATCTAGACTGTCTAATAATGTTTTTACCCAGAAACCATAAGGTTGAGGGGATTTTGGGTGCAACTCGAAATATCTATAATGTCTTACAAGGTTTGCAGTCTGACAGCCTAAAGATTCAGGGAGTATTTGCAATCTAAACCAATACCAAACACTAGAAGACATCTGGTAAAGGTCTAAAACTCTCCAGCATCAACAAGAGGCTTGGGATACGCGAAGTTCTAAAGGCTCCTGTGGACAATCCGATACCAGCATGGTGTATAAATCTAAAACTTTTAATCGGGTTGGGGCGGCTGAGGAGTATATTTCACACCCATAACTAATTTCTGAAAAAATCAAGGCCTTGCATAATTTTAAAAGTGTTTTGTGGTCTGGCCCCCACGCTATGTGGGACAAGACTTTCAAAAGATTCAGAGCCTCAAGGCATTTTACTTTTAAGGCCTTCAAGTGGGGAACCCATGTAAGCCTACAATCAAATATCAACCCTAGAAATCTACCTTCACTTACACATTGGATCTGTTGACCTTTGATGTATTTATCTGGTCTGGATGTACTCCCCGAATACAACAGAAATGGACAACAACAGTTTTACTTGTCGAAAACTTAAATCCATTCATATCGGCCCACATGATATTTTTGTCAGTTGAGAGTTGTAGTTTTCTCTCAACCATTGCCATTCTAGCTCCATCAAACAATATGGAGAGATCATCCACTCCATGATAAGAGTTTCTCCCACTCTTACTTGAGAAACTCTATATGAAAGACATGATTGAATAAACAGTGGTAGCTCTCTTCTTAATCCCAATTCATGAATGGTTTTAAGTATACCATATCTCCATGTAGTATCATATGCCTTTTCGAGGTCACAAAATACTTTTACATAGTGCTGTTTGGATCCAAAGGCTTCACAAATAGAGGACTCAAGTCGTACCAACACATCTGTTGTTGAATGCATTTTCCTAAATCCACGCTAGATAGGTGATAAAATACCTTTTTTCTCCAAGTACCACACCAGCCTTGCATTGACCATCTTTTCCATGATCTTACATAAGCAACAAGTCGATGCAATAGGTTGGTAGTTGGCTCCTGAGAATTTATTCTTACGGGGTTTTAAAAATGCCAAAATAATGGCTAGTTCCCAAACACTTGGATAACTATGATCATGCCATATTCTGTTAATAATACTTAAAATAAATAACTGTGTATTAACAGGTAAATTCCATTGGGTCCAGGGGCTGTATCATTACATGTAATAGGTGTGGAATCAAATTCTCTTTCAGTAAAAGGAGAATTGTATGAATTTTCCCTTCCTGTTGCAAAATTTAAGATTTTCTTTTCTTCAATGCTCCTATACTGATGACCACGAGCTACTTCCCACTTCCATGATACATTTGAGAAATGATCATCCAGGATATTGCTAACCTCATTTGATTCAGTCACGTACTGACCATTTACCTTTAACACCGGTGGTGGGTTTGGGGTGAATTTGCTTTTTTTTTTTTCTTACTTTCCTTCATACAGAAGATGTTGCTATTCTACTGTTAATTGAGGAAACAAAAACTACTCAAGATTGCCGTCTAGCTTCTTTCATGCCGTGACAGAACTGTGCTCTACATTTCTTGTATATAACTAAATTCTCCCCAGTGCAGCATCTGTGCAATCTGGTTAAGGACCTCCTAGTGACTCTGTGCAGAGCAGTTGGTTCTGAAGACCACCAGGGAACTGATTGTTGTTTGAATACAGTAACCCTGTTGTTTTGGGAATTGAATGGACTCCTGCTTTATGAAGAGTTCCATTCAGTAAGTCTATGGTATCACCAACACTTTCAAAGTGTTCTGCACTTCCCTCAATTTCATTCAGCTCATGAAACTTAACCCAGTCCGCCTTTTCAAGATTCCATTGTGGGGATCTTTGTAATGGGGGACCATTGTTGGTGTTTATAATAATTGGCGCATGATCACTAGTATGCCAATCATCTTATATCCTTCAATCGAAATTAAGAAGTCAGTTAGAGCATGCAATTGAAAAGTCAATGCATGACAGAGTACCTGTCTGAACATGAAAGTGTGTGGGCCTTCCTGTATTAAGGAGTCCGACATCCTCATTTTCTACAATTGATGATATAATATTGACCCTGGTGTTTGCTAAAGGGTGTCTACCATTCAAATCTCCAAGTAAAAGAAAAGGTTGAGGGAGTTGTTGAATCACTTCTACTAAATTATCATATGAGATGTTGTCATTCTTCCTATATCAATCTATAAAACCTTTGCATGCAGAGGCGTACAAATAGGCAAAGATATTTGGGGAATATCTCTAAAACCATATATGAGACTTCCACCAGGGCTCCCTACTTAGTGGTCATATGGTGTCCTATAACGAGTATATTCATGAGGACAAGGAGTATTATGATCAAGTTTGCTCTCCTGTAGACATATAATTATAGGGGAGTGCTCATGAATGAGGAGCTTAAGCTCTTCATATTTAGTCCTTAAACCCTGACAATTCCATTGCAAAATGGAAGAAAAACTAAGGGTTTTCTTTTAAGATCCCTTGGATGAAGTCTTTACATTAGCAATTTTTGATCTAACACTATTTCCCGTTGGTTTTATTAGAGAGGGTCTTGATAGATTGGGTTTTGCGTTTGTGTTTTTACTTTTGTCCTTTTGATCCAATTGTAGTGGGGGATGGTGGCCCTCAACTTGAATCTCTGATTTATTTTAATTGTCTATTTCAACTGTCTCCCAGTTCATCAGAAAAATCAACTGATAAAACATTATCTTTACTTGATGTCATAACTTTAATGTTTCTTATGGGAGGGGGCGAGAGAGATGGAGGTCTCTCTCTTTTTCGATTGAGTTACCAAGTTTTTGAACCTTCCCCACTAAAGGTGCACCTGGTAACTTGGTTTCAAGTAAAATCTCCATTAAATCAGGCAATGACATAGCCTGGGAGAGGTTAGTTCTATCCTTTGGAATGGGGGATAAAGGTTGGATAGGGTTGGGCAATGTCTTATTGTTAATAAACAATGGTAAATCTTTAAGAGAAGATATTCTTGCCTTATGGAGCGCTTTATCAGTAGATTGCAAATTTCTTTTTTGAGAACTACCTACAGTAATAGGTTGGTTAGATAACTCCTTAGGAACTTTTCCTCCTGTTTTTAATGTCTTTGCATGGGTAGTCAATTTACTTAATAATCTCTTGGCACGCCCTATACTAACATGTTCAATAATTGATTTATTGAGGGCAGCGTCTTCTAACTTATATAACTGGCAGCTCCTATCAGTAGATTCATGATTAGAGTTTCAGTTCAAGCACCTTCCTTAAGTGTATATTCTCCATGGTAAAGATTGGAGCAAGTATTACAAATTTTTTTATTCTAGCAAACGTCAAACTTTAATCCTTTCATTTTCTAATTCAATGGGGAAAGGTACATCAGCATCCTGGAAAGTGTGGATGATTATTGATTTTCCAATTACTTTATGTACTTTCCACACTGTTAATGGACACATAGCCAATATCTCATCTTCTGTGAATTTATATAGGTCTCTATTGAAAACCATTCGCTGTCCGTAGCTAAAATTTAGACGGGGTTTGATGTCCAATTTTATATCAACATTGTCTGTCTTTAAATTGGACAATATAACAGACTGTTATGACTTGGCATTTATCAAGTAACTTTTCTTCCCAAATCTAGATATATCTCCAGGTGTGATCGTTCCTACCTTCTTCTGAAGGAATTTGCAGATCTTAAAATAATTTTCTGTACCTCCTGTAGATTGAGCTAGAAGCCACATTGGTGGTTTCGACTTTCTTTGGGATGGCGTAACTATCTCTGCATCTTTATCAATCCTGTCTGCTGGTCTGTAGACATCCAGATCTTCATGTCCCCCGACTTTAATATTCACAATGTTACAGCTTGCATTTAATGGTTCATTATGACTATTAAATGATAACCAAGAATCCCATCTATCATCTTGAAGTTTCATTCTATCTTTTTTTAATAATCCATAGCATTCAAATATCTTATGCAGCACATCATAATTGGCTTCTAATGAAATTTGGGCAGCATGTAGGATTCTTACTTTTCCTATGTTGCCCAAATTACCCTTCATTTTAATATTCAAAGAATGGTACTTTTTACTTCCTAAGTCGTCACCGGAATTTTCTTTAGATGTACTGCCAAAGGTCGTCAACAGCGCAGGGAGAGAATCAGGGTATCTAGTTGATGGGTACATTGTTTCAAGAATCCATAAGGTAGGGTTGAGATTAGACAAAAGACGAGTTTGATTTACCTGCTCGAGAATACTAAGGGATCCCACGTCAGAAAGAAAATTTGCACTCTCCACTATCGGTACAATGAAAGTATACTTCCCAGATAGTCCACTCCCTACCCTTCCCGAAGGATTGAGACCAAGAAACTATGGAATCATCCTGCCCATATCTGTAATGATGGGCCTCCGGCCAAAAGCGGAGAGTCCTACCCCAAGCATTGGATCCACCTCGATTCCAGAGAACCAACACTCGAGAATAGTTCCCCAAAAAAGGGCCAAACCATCTTCGGGATGGCTGATATAATCCAATACTCTCACATATAGTTTTGAATGTAAATACCTGCCAACCGTGACACCACTTCCCATTCAACGAAACAGGCAGCAATAACGTATGTAGAAACATCCACGCCAGCGGCAATTATGGATATAAAAACTTCCACGCCATTTTAAAAAATCAAATAAATAAACATACATATATATATATATATATATATGTGTGTGTATATATATGTGTATATATATGTGTGTATATATATATATATATATATATATATATATATATATATATATATATATATATATATATATATATATATATATATATGCACACACATATATATCCACATATATAATAAGGGCAATTTTTCTCAGCAACACGAAAGTTTATAAAATTAGGAGAAGGTCAAAGTAATATTAAGAGGAAGAAACAGATGAGAGAGAGAGAGAGAGAGAGAGAGAGAGAGAGAGAGAGAGAGAGAGAGAGAGAGAGAGAGAGAGAGAAATTTAGATTCAAACTGGGGGAGCAATTTCCCCAAGTTCGAGAGCCCTCTTGCCCATTACCAAGCTTTAGCACAGGAATGATATGCCGTGCTAAAGCTCAATGACTTCGTCAAGGTATTTTATCATTCGTCTGTCGTTCTGAGAGAAGAAGAACAACAGACAAAAGAACAGGAAGACAGGGAAGCAATGGATTTGGAAGAAATAGAAGCTCAGCATTAGAAGTAGGACAAGTGAGTAGGAAAAGGCTGATAGGATTGCAACGGAAGGATTCAACGTTAACAAAGTTATTGTTCCGTGTGGTGGATGAAACGGAGGTGCAGTAGTCTCCCTCCTGTTATTATCTTAAGGATGGGTTGATTATGAGGAAGCATAGACCCACCGATATCCCTGGGAAAACCGAGTAAGGGATATGCAGTCACATATTGATTCCGGAACCTTGAAAAGACAGGTGATCGCCATAGCGCATGAAACGGAACACATGGGAATAAGGAAGACTTCAGAGAAAATTATGAAACACTTTTTCTGGCCTGGCTTACATAAGGATGTGAGCCAGTTTTTCCATGCATGTCACGTTTGTCAGATGGCTAGAAAGCCTAACGAATACATCAAGAAAGCTCCCTTACACCTGATTGAAGTACAAGGAGAACCCTTCAGCAAAGGACTGATTAAAATGTTGGCAGAAAAATGTAAAGATTGAGAGGAAACGGATGGAGAATATGTTAAGAATTTCAGGAAAAGGATCAGCGAGATAAGGAAATATTCCTTAAAAAGCTTGTAAACGAGTCAAAAAAAAAAAACAAAGATAAGGTTTGGTATGAAATGTAAGTACAGACAGTTTGCAGAAGGACAACATGTGTTGGTTTACTTACCAATAAGATTCCCTCTCACCAACAAGTTCCAAGAGACATTCTGGATTTTGGAGAAGATCAGTGACCTGACCTACATTATCGAAGTACCAGCATGAAGGAAAAGTCAAAGGAGGGCCATATTAACTTCGAAACTGATACTACAAGCACAGGATTTCAACGAGAAATTCCTTATCCAAGTGGATGTGTTGGACCATGGGATTAGAGCTATTTTATTATAAGAGGGCAAGGAAGGTATTCTTCCCTCCGTCTGCTTTATGTTGTCAAAGCTGAAGAAGAATTAACAAGCTTACTTGATAGTTGAAAAGGAACTGCTAGCACTAATCACAGCGATAAGGAAGTTTGGAATTTATGTGAATACACCACAGAATGAAGAAATGACAGTTTACTCGGATCAAAATGCTCTAACTTTTGTTAAAATATGAAGAATAATAGTCAAAGGTTAACTTGGTGGTCATTATGTTTGCAACCATATTGTATTAATGTAAAGCATATATCAGAAAAGATAATGTGGTTGCAGAATATTTATCTTGGGTTTAATCAGTGGATTACGGCCCAGAATAAATAATCTTTTTGGGGGGAGCTATCTTACAAAGCTGGTTTACCATAAAAATTAATATTTTATTCATGTATTTCATTAGTGTATTTAAAAGGTGTACAGTATAGCCAGCTGGTAACGCTAGTCCCACTCTTGTAGGTTTAAGTACGGTATGTAAATTACATGAGACTGTCGTCTTTCACTTAATTGTATTTTCATTCAATTCAGTATATGAAAATTTACGTTATTTTTAAGAATTAACCTTTTATTTCACGTAATTTTGTTACGAAGTTTTATGTAACCTCGTTTAGGTATGCTGTATGACACACATGAGGGATAACGTCCATTTTATGTTTCCACGTGGTTAGAAAGTGCATGAAAATTCTCAAATTAGATTTACCCTCTATTTTCATTGTTACGAGAGGTAGGTGGACACAGATAGCTGAGAGGGTTACCTCGCAAGCAAGATTATTACCCCTTTTTCAATTTGCTAGGTTGGCAACCTTACGCGGCTAGAGCCATGGCCCCCATGCTACGCGAATGATCTAATATGAATTTCTAGTCAAATTGTGTCAATATATATAGACCCTAGGAATGAGTAAGCAGCAGAAGAGACCCAGCTTTGAAAGAGCCAACGTCCAGCTGTCCTCTCTCCACTCAAGTGTGTGTCCTCTCAAACGTAATAAGTGATTTTTGTCGAACGTATATTGAGTATAGTGTTGTTCAAACGGTGAAATTATTGGATGTTAATTCAAGTGTAGTGTGTTAATTTAAGTACATTTTAACATGAATTTTGTAACTGGCCCTGTGAGATTTAGGCTAAACAGCGAAGTGTATTTATTTTGCTTAACCGTTCTGTAACCTTGTGTGAACCAAAAGACGTTAATGTAACAGTTACAAAGGTGTAAATTTCATTCTTGTATGTTCATTAGTGTGTGAAAAGTGTTAACTCTTTTCATTATCAAAATTAAATTAAAAATTAAAAATTCCAGTGAAACAAGTGATTGTATAATTTTTAAAGAGTATCATTTTTTTGTCTTAGTCTAAGGTTTAGTTCAGGTTTAATATCTAAAGTGATTTATTTTTTTTTGGTGTACATTCTTGGGAATTGCTGTAAATTTTTTATAGAATATATTTGTTTTTGTTAAGTGTGCATTATTTCAATAATCAATATTTTTTCTCAAGGCTTTGCTCGTATTCCTTGGATAAGAACTGAAGGTTCCTTTTTTAATAGTACATCTAAAGTAATCACTTAGTTTTGTTTTGAGTAATGTAAGAGACCTTTGAATATTCAGTGTTCATTTATATTGCCGTCTAGGAGTTGCGTAATATTCTCAGAGCTCGATTATTATGTTTCAAGTGTAATAGACTTATGTAATATAATCAGGTGAGTCTTGGAGCTGGGGAATTTATGTAATTCTCCAGCCGTAATATATATATATATATATATATATATATATATATATATATATATATATATATATATATATATATATATATATATATATATATATATATATATATATATACATATATATATATTATTACTTACTAAGCTACAACCCTAGTTGGAAAAGCAGGATGCTATAAGCCCAGGGGACACCCAACAGGGAAAATACCCCAGTGAGGAAAGGAAACAAGGAAAATTAATATATTTTAAGAGCAATGACATTTAAATAAATATTTCCTAAACTATGAAAACTTTAACAAAACAAGAAGAAGAGAAACAAGATAGAATAGTGTGCCCGAGTGTACCCTCAAGCAAGAGAACTCTAACCCAAGACAGTGGAAGACCATGGTACAGAGGCTATGGCACTACCCAAGACTGGAGAACCATGGTTTGATTTTGGAGTGTCCTTCTCCTAAAAGAGCTGCTTACCATAGATAAAGAGTCTCTTCTACCCTCACCAAGAGGTAAGTAGACACTGAACAATTACAGTGCAGTAGTTAACCCATTGGGTAAAAAAGAATTGTTTGGTAATCTCAGTGTTGTCATGTGAATGAGGACAGAGGAGAATCTGTAAAGAATAGGCCAAACTATTCGGTGTATGTGTGGTGTATGTGTAGGAAAAGGGAAAGTGAACCGTAACTAGAGAGAAGGATCCAATGCTGTACAGTCTGGCCAGTCAAAGGACCACATAACTCTCTAGCGGTAGTATGTGTGTGTGTGTGTTTGTGAATATATGCAGATATGGTACACACAAATTTGTGTGTATATATGTATATGCATTATATTACCATAAACAATTTAACAACTACAGGGTCACTCCGTAGAGCGCAAACCTCCGCCGCAGCTCCTTAATTCTTGACTTTTTGACCTTTGACCTTAGCATGCATTAATTGGCGTGTATTTTCATGCACTCAAACATGTACCAAGTTTGAAGTCTCTGTGACAAGGATATACAAACTTATGGTTGATTACGTGATGAGGGAGTTTTGCTCGTCCGTGACCTTGACCTTTGACTTTCCAAAATTTAATCATTTCTATCTTTTTACATAAGGTTAAGATCTCTTTGCAAATTTCATTACTTTATGATAAAAATTGTGGACGTATGATTGATGACCGGAATTTGACCATTTGCTTGACCTCGACCTTCAACCTTGAACATGTATGAATTGGCATGGATTTTCATGTACTCAAATATGAACCAAGTTTGAAGTCTTTCTGACAATGAAGTCCAAACTTATGGCTGATTACGTGAATTGGACATTTTGCTTGATTGTGACCTTGACCTTGACCTTCAGAAATTTAATAATTTCCAGCTTTTAACTTAACAGTTAATCCCTGCAAGTTTCATAACTCTACGATTAAAATTGTGGCCAGGAAAGTGTTCACT
>NC_090745.1:35579047-35609047 GCF_036898095.1 Palaemon carinicauda
GTGCAAATATGCATGCATATAAACATGTACACATATATACATGTGTGAGAATATATAGATATAAATATGTATATACACACATTTATATATCTGTGTTTGTGGATATACATGTGTATATACTTATTTGATACATATTTGCATATATATGTATGAATATTTGCACACCCTTTATATATAACCCAATGAGGACCGGGATTAGAAATGGCATCAATACTTAATCTTGTGCCATAATAAAAATAATCCATTGATCTTCAACTAATATAAGAAAATATTGTCTTTTATTTTGTTTGGGCTTTAAGGGGAATCTGGGAACACAAACACAGTCTTGGCCAGGGAGGGCTTGAGGGACGAAACGTTAGCATCCCCTCAACCCTCAACCAAACCTTCGTGGATGACGCCTCCACTGGGAGTGCGGTGTTGGTGTAGGTGGGGGAAGGGGTGTTCTTTCTTCCTCTTGTGCGATGCCACTTCCCGGCCACTCCACCCTATGACAAAAACACCCTTCCCAGGTCCCATGAACATCTCTGTTACTTTACATCAGCGGTCCCCAATACTTTTGGTCATTACCCAGCTTTTTCCAAAGTCCTGGCTCGCAGCAAGCTCGTTACCTCCAAATTATACGGTATATATTATATTGTACATGATTATTGTAAAACAAACTCTTTTAGATGGTTGAACCTTCCTTTATTCAATTATTATTTAAACACATATATCAAGAAGCACTTTTACTTCTGTTGTAAAAAAAATGCATACTTATAACAAGGTTGAAAATAAATGTAGTGAATATATAATTGAAAATATGTTCATAAGGGTGAAACATGACAAATAAATGAATACTTCTGCTGGATATGAATAAAATAATTTCATGTAAATAATCACACCTTTAGTTGAAAGTAAGTGGAGAAAAATACACATGGACTTAAAAAAAATCGGTTTGCGATCATTTCAGTAATACTCCAGGAGCCAAGGGGTGTTTGCTTGCTAAAAAGGACCCCTAGGTTACTCACTATTTTCTGAAAGAACATCACCTGGGGCATCATTTTAGCGAGGGTAGACATTCTGAAACCCGGCAGTAATCTTGCTAGGGATGGTTTTGTAGCTATTGACCATACTAAAAATTTCCGCAAAAATTTGGGGTAGGGGAAATTCAAATCTTAATAACTCAGTAAGGAAATAAGCTATTTGAATGAAATACCCATCAAACTGTAGCTTATAGGGTATGCTACAAGATGAAAGTAAGAAATATTAAAATAGGTCAAGGTCAAGGTCACCAGAGCTCAAGCAATGACGTAATTTGACACTTGTCCAGAATCTGGGCCTCTAAAAACTTAAAATTAAACCAGAACCCAGTTGTAAACTAATTTATTCCTTTATTTGTAGATTCTAGTAGAGCACTACATAGGAAAGTTTTTAAAAATTATTTGAAGAAAAAAAAACACACACTTTAACCCTTTTATTTTCAAATCAAAATATCGAAAAAAATGCCAAAAAATGCAATTTTTTAAATTTTGTGCATGTTATGTGAGCTTTTTGAAAGTGTATCAAAAGAGATAAAAACACCCCCAAAACTTTAGAAAATACAGGATTAAGAATAGTAAGAAACCTATAAATGTCTTTTTAGAGGGGAACAGAGGGGCCATGAGGGTAAGGGGGTAGGAGGTAGGGGGTAGGGGGTAGGAGGTAGACGTTGAAAGAATGGTGTTGAAAGTGTTTTCACTTATCATTCACAGTTTTTCATCTACTGCCTGTGACCTGAACTTACTCCCTGTGCATTGGGCCATACATGCAGAGGCCTGTGAATCAGTGAGTCAGCACCTTTATAGGGAATCCCTGGGTAGTAGGTAGGATGGACCTGTGTGATAATGAGGTTGGTGAGACCTGTGAAAAGCAGACCATGCCATCCTGGAGTGCCTTTAACTCTTTGGTCACTAATGAGAACCTTCCTGTAAAGATAGTAGGGTTTTTACCGGTACTACCCTATGCAGTGACAGAACATGCAACGGTGTATACTGCATTCAAAAACTTCCAGGAAATTCTTGGGAAACTAGAGCAGACCCACCTCCCGGGGGCATGTGATGAGGGGGTCTATCAGATTGCTCGACAAATTACAATGCAAAACCCACAGGAATTTGTAAACATAGTTTTAGTTTTAGGGACCTTTCACTTGATAAAGGTGCTCATGGGTGCAATAGGAAAGTTCATAGACGGAAGTGGGGCAGAAACTATCCTGACAGAGTCCAAAGCTTTTGGTCCTAATGTAGTACATTCTGTCCTAGATGGGTCACATTATGTTCGTTCATTAAAAGGATTGACGCTTTTGGCTGAGAGCATTAAGAGGTTACAGTGGGCGAGGTTCTTTCAGTGCAAGGGTACATCAGCTTACATGGATGAACTGGAGATGCTGAAGCTACTAAAAGATGGAGTGTTTAAGAAAGACAGAGAGCAGAGCAAACGTCTTCTTGATAGATTTGTAGATAACTCCTCACGCATGATCAATGACTTCAATGCCTTTCGGTCAGATCTACGGAATAACTTTGAGACCTTCGCCTTCTGGGATACATTCGTTGAGATGGTTTCTATCCTTAAGGACCTCGTCAGAGCAGACCGGGAGGGGAACTGGCAGTTACACCTTCAAAGCATCCAGACCGCCCTGCCAATCTTTGCAGGATGTGACCGCACCAACTATTACCGATGGGCATCAGTCTACTTGGAGGATATGCGGAGACTGCAGAAGGATGCACCAGATGTGTATGAGAAGTTTGCTGCCGGAAAGTTCAGCATAAAGAGGACTCCTGGAAAGTTCAATGCGATTGGAGATGACATGTGCCTAGAACAGACCATCAATAGGTCACAGAAGAGTGCCAGTGGAATCATAGGTAGTACCAAGAAGAAGAAATTTGTTGCTCAATGGGAGATAATATATCATGAAATGTTGGCAGTGGTCAATATTCAACGGCAGATCAGTGGTGTTTCAGTCTCAAGTACTGAACTTACAGTTGGTCATGAGTTCAATGTCTCGGCTACATTGAGCTCTGAAATGTTAGCTCGTGATGTAATAGAATACATCAAACAGAATGAAAACCCAGCAGGCGTATCTGAAGCAGACATTCATGTGGAGCAGCCAAAGTTGCACAACATTCTTACCCAAGAAATTGTGTCCAGTGAAATCTGTGATGACCTACTGAATTTCAGGAAAAAAATCCAGCGATCTCTATGACAAGTTCCGCCGTGAACATTTGGTCAAAAAGGAAAAATCACTGTTTGACCCAATCCACAGGAATAACTTGAAGACATTTAAATCAGTGAAACCAGAGAAAGGAAAGCAGCAAGTTGGAAAACAGGGAAGCAAAAAACTTGCTAAAGCTCAAAAGATATTTGACATTGCTAGAGTGAGAAACTATGATATGAAGGAACTGCTAAGGCATGACTTAATTGAGGAAAGCTACCTGTTTGATGAGAATGGACTTATGTCGAAGCCAAATAAAAGTGAACTTTGCAAAGGCTTGGAAGATGAGCATTTAGACAAGAAGAAAGACTATCCGCCTCCAGATGAATGGAAAAAAGTAAAAACTGCTAGCATCGTTGATGTGATGTGTTGTTTACGCCAAATGAAGACATAATTTTTGAAGACGTTTGGAGATCTTTGTGCACGGTTCCTACAGATGGCATATGGACTGAGTAAAGATTCTAATCGTATTGACTTTGTCTTCGATACATACGTGGAAGGCTTCATAAAAGACAGTGAACGTCAGAGAAGACTAAGTTGCTGTCCAATTGATTTGAATGTCATTTGTGAAGAGACACCACTGCCAGTTTCTATGGACGCTTTCTGGGCATCTTCTACAAACAAGTCAAAGCTTCAGGGACTCTTGAGAAACTATGTACTAGCACACCCAAGGCCAATGACAGATATTGTTTTGAGTGGAATTGGATTCTCACCCAAAATTGACCCATGTCAGGGCATTTTCAATGGCAGTGACCCAACCCCTGTACCAGCGTTGGACTTGGACATTGAAGAAGCCGATGTGAGAACAATCCCACATGCACTTGATGCTACCAACTGCGGGGCAGAACGAGTTGTTCTCCTTTCTAATGACACAGATGTGGTAGTTCTTGGATTGCATCACTGGAGTATTATGAAGGCACATGGTTTATAGGAACTGTGGATAAAGGCTGGCGTTGCAACCCCCACAAGATATATTCCCCTCCATACGTTGGCAACTAGAATGGGCCCTGAGAAGTGCAAAGTTATCATCCCGCTTCATCAGCTGACTGGATGTGACTCAACAAGTAAATTGGGAACGAAAACAGCGGCTTTGAAGGCCAAGCCTGAGAAACTTCTCCATAACTTTGCCAGGAATCCATATGATACAGATTTCACCTTAGTGGAAATATTTATGGTGCAGGTGTATCCATTGAAAGCTCCAGGTGATTGTCAAACAATGGACCACCTCAGATACCATGTATTTCACCACAGTTCCAAAACAATCCTAGACCTTCCACCAACCAGCAGATTGATCAGAGGCCATATCCAAAGGGCTGTCTATGGGTCATACATGCAGACACACTGTTTGGATAATCCACATCTTGACCCCATAGACTTTGGTTTCTTTGAGCAGGATGGCCTATTGCGTCCAGTGCGGGATCAAATTTTGATGCCACCTGACTTTCCTATGCCATGCACATGCACTTCATGTGCAACGAAACAGTTGTTCCTGCGGGAAGCGTGGCATCAGGTGCTGCCCTTACTGTCAATGCCAAGCTTCAGGCAAGGGGTGCAAGAATGTAGGATAGATCATCATACAGAATAGATTTAATCACATTGAATGGTGGTTTGGATGTCAGCTCCACTTTCATAAAAGAATTTTCCTGGGTTGCGAAACGTCAGTGTTTGCAATGAAGATGTTTTTAATAGTTTGGTTTTACCCCTAAGGGTTCTGCATGATAACCATGTGTCACCGGCAACTAATTTCCTTTGATTATTTGAACGAGTCATCATATCAAATTGTTTAGTTTAAAAATGGCATTTTTCCGATTTTCAAATATTTTCGTCTTGGGCCTGAGAGGGTTAAAAGGCAGGTTTTAGACATTATGATAGGTTTCTTACTATTTAATCATGTGCTGTTTAAAGATTTGGGGCTGCTTTAATCTCTTTTGATACGCTTTCAAACAGCCAACATAACTAGCATAACATTTTGAAAAATCGCATTTTTTTCGACATTTTGACTTGAAAATAAAAGGGTTAAAGTGTGTGTTTTTTTCTTCAAATAATTTTTAAAAAATATCCTATGTAGTATTCTACTAGAATCTACAAATAAAAGAATAAATTAGTTTACAACTGGGTTCTGGTTTAATTTTAAGTTTTTAGAGGCCCAGATTTTGGGCAAGTGTCAAATTACGTCATTGCTTGAGCTCTGGTGACCTTGACCTTGACCTATTTTAATATTTCTTACTTTCATCTTGTAGCATACCCTATAAGCTACAGTTTGATGGGTATTTCATTCAAATAGCTTATTTCCTTACTGAGTTATTAAGATTTGAATTTCCCCTACCCCAAATTTTTGCGGAAATTTTTAGTATGGTCAATAGCTACAAAACCATCCCTAGCAAGATTACTGCCGGGTTTCAGAATGTCTACCCTCGCTAAAATGATGCCCCAGGTGATGTTCTTTCAGAAAATAGTGAGTAACCTAGGGGCCCTTTTTAGCATGCGAACACCTCTTGGCTCCAGGAGTATAATGCAGGAGATAATTTGTTAGGGCACATCTGATGCCATTTTCTGGCTTCAATCTATTTCTCTCTTTACTCCGGATGGTCAAAAGAGTTGAAAAGCCGTCCTCACACGTTAGTTGAACCAAATAGTGAAATAATTTTAACTGCTTCTAAACTTGCCAGAGGAAACTCTTTGTTACTGCTAACCCAAAATGAAGATAATGTCAGGGAGTTAAATTCAATTTGTATGAAGTTTCTTGCTTTTATTTCAAGTATTTCTTTTGCGAGTCCATTTGGTTCATCTGGTCGATATCCAGTGTTACATGTGAATGGATTCTAAATAGAAGCATAGCTGAGTGGGTTAATCTCAGGGAAATATACTTCCATCCTCAGACGCAGGCTATTTAAATACGCACTAATTATCTCTCCATGTCACTCAAGTGTATAGAATATGTATCTTCCAAAAACTCTCCTAACTGAAGTAGTGCAGCTATGCTGCTAGATTTGAATTTTGAGTTCCAAAAAATCCAGTTTGCTACGAAATGCTTGTTTTTTTCATTCTACGAGATAAAATTTTCTTCTGGTCCTTGCAATGATGAGTTCAGGGCATTTATATGCGACAATATGTCCACTAAATATACAGAATGGAAATCTATTTTGCATTTCTGAATTTCCTTGCTAAATTTTGCCCCTTATCGTCGAACAACATTTTGATCTCATCTTTTTTGAGTGGAAATACTGGTTCCAGAACATTTCCTCGGGATAGCCATCAGGTTGGAGCATGATGCAACAGACAGTGACGTTCAGAATTAATTGCCCCATACAAAGAACTAAACAGTCTTGAGTTTAAAGCACTTGACTAAATGTGAAAGACTATTGTCATGACATCACATATCAACTCCTTCAAATCAGGTTGCAAAGACTTTAGTACCAGTGCTTGATGAGGGATAATACAGTGTGTTGCAAGAATTGAAGGATTTTCCTTTTTTCACATTATTATTATTATTATTATTATTATTATTATTATTATTATTATTATTAATTGCTAAGCTACAATCCTAGATGGAAAAGCAAGATGCTATAAGCCCAAAGGCTCCAACCAGGAAAATAGCCCAGTGAGGAAAAGAAATAAGGAAAACCTACAAGAAAATCTTTCATATATAAACTATAAAAAACTGGAAAATAACAAGAGGATAAAACCTTCTAAATAACAAGAGGAAGAAAAACAAGCAAGAATAGTGTGCCCGAGTGTAACCTCAAGCAAGAGATTTATAACTCAAGACAGTGGAAGACCATGGCACTACCCAAGACGAGAGAACAATGGTTTGAATTTGGAGTGGCCTTCTCCTAGAAGAGCTGCTTACATTAGCAAGAAAGTCTCTTCTACCCTTACGCCAAAAATCCTGAGTTAACATCTAGCATATATGGCACACCATATGCTGTGACTCCAATGCAGTTTTTCCAATCTAGTTGCACATTTGCTTCATTGAAAATGCATCAACTTTTCTGAATACATCTACATCCTTTGAAGTCGTTTCAAGTGGACTGCATATTAGATCTTCCTCAATTTCTCTTATATACCAAACGTATACCATCAATTGTGCATCACTCGCAACATCAGTTGTTTCATCCAGTTGAATGGCGAAGATACCACTGGTTTCTACCTGTGAAATTAATTGATCCTTTATATCACATGACAATTCATGTATCCTACCCTTGATTGTGTTGTTGGATAGTTGTACCAATTTCAGTCTGTCAGCTTGGTTAGTTCCACAAATATTTTCAGCTTTATTCATTGCAATCTCCACCCCCTCTGAGGTGACAACTAACTGTCGGCCAGAGAAATATACTTGACGTTCGCTAAGATTTAGAATTTTAATATATTTCTATATATATATATATATATATATATATATATATATATACACACTGTATATTACAGCACCTGTTAAAATGAAAACTGTCATCATCGCCATTATATGGGAAATTAGCACAAGTGGGTACTTTACCCTTAGGGAACCGCTGCTTTAAAACCTTAAATAAATATGAGTTATAAATATAACACCATAAAACACATGATTTTGGTTCATAATAAGAAGTTTTATATAACAAAACATGATGATGAAGAATTAATAATAAGAGGTAATAACAATAATGTACATTAAAAAAAAAAAAAAAAACTGTAATGAGATTTCCCCTTTTCTCTTCAGATGGTGAAAGGTGAAACTTCTATTAGACCAAAGCAGAATTTACGTTGTGGTGGCCTGGAGGTAGCGTCCTTGCCTGGTGATTACCAGACTGGAGTTCGAGTCCCGCTCAGACTCGTTAGTTCCTTTGGTCGCTGCATCCTCACCATCCTTGTGGACTAAGAATGGAGGGTTTGGGGGAGCCTATGGGTCTGCTGAGTCATCAGCAGCCACTGCCTGGCCCCCCTTGGCCCTAACTTGGGTGGAGAGGGGGCTTGGGCTCTGATCATATGTAATATGGTCAGTCTCTAGGGCACTGACCTGCTTAATAGGGCAATGTCACTGTCCCTTGCCTCTACCACGAGCGGTCTTCAAACCTTTAAATCGTAAGTAACGTTATTTTACCTTTTTGTCCCATCTCACCCATTTTTAATGATGTCATCTTTAAAGGAAAAGAAAGATGGAATGATATCTGTAACAATAACAAGGACGACACTATCTCGGATATACAAGTCATTAAGTATATTGGCTGCATCAAAGAATTCAACTAATAATATTTTCAGACAAAGAATTCCCTATTCTGGGAAACAAAGTCGTATATTAATATCAGTAGTAGGTTATATACATAACAAGAGAGTTATCCTTTTGCCCGATAAAAACATTAAGGAAAAGTACAGTTCATAAATGTATGGAATAAATGTTTAAAGTTAATTACTATTTTTTTCACAATTAATACTTAACTGATTAGCTTCAACTCCTTAACATGACGACTACTACTACTACTACTACTACTACTACTACTACTACTACTACTACTACTACAATAATAATAATAATAATAATAATAATAATAATAGAAACACGGGCGAAGAATGAATAATAGCAAATGATTTGGAACATTTTATCATCCCTATTAGCAAGGTTACAACCACAATTGGAAAATCTGAAAGCTACAAGCACAAGGACTCCAACATGTAAAGCACCCCATTGCGAAAAGTAAATTGAGAAATAATGAATAGACTATATATGAGAATAAAAAATCATAAAATATAAGATCACCATCAACGTTAAAATAGATCAGTCTTGTGTAAACTATGAAACAAGAGCCACATCAACCGATGGAACAGAGGAACATTTGCAACACCGTAGAATTTCTGAAATTCCACCGATTGAACAGCCAGATTAGAAAGATCATTCCACAGTCCATCCAGCTCATCCCTGCCCTGTCACTTTTAGATAAGGTATTTGGGGATGTAACTCTACTTTTAAAATGAATAGACAATGTCTTCGTGGAATAAAGCTTCTAGAATACAGTGTAGAATTGAGCCTTATGTAGAATAATACAAGACTGATAAAATTAACTGCATACCTACACTGTTGAGAATTTTCTGTACAAAAACGGTAAATGTCTGGCAACATCTATTCCATGATTGTTGCCGTTTTAAAACGGATATATTGACGTAAATGAGTGATATTTCGGTCATCAACCCGTAAAAAATAATGACAAAGTAAGGTAAAATTACGGACGCCTGTATTTTTCTGAAACACGGTTGAGAACAGAATATTTTTACGGAGAATATCCGATATAAATTACGGTTTTTTTAACAGTGTAACACTGCGCACAGGATGGTTACAATTTGGAAAGAACTGAAAGGAATGGACGATCAGAATTATGTAATGTATTGTGCAGTATCCAAAGTCCTAACTGAACTACGGGGCCACAGATTAATATCAAGATTATGGATAAGGAATTTAATACATGAGTTTTTGTCCGACAAATTTACATGACAGTCAGCAGTTACAGATGGATAGACCAATATTCAAAACATGGTGACCAAACATATGACTATATAACAATATGTATATAGCCTATAGTACATTCTTTTTAGTTGAAATAAGCCTCGAATGCTTCACTTCAAATTCATGTCCTGATTTGGCTTACTTTCATAACTGAAATATTTTTTGGTGATTATTTTAAAATTTACATAACTTTGATCAATACTCATTAAGCATTTATTTGTAAAGCATAATACTATTAAATTTTCATCCACATTTCAAATAATAACCATAGAAGCAAAAAAAAGAAAATATTTATAAAGATTTTATATTTTACACTTGAATAATATACATCATCAATAGTGAAATGCAATACCTGTAAATATATATTTGCCATTTGCATATAATTGTGTTTTTAATTCCTTTGCATTTGAATGTCTAGGAATCAGCAATATGCTTAGAACAAACTAGAAATTCCAAGTTGCTTTAAATAATGCCGGAAAGGCAGAGTTAAAGTCACACCAACAAATAGTAAGCTCTTTGTTACAGTAACACCGTCAGAGGAAGGTGGGGATAAATTGCAATGGCGGAACTGAGAGAGCTCTAGCGGTAAGAAACGCTCCCCGACTTTAGATTAGCCTGAATATGAGTAGTCCTCGCTCCCAGCCCCAGACAACTCGAAAATATTTCATACAGTATATGTCAGGATACGCATGCACCAAACGTTTAACCAATAAAAGACAGGTTTGTCTCATTAAATCTGACTACCTAAATATATCAACAAAATGAATTCACCAACAAATCTATCTATCTATCTATATATATATATATATATATATGTATATATATATATATATATATAAATATATGCATATGTATATATATATACAGCACATATATATATATATATATATGTATATATAAATATATGCATATGTATATATATATACAGCACATATATATATATATATATATATACATATATATATATATGTATATACATAAATGCATATATATATATATATATATACACAAATATATATATACATATATATATATATATTCAAATATATATATATATATATATATACAAATATATAAATATGTATATACATAAATGTGTATATATATATATATATATATAAATATATATATATACATATATATATTCAAATATATATATATATATATATACAGTATATATATATATATATATATACAGTATATATATATATATATATATAATACTGTATATATATATATATATATATATAATATATATACATATATATATACACAGTATATATATATATATATATATAGTGAGTTGGCCAAGGTACCAACCACCCATTCAGATCCTACAGTTAGAGATTTATTGGGTCCTTTCACTAGCCAGACATTTTCTCTTGCCTACTCGTATACTGAATAGTCTGGCCTATTCTTTCCATATTCTCCTCTGTCCTCACACACCTGACAATACTTGAAATACCAAACATTTTTCTTTGCACAAGGGGTTCACTACTGTAATGTAATTGTTCAGTAGCTACTTTCCTCTCGGTGAGGGTTAAGTCCAGGAGCCAAGGGGTGTTTGCATGCATTTTATGTCCACAAAATTACCCACCTGATTTTGATAGTGGACCACCTTGGACACATTTTTAGCGAGGGTGTTTGTTTTGAAACCCGGCAGTAATGGAGATATTCACTAGTTTGTTAGAAATGCTCTGATGCAAAATCGCTCCAAAAGTTAGGGGTACGGGAAATTAAAATTAACACAACATTGCACACAATTAACCTATGGTTTTGTGATGGTGCTTAAATTGAAGCTAGTTTAGTTATCTACAACATGAAAGCAAGTTCAAGGTCATCAGATAAAAGTCAAGGTCACCAGAGGTCAAAGTGTGACGTAATTTTACTTATGCTTGAAATTAAGACTTTCTTTCATTTGAAGGCCAACAAAAAAACTCATGATGATATAACTGTTTATTTAAATGCACATCTGAATACCATACAATATTAGGTAATTTTAGAAAAAAAATTGAAGTCTCTAACACAAATAGTAGTCCTTTGAGGTTGAGTTGAAAATAGCGAAAATTGGCAAAATTTCTCAATTGCATCCCTTACCCACCTGGGTTTGATAGTGGACCTCATTGGACACAATTCTAGTTGGGGTGTTTGTTCTGAAACCCGGTAGTAATGGAGATATTTACTATTTTGTTAGAATTTGATTACTTTAATTTTGTAACAATTTGTAATTTTAATATTTAATTTATCTAGAAAGCATTTTTAGCAAAAATATCTTAGCTAGTATCGTTGAATTATAATACCAAGGCAAAAAAGTAAACCATACACTTTTCCTATATGTGACCGATTAAGGGTTAATGCTCTTTTTTTTTCTTTTCAGGACTGACGAGTACATAGGGACATCATCAAGTATGGCGGATATCCCAAGAAAACGGAGACGGACAGCTTTACCGATACCTAGCCAATCCACTGATCCTGAGAGTTGCATCATATGCCAAAGAGATGAACCCAACCTTAATACATCAGGGACAGAGAATGGCAGATTAGCAGTAATCCAAGCTGCTGGCATTAGAGGGGACTGTGTATTAAGACTGAATCATGTTGATCAGGCGAAGTTTGTCTACCATGTTAATAATGATTGCTACAAACGGTACACACACAAAAGGAATCTTGAGAGATTGCAGCTGGCAGCAACATCTGACGCAGGTGCACAGCAGAGTACCTCATCTGGTGGTCAGATGAGGAGACGTTCCTCAACTGCAGCACGGGATTCAGCATCACGTGCAGAAAATGTAGACATCTTCTCCAAGCCGTGCTTCATATGTGGCCATGTAAAACACAACAATGTATACAAGAAGTGGCGAATCTCGGAGGAAGGCCGTGCAAAGTCCTTCCTGAGAGCTGCACTGTCTCTTCAGGATGAAGTATACACGCGAACCAGTGACTTGCAAGATGCAGATGCTGTGTTTGGGGCAGATTTGTACTGTCACAATGACTGCATCCGCAAATATATCTTGAAAGGAGAAAGGCAGTCCTCCAAGTCTGCGTTGCCGTCCATTGGTCAAAAGAAGCTGGATATATTTGCAGATGTAATGAAGAACATTGAACCAGGTTTGAACTCTGGGAGGTGCTACAACTTGTCATATGTATCTGATAGTTGCAATAAAGTGATACAGAGTGGTGATCAAGATGTCACTGCCTTCAGAAACAGGGATGTGAAACTGTATTTGCTAAATATGTGTGGTAATGATGTGTCATTCTTCACCCCTCAAAGTGCAAAGGCCCCTACAATCTTCTTCAAGAATAGTGCTGTAGATAGTATGCCACAACACTCTGATAGGGAAATGACTTCAGATATACTAAAACAGTGTGGTTTATTGTTAAGGAATTGTTTCTTGAAAGAGGACTTTGAGCTCAATGACAAATTTTGTGACGCCAATGAACTTGAGAAAGCGTACAGAGACATAGCAATTCCAGATGAAGTTGCCGAAGTGTTCTCAACACTGTTTGACTTTGATGTGAAGTGCAATTACAATGACCCTGACAACTCACAGCATAAAAACCTGGTTGACTGTGACATTTCTGATGGAAAAATGAGAAAAATACTCTCTGTTTATCAGGTCATGTTTTACATAGTGAACAATGGTAGAAAGCACACTCCTCTGCACATGCTGAACTCAGAAGCAATATACAATGCTTGCAGGTCAAAAACTCTCATCTCAAGTTTCAATTGGTTTGGACTTGCAACCAGTTATGATGAGGTTCTTCGCTATCATTGTGATATGGCTTCATATATCACTGAATCAAATCGGGGTCAGGTCCCTCTTCCCAGTCAGTTTGATCGAAGTAGATTTACTATTGGCGCATTTGACAACTTTGATCATGAGGAAAACACTTTGTCTGGAATTGGTGGAAGTCATGACACTGTGTCTATCCTAATGCAGGACAAACCAGCTGGTACATTAGGGAATAGTAAACCAAATATGTCCCAAACTCAGGTAACACACAGAGAAAGACAATTCAAACAGGAACTAAGTTGTCAGGTTTTGAGAAACTACATAAAACCTGCCAAGAAACCCAGTCTTCCAACTGTGTATGAGGTTCCGGAAGATCTGTATGAAGCAGATGAATGCCGAAGAAATGTTACAATGATGAAGGATGCTGCATGGATACTAGGCAGAATGAACATGTCAGATATGAAGGAAGGCATCAGAGAAACAAGCCAAGAACAGCAGATGCCCTCATAGAGTGCCTTTAATTCCCTTGTTACTCATGAAAATGTTCCTCAAAAGATAATAGGGTTTCTTCCTGTTCTTCCATATCCTGTCACAGAGTACGCTACTGTGTACACTGCCCTCAAGAACTTTCAAGATATCCTCAGTCAGTTAGATCAGCCTCATTTGCCCATAACTTGTGATGAGGGGGTATACCACATTGCCAGAGAGATCATCATGCACAACCCAGATGAATTCAGCAACTTGGTTCTTTGTTTGGGATCGTTTCACCTAATCAAGGTTGTCATGGGAGCTATTGGCAAATATATTGATGGAAGTGGTGCTGAAAGGATTGATGTTGCTCAGTGAGTGCCTTGAGAGGTTACAGTGGGCCGAATTCTTCAGAATCAATGGTGTTGAACCATACATGAACGAGCTTTCGTTGATACTGTTGATGAAGTCCTCTGTGTCAGAGAAAAAACAGGAAGAAAGCAGGGCACACTTAGAGGCATTCATTTCAATTTCATCAAAATTGATTGATGACTTCAAAGCCTTTAGGTCAGACAGATGTGAGGTATCCGAGACGTTTGCCTTTTGGGATCAGTTTGTGAAAATGGTATCCATCCTGAGAAACCTTGTCAGGGCCGACCGTGAGGGAAACTGGGATCTCCATCTCCAGAGTCTTCAAGCCACCCTCCCCCTGTTTGCTGGATGTGATAGGAT
This sequence comes from Palaemon carinicauda, assembly GCF_036898095.1. Classification (NCBI taxonomy): domain Eukaryota; kingdom Metazoa; phylum Arthropoda; class Malacostraca; order Decapoda; family Palaemonidae; genus Palaemon; species Palaemon carinicauda. Next base: position 35,593,680 of record NC_090745.1, read on the forward strand.
AAACTACCTGCGATGGGCTTCAGTTTATCTGGAGGATATGAGGAAGTTACCACAAGATGCCTCAAATGTGTTTGAAAACTTCAAAGCTGGAAAGTTTGTTGTGAAGCGGACAGGAGGTCAATTCACTTCTGTTGGAGCAGACATGTGTCTTGAGCAGACAATCAATCGCTCTCAGAAGAGTGCTGGTGGTATCATAGGGAGTACAAAGAGGAAGCAGTTTGTTGCTCAATGGGAAATTATCCACCATGAGATGTTGGCAGTGGTCAACCTGCAGTACAAGATCAGTGGTGTTGTCACACCCAGCAGAGAACTTCTGGTGAATCATGAGTTCAATCTCCCAGCAACTCGAAGTTCTGAAGCCTTGGTTGATGAAATAATTAGGTATGTCAAAGAACATGACAATCCTGTGAGATCTTCTGCGCAGAAGAGTAAGGATGATGTACAGACCCTACACAATATCATATCACAGGAATTAATGCCACAGGAAATCCGTAATGATCTTCTGCAGTTCGATGCTACATGCAAGACACTCTATGAGACCTTTCGGACTGAGCGATTTGTGACAAGACAACGTTTAATCTCTGACACCATCCACCGCCGAAATCTGAAAACATTTAAAAGCAACACAGCAGCAAAGCACACTCGCCAAACAAAAGCCAAAGAGAACCAGAAGCAGTTGGCGGAAACTCAGACGATCTTTGACATTGCCAGTGTGCGAGGGTATGACTTACAAGACCTGCTCACTTATGACCTGATCGACACAAACTATCTCTTCGACTCAGAAGGGCTAATGGTCAAACCAAACAAAAGTGACCTCTGCCATGAATTGGAGAAGTTGCTTGATGCAAAAGACTACCTGCAGCCACCAGCATGGACACCTGCGAATACTGCTGCAATTGTGGATGTCATGGGTTACTTGCGTCGAATGCGAACGGTTAATATCAATACCTTTGGTGATCTCTGCACAAATTTTCTGGGTTATGTGCATGGCCTTTGCAACAATGCAAATCGTATCGACTTTGTGTTTGACACATATATTGAGGGCTCAATTAAAGACGGTGAACGAGCAAGGAGATGTAAAAATAGTCCAATTGACCTGAATGATATGTCACCTGTAACACCATTACCAGTCACCATGGAATCATTCTGGGCTTCATCTATGAACAAAGCAAAGCTCCAAGGGTTAATTCGGGAGCATATTTTGGAGAACCCAATGCAAACAGCAGACATAGTGGTGAGTGCATTTGGACTTAGTGAAACCAAACCATGCAGAGGTGTTTTTAATGATATCAGCATCCAACTGCCTGAACTAAATCACAGAATTGAAGAGGCCGACGTGAGAATGATCCCACATGCCCTGCATGCTGTCAAGGGTGGAGCTTCAAGAATCATCTTATTGTCAAATGACACAGATGTCCTGGTACTTGGACTTCATTACTGGAATCTCTTGAGAGGTTATGGCCTCAAGGAACTGTGGATAAGAGCAGGTGTGGGAAATGCAACCAGACACATACCACTGCATACCTTGGCAGAGAAGATGGACCCTGAGATCCGCAAAGTCATACTACTATTCCATCACCTTACTGGTTGTTATTCATCAAGCAAATTTGGAACTAAATCTTCTGGTTTGAAAGCAAAGCCTGCTCAATATCACTGTGAATTTGGGAAGGATCCAACCAATATTGACTTTGCGGCAGTTGAAGAGTATCTTGTGAACGTCTTCAAATCTGGAACACCATGTAAATCAATGGACCAGCTGAGGCATCATCTCTACCATCACAGCAAGAAGACCATATTAGACCTTCCTCCAACTAGTCGCTCAGTTAAAGGACACATACTTAGAGCATTCTATGGGACATACTTGCAGTTACACAGCCTTGACAATGCAGAACTAAACCCGTGCGAGTTTGGCTTCTATCAGGATTACTGTGCTCTGCTGCCCGAGAGAATGCAGTTATTGCTTCCAAATGATTTTCCACTCCCATGCAAATGTTCTGCCTGTGCTACCCAGCGCTGTCCTTGCAGACAAAATCAAATTACATGTTGCCCCTACTGCAGCTGCCAGTCAAACAACACAGGCTATAGAAATCCGGTATCATAGAATCGTTTCACTAAGTAGAAGAGACGCTTTAGCTAAGGTAAGCAACTGTTCTAAGAGGACACCCCAAAATCAAACCAATGTTTTCTATATATTCTCTCTTTCAAAGTTAATTAAAACAAAATACAATCACATTCTTTTACGGGCTACCAATGCAAGAGCCGGTATCTTGTATAAGGCAAGGCAACCTTTACACACACACACATAGTCATGGGTAGTGCCACAGCCTCTATACCATGGCCTTCCACTGTCTTGGATAAGAGTTCTCTTGCTTGAGGGTACACTCGGGCAGGCCGTTCTACCTTATTTCTCATCCTCTTGTTTGTTTTGATGTTTTTACAGTTTATATATAAAAGATGTCTCTTCGGCTTTTACTCCTGATGCCTAGCGGTTCATCTTACAAGAATTAGTATGGATCGGCAGGGGTCACTTGCCTTAGTTAGATAGGCACTGCGCATCTCAAGGCCCTGGCTATCCGTTGTTGTATCTAGCCAATGAATTCTCTATGAATTTAGTCAGCCATGGAAAGAGAAGATGACAGAATGACCTACAGTTCCGGGCATAACGGGGTGCTAAGAATTTCCCGGTTTATAAATACTAAAGAAAAATTGAGAATAATGTTAAAACCCTGAATCAGATTGGGAAGTTACAGGAGGTAGAGAGTGAATTCATCAGATATAGTTTGGGTATCCTGGCCCTAAGTCAAACACGTTGTAAGGGGAATGGTAAGGAAACGTTAGACCAAGGCAATATATATATCTACTCAGGAAGATTAGATGGAGTTGGAAGAGAAAGGGTAAGAATGATGATGACACCAAGAGCAGAAATGGCATTAACAGAGTAAATAGTAGATTGTTACTAGCAAAGTTCAAATCAAAGCATTGCAATACGAATATTATAGTTTGCTTTGCCCCAACAAATAATTCCCCTGAAGAAAGGAAAGACAAATACTATGCAGAACTGCAGAGGGTGATACATGAGATCCCAGAGAGAGATATGAAAATTGTGATTGGCGACTTCAATGCTAAAGTGGGAAGAATTAATGAAGGTATAGAGAATGTGATGGGTGTCGAGGTTGCAAATGAAAATGAAGTACATTTCATAAGTTTTTGTTCAGCAAACAATCTTGTCATTGGAGGTACTCTTTTTCAACACAAGAACATCCACAAGTATACATGAACTTCACCATGAGGCAATTACAAAAATCAGATAAATCACATTACCATTAATAAAGAGAGAAGGAAGACTGAGAGAGGTAAGAAGCTATAGAGGTGCCAATATTGGTAGTGATAACCAGCTCTTCATTGCAACACTTGAAATAAAACTGAAAGCACCCAACAGAAACATGGATAGAATACATAGTTATGATACAACTAAGCTTTTAAAAGAAGAGCACAAAGAAACATTTGCAATTGAATGTAGAAATCGATCTGCAGTCTTAGAGACTTTAAGAGATAAAAAACAGACAATTAATGAAGAAGGGTGTGATATTAAGAACATGTATCAGTCAAGTAGTAGTGAAGCCATGGGACACGCAGTAATAAGGAGAAAGCCATGGATATCAAATGATATTTTCGATACAATAAAAAGGAGACAAAAAGAGAAATTGATTGTTGAAAGTTTTCGAGGTAATCATGAAAATTACAAGGTAGAGCATGCTAAGTATTCCAGTATTGACATTGAGGTCAAAAGAAAAGCCAGGAATGACTGGAGAGAATATTTAGACATTAAAGCAGATGAGGATGACAAATCTATGAATTCAGGAAGTGGCTATGGTTTAAGAATTGTTTATAGAATTATTAGTGAAATCTCGACTGGGGTAAAGAAAAAGAAGCATATACCCACCAAAAAGAGAGAATGCTCTGTTATATAGTAAGAGAAGATGAAGAAAGACAACGTTGTATGGAACACTTCATTAAAGTTATGAATAGGAGATATGAAGGGAATAATTTGATTGATATACCTAAAGCTGAGCAAGACCTTGATGTGCCCATGAATGAATTCAGTGTTTTTGAATTCGAATATATCATAAAAAACTAAAGAAATGGAAAGCCCCGGGATATGATGGAATAACTGCCGAGATGATACTGGCCAAAAATGAAGTGACTCCCAAACTACTTACAAGATTATTTCGTAGATTGTGGCAGGAAGAGGCAAAACCTAATGAATGGGAGTTAGGCGTGTTGGTGAAAATAGAAAAACAGGAGACCTGACTAATTGCAATAATTAGAGAGGTATAACACTTACGTCAGTTGTTGTGAAAATATATAGCATGCTTATTCTAAAGAGACTGGAGAGATAGATACATCTGTGTATATATATATATATATATATATAGAAATACATATTTATAAATATATACTGTATATATACGTATACACACACACACACACATATATATATATATATATATACACAGATGTATCTGGAGAGATAGATACATCTGTGTATATATATATATATATATATAGAAATACATATTTATACATATATACTGTATATATACGTATACACACACACACACACACATATATATATATATATATATCTCAGATTATATTTATTCATTTATATATATATATATATATATCTCAGATTATATTTATTCATTTATATATATATATATATATATATGTATGTATATGTATATATACAGATATATATATATATATATATATATTTATATATGTACGGTAAGAAATATTTGCTAGAACATAGACGGTTGTTAATTAACACTTAAGCTGTATCAAAAATCTACAATTAACAGCTAAAACAGAAATCACTTCCTAATTTCCTCAGTGTTTGACTGGCCGGGGCGGGGGGGGGGGGTTTTTGAAGGGGATCCCCCCCCCCCCCCCCCACCACCACCACGACCCTTCCCTGGAATGTGTGTACTTAGTCCCTCCTACGAAAAAAGTAGTAATTAAAAAATAATGATATATATATATATATATATATATATGCTTGTGTGTGCTTTGTATTTGTAGTGGATAGTTGAAACATCAAATGATAACACAGAATGAAATATGGCAACTCGATTTGTAACATTTGTATGCCTTTGCTATGAAAGACAGCCCTTTACTTTACTGTCTTTGATTTGCTAAGGTTGGAGAATGCTCAGCTCATTTCGTAGAAGTAGTGAGAAGAGCAACTCCTTATCTGTTTTGTCATGGAAACACTAGAGACATCTGACGAAAGATTTCCTTTGAGTGTCAGATTTCTTGTAATTCTAACTGTAAAAAAAAAAAAAAAAAGTGCGCGTGCCTGCACCTTAGTACCGCCATTTATTGCCGACGCCCCCTACTAATTAGCTTTTAAAAGAAAAACTCTACGGGGTTTTGGTATTTCGGAAGGTTAATATGTTACTATAAAAGTTTTCCAATAATTAGTCTATTACTACTCATCTAGTGATTTTCCATATATCTATATTAAATCATATTGATCATTAGACTACCTATATTCTCTTTCATACTTATATATCTTATTGCTTATTCATCTGCAAAATGCAAGTTAAAGTTAGGCCGTGTATTTCATGTGAATATAATATTGCAAATATAATTTACAGAATATGTGAAAGTTACGCATCCGAAATAGGACCTGTGCCTCAGACTAAACTAGAAGGGGAGAAGTTTAGTGGTGGTCTTAGACTTGTTATCAGTCACATCTGTTGGATGGGAGGTGGATACAGAAAGGAGAGATATGGCAGATATGTAGGACAACACTAATCCATATTGCAGTGAGCAATCAGGAACTGATTTGCAGCTGCATAAGTGGCAGTAATGCTTAAAACAGTCAAAGATTTGTAGAGAAGGATTGGATTGGATTGGTGACAGGAATTTAGTAGACCTAGAGTATGCTGATGATGCTGTCCTTGTTAGAAGAACAGTATAGGATTTGCAATGCTTGCTTACCAGAATGCATGAAATATCACAAGAGGTTTGGCTGATGAAAGACAGAGATGATGAGAATGTAGTATTCATTAGAAGATGAAATATCATTGGAATGAGAAAGGATTAATGAGGTAGAATCATTTAAGTATTTAGGAACTATGATCTCCAATACAAGGTCAATAGAATTAGATTTAATTGTGAGATTGAAAGAAGCAAATCAGACAATGACTAAGTTAAGTAAAATTTGGAAATCAAATCGCCTGAAATTGCATATAAAAATCAGTCTATATATCAGTTTATATATATCAGTATGACAATGAAACCATCTCCGATAGATTTAGTAGAATTGAGACCAAAGCCCTCAGAAGGATATTGGGAGTTGAATGGCAGGACAGGATTAGAAGCGATACTATATGAAAGATTACCCGAGTGCCATATGTGGATGAGATAATGATGAGGGGTAGATGGAGATGGTTTGGGCATGCTCTTAGCATTCCCCACGAAGGATTAGTTCACCAAACGTTCAGCTGGACTCCTGAAAGCATAGGAAGAGTTGGAAGACCAAGGCCCACGTGGCTGAAGACTATGAAGCGCAAAGTAGGAGATGATGAAGTATTGAATTAAAAGCTCAAGATGAGACGACTGGCGAAATCTAACGGAGGCCTTTGCGTCAATAGCCGTAGGAGATGAATATAGTTATATATATATATATATATATATATGTGTGTGTGTGTGTGTGTGTGTGTGTGTGTATTTAATAATAAATACCTACTCTGCAAGTAATCACAGAGAGAGAGAGAGAGAGAGAGAGAGAGAGAGAGAGAGAGACATTAACCCCATATTAATGTTGCTGTTTTACCAAATGAGGGCGACGGTTATATGTGATGCGATGGCAGTGTTACTGTGCATGTTGTTGGTCACTCACACAATAGAGTCGGAAGGGTTGTGTCCGAGCGAGAAGGAAATGGTGACGACCTGTGAAAGTAGTTCAGTACTGTAGTCTCACACAGTCATCCCAAAAATGAATTTTAAAGTCCCTCACCTTATCTCATAAGTTATGGAAAAATCATATCGATGACAAACTAACCCGTTTATCAATATCCTACTAATGCAAGTTTACTGTTAACTTTGGCCAGATAACTTGCTAGCAAACAATATTTTTTTACTACCAAATCATACCATGCACTTGAAAATATTCATCTATATTCACATTGATTGTCAATTTCTAACAACCCCCAACAACCACCCCACATAATTCTACCTCTGCGTCCTTAATAATACTATTTGGTAGTTTGTACCTGGACCCAACAACGAAGGATCAAAAAGCGACGTCGATAAGAACGCTTGGCCGCCACAAGCCAGCGACCTTGCATACTTTCAGAGGAAATGTGTTGCTCTAGATATATATATATATATATATATATATATATACACACACTAGTCTCTCTCCGTCATTCGGGTGGGGAGTGAGAGAGTAGCCATACCAAGGTGATAAGGGTTGTAGTTAGGAAAGGGACACGAGACCGAAATTACAAGAAGGATTAGCCATGGGATGAAGAGCTTTTGGTAAACAAAATTGAAATTATGAAATGTAAAATGCAAATTTCTCTAAAATGAAAATTATTTAATCAGATGGTCCTACCAGTATTAACTTATGCGTCAGAAACTTGGAGCCTTACAAAAGCATTAGAACACAAGCTAGTTACAGCTCAAAGAGATATGGAAAGAATTTGATGGGATTAACAATAAGAGACAGAAAAGGGGCAACATGGGTACGAGAACTTACTAGGATATAAGAGGATATTCTAACAACTAAGAAAAAATGGACATTTGTAGGACACATTTTGAGGATGATTGATAATAGACGGACATTAAGAATAACAGAATTGGACCTTTAAAATTGAAAAGGAAAAATGGTAAGGAAGAGAAGACGATGGATTGACGAACTAAAAAATCTGCGGGTGTGGACTGGCAAAGGAAGACTGAACAGACGCAAGTGGAAGGACATGTCTAAGGTCTTTGTTCTCTACTGGACTAATAACGGCTATATATATATATATATATATATATATATACAGTATATATATATATATATATATATATAGAAGATCGCACAACGTAATTACGAAAAGTGAGATGCAATTATTTTATATCCAGAGCTCTTCAGATATAAGTGAATATTTAAAAGAACTTAAAACAAGACGCTTTATCCAAGTGTAAAGCATACACTAGGGTAAAGCTAAAGAAAAAAAAAAACAGAATAAAGTCTGATTTGAACTTCGTTCAAATAGGCTCTACATCACAACTTTATTGGAAAATCTTCTGGGGTAAATGTTCAACTTTCACTTGCATTAGCTGGCACATCACTTGTGACATCACACTTGTGTTTTCACACCAAGCTTTACAAATATCATACGACATACGCATGCTTCACTACCAGAACACTCATGCGATACGTCGTTACACAAACGTAGACTCACCCACCCGCCCACCGACCCACCCACTTTCTCCCATAGTTGCAGTCTTCCGCCCTATCACCCATACTCCCATAATACTACACTGTACGCTCACTGTCAATCACTGGCGGCAGGTTGTTAGGCAATGGCAATGGGATTTCCCTAAGGTGCAAAATATTAATTTTCCTTTAAAATAAATCCCAGGAAAACGACACAATTAATATTACATACATGCACACACACACAATATATATATATATATATATATATATTATATATATATAATATATATTATATATAATATATATATATATATATATATATAAATTATATATATATATATATATATATATACACACACACATCAGAGAGAGAGAGAGAGAGAGAGAGAGAGAGAGAGAGAGAGCATAACCGTTGGTGTGTCAAGTTTTTTTTTTTTATGGGCGGTTTAAAACATTAAGGTCTGGTCTAACCCAAGTAAACAAAAAATAGATTTGACTCAATCTTAAGGTAGAATGACGAAGAAAACGGCAGTACTGAGTGTAATGCATAGAATGTTTTTCTTCCAAAGATCTTGGATTAAGTAGGTTACACTTTGCTCCTCAATAATAATACTTTGAAAGGAAGATTATGAAATAGACCATCCAAAGTTGAATGAAAACTATTGATACTGTCTAGATATGCATTGGACATCGTAGAGAGCGCATCCAGATGTACATCTTCGTTGAACCCTCCTTCCACATGACTGCCTGCAACACCGCACGATGTCTGTCAACTGTTACTTGACTGTCGGTAAGCTGTAACTTTATTCACAGCTCGACAACTTTTTAAGTCCTATAACATAAAGTGATTCAAGTTGTATAACAAAACACACTGGTTTAGGCCATGATACAGCATAGTCCTACAAAATGCACAGCACAGTTTACCAAATGTTCAAAGTATACACAAGACTGGTAAACAAGAAAAAAGAAACTTGAGCTACAATTTCAAAACTGTTTGGGTCACATCTAAAGAAGAGTTCCGGTGTAAATTAATGACAAAGTCAGAATTAATGTAGCTTTTTAATTGTTGCGTCTTGGAGGCAAGTGCTATTTGCTGTTTACTGTAATGCGGAGTACAAATTTGCACTTAGCTTAACCTAATAACTCTTTATTATAAAGATGGGCAATGCCAACATATTCCGGTAATCGGCAAACGACAAACCAGACTTCGGGACTTGCTTAACCATCTGCTAGGTGACAAGGGAAGGATTGTCAAGGGCCGCGGCCGGGTGCACTGAAGTGGACCTGCAACTAACAAAGGAATTTTCTCACAACGAAACCTTCATTCTCGACACTGAACATCACAATTCATGTTGTTTAAGCATAATGAACAGTCTAATCTCCTTGTGGTAATTGTGTTACCTTGTGAACCATTTCCTAGTTACTCACGCCCCCCCCCCACCCCACCCCACACACACACACACCAGGTAGCTCTGAATAAATCTAACTATGAAAATATTTCTCTAGACCTTATGTGTCAAACCTTTTCGCATTTCAATAATGTTTTTGACGATCAGCGGCAGTAACAACACTATGATGGTCTTCCTAACAGCTAAGTTAACCAGTGCTGTATCTGGTCACTACCTGGGTGGGTGAATATTAACACATACAATTCGTTGTTGCTAACGACCCTATGAACCTCCTTCAGGCTGGCTGGGGGAAGGCAACATTATCCCTATGTGTAGCCTACATACCTACGTGAAAAAAAAAAAAAAATAGCAAATTGCAGCCAACTACCAACGTATTGTTCAGACACATGGGCGACATACAAACCTTCCATCAAAAAGTCAAACGGTTAATGACTACAGAAAAAAAAGAGGATATATCTTATAAAAATAACATCCCAACACCAAAGCATTTTTTTTAAACGTTCCGTAATTTGAAGACGCAAACAATATTTTAACAATAAAAAAAATCACTATTTTAAGGCTCACTTTTCATATGATAGTACAGTATACCTATTACATTTGATCCCATTATTTTCACTGTCCATTTCAGTACACAATTATAGCATACATAGGACTAGGCCTTCCAGTTATACTTATGTCAATTAGAATTTGAACAAGATTTTCTATATGAAATATAACTTATATAAAGCTATCAGGCAAAAAAACGTCATCATTATATTATTATAGAAAATAATGTAGGTTAGTGTACAGATGTTCAATTTAATTTCCCCGTAACATAATCATGTTACAGGGAAATTAAATTTTAAAACAATACACAAATTTACCAGAAATATTGATATTTTTTCTATTGAATAATTAAATCTTTACAGGTAATAATAATGGAGAAAATAATATCTGTAATAACATTAAGAAAGCAACACAAAAATCCTAAACATAATAACATAATGACAAAAACAATGGCATTCACTTAATGAAGAAAAGATTGTTTACAATATCAATAACAATTTAATAATAAATTTCTTAGTGGTAATTTCCACAAAGAATTTAACAACCATCTTTAGCTTAAACAATTGAATTAAATTTCTTATGCATATTCAAACAACATTATGTAAAAACATATACATAAAAAAACATACAAATAAATAAACATATATGCAAACATACTGTAGATATATGTAATCTCTATTTATCTATTTATATATTTATATGCTAATTTATATCTTCAATCGTTTAACATAAGATTACCTATTCATATCTTTGAAGGGCTTTCATTACCGATGAAGATTTAACAGAATAAAAGGCCCTTTCCTATTCTATAAATGCCATACATAGTAATTTGTCATACTCTGGTGATTTTTCAATTAGCTGGTTAATTGCATGTGTATGGTCAATAGTTGAATATCCACTTCTAAAGCCTGCCTGTTCTCTTGGTTGATTGAATTCTAGCTTTCTATTCGGCCTAATATTATCTTTGTAAATATCTTTCTTATTAGGCAATAATTGTTCTCAAATCTACTAAATCTATTGGAAATTGTTTCATTGTCATACCATGACCCATGTCCATAGAGTAACAACGATCTCACTAAACTGATATATATTCTGATTTTTATACGTAAAATGATTTGATTTCTTAATTCTACGTCAACTAGCCATTGTCTGATTTGCTTTTTTCAATCTTTCACTAAACTCTAATTCTAAAGACCCTGTATTGGAGATCACAGTTCGTAAATACTTCTATGACTCTACCTCATTAATCCTTTCTCCTTCCAATGATATTTCATCTTCCATTGCATACTCCATTCTCATTATCTCTGTCTTTCTTCTATTTATCTTCAGCCAAACCTCTTGTGATATTTCATGCATTCTGGTAAGCAAGCATGGCAAATCCTGTGGTGTTCTGCTAATAAGGACAGCATCATCGGCATACTCTAGGTCTGCTAAATTCATATCACCAATCCAGTCCAATCCTTCTCCACCATCTCCACCTGTTCTAGGCATTACAAATTCCATGAGGAGGATAAACAACATAGTTGACAACCCATTCCTTTGGAGTACTCCGCTGCTCTCTTGAAAATCGTTTGATAAGACTCCATTAACATTAACTTTGCACTTTCTATACTCATGAACAAACTTAATCGAACCTACATATTTAAGAGGAATTCCATTATATTGCAGGACTCTCCACAAAAACAATGGTAGCCTCCCGGCCTTCTGCCCGGCTGTGCTATGAAGTTCATCCGGAGGGATGCCTGTATAGTCCTGCACTATGTTAGGCCATAATTTCTTCCAGCAAGAAATTATGGTCTCAGTTTTCATGTCCTTCAATACTTACTGGATATTAATAAATCATCATGCAATATCGTATTATGCCAGTGTTTTTTCAAGGTGAAGCCTTCGTCATCGTCAGCTGTCATAAAGAGATCCTCCATCATGGAATGAGTGTAGAGTGCGTTAAAGGCACGAATGACAACTTAATCCATTGCCTGAATTAGAGATTTGGTGTTAGGGGGCAGAAATTCAATCTGAACCCCACCACATTGCAGGTCTGTTGAATAGCCTCCTGCACAGTCTATCAAGAGAAGGACCTGAAAAGGGAGGCCCTTTTGAGTAGATACAGCTTAACCTGGGGAATGATGCAATGGAAGAACTGTCTCGTCCATATTAAAAATTTTCTCAGGGAAGTATCCACCACCACTGACGAGCTTTGGAAACTCATCCTCCACATAACGACGGACACCATCTATGTCGGCAGAGGCAGCCTCACCATACAAAGGCATGCTTTTAAGGCCTTACCTCTTTAGAAATTTATCGAACCAGCCTTTGTTGGCCATAAAGCCTAATCCCCGAGGAGGCGAATCACTCGTGGCAGTGCTAGTACTGGCTTGAGGTTCACAAGAACATCTTCAGTGGCTTCTTCAGCATCTCCTTTGTCTTCATCATCGGGCAAGGTTTGATCATAGAGAGATTTGGCCTTTCATCTGATCATATTACTGTCCAAACTCACGTTTTTTTCTGCAATCAGCAATCCACAAGGCTAATGCAGCTTCCATTATAATAATCCTCTTATTACACAGGGTTACCACACGTTCCACTTTTTTATTGAAGCTTACTGCTGCAGTTTTGTGGATGTTATCTTTGTCTTTTTTTATGTAGTGCACTATCAAATCATTCACTTCATAATGGCTTGCCACAGCGGCATAGCCTCTGCCCTATTATGACATATCTAAAAGTTTGACCTTTTCACTGATGGTCATCATCTTCCCCTTCCTCTTGGACTCACTACAGGAATCTTTTGCAGGGACACAGGGCTTAGGGGGCATTGTAAGGGCTTAACACAAAAGTTAATTTCGAACACGACATTAAGAACCAAGAGCCACAGGTGACAGTGTGAACGAGAGTGGGGAGATACAAGGGAAGAATGGGATGATGCGCAGCCATTCAGTTTACGAGATACATGCATTTGCGCTCTCATTCGTTGATCTCGCGCCGGGGAACCAATCACGTGCCTTGTCTAAGTGGCCATTGGTATGTACAAAGGCTTTGAGAGAGCTTCTCTCTTTGTCTGGCATACTGGGAAACCGTTTCTCTTGTGCACCACGATGAAAAAACATAGCTATCCGTAACCCAGCTTCTGATATGGCAGTATTTTTTTTAATTCTATTTGTCTAGGAATATTATTGAAAAATCAGCAATGCACTGAGGCCGCAAAACCTGAACCCCAAAGTGGCGAGGTACTACTGTAGGTGTATGTATGTATGTATGTCTGTATGTATATATATATATATATATATATGTGTGTGTGTGTGTGTGCGTGTATATATATATATATATATATATGTATATGTATATGTATAAATATATAAATATATATATATATATATATATATGTATATATGTATATATATATATAAATATATATACATATATATATATTATATATATATATATATACATATATACATATATATATATATACACACATATACATATATATATATATATATATATATAATCACACAAGAAGAACAGATTGGGTTAGAAGAGAAGGGGTAGGAATAATGATGACACCGAGAGCAGAAAAGGATTTAACTGAGTGGAGAGCTATAAATAGTAGATTATTACTTGCAAAGTTTAAATAAAAGCAGTGCAATATGATTAATAATATTTGCTATGCACCAACAAATGATTCCCCTGAAGAAAGGGAAGATAAATGCGATGAAGAACAGCAGAATGCAATAGATGAGATCCCAGAGATATGAAAATTGTGATTGATGACTTCAATGCTAAACTTGGAAGGAATAATCAACGTTAGAGAATATAATGAGTGTTGAGGGTCTTGGCAAATTGCAAATGAAAATGGAGCACTTTTTATGTTTTTGTTCAACAAACATTCTTGCTAATGGAGGTACTCTTTTCCAGCAAGGAATATCCAAAAATATACACGAACTTTACCATGTGGCAATCACAAAATCAAATAGATCACATCGCTAATAATGAAGATTGAAGGAGGACTCTGAGAAATGTAAGAATCTATAGATGTGCAGATATTGGTAGTGTTCACCAGCTCATTATCATACTGAAAGCAGCCAACAGAAATGTAGATAGAATAGCTAAGTTCGATACATCTAAGCTTCTAGAAGATGAGCAGAGAGAAAATTTTTGTAAATGAAGGTAGGAATCGATTTGCAATCTTAGAATATTTTAGAGACTGAAAATGGTGTGATATTAAAAACCCATTTAAGTCAATTTGTAGTGAAGTTTTGGGACATGCAGTCACAAAGAGAAAGTCATGGATATCAAATGATACTTGGGATACTATTAAAAAAATAAAGACAACGACAGAAATTATTTATAGGAAGGTTTCAAGGAACTAATGAAAATTACAAGGTAGATCATTATAAGTATTCTAGTATTGATAGTGAGGTCAAAAGAAAAGCTTGGAATAACTAGAGAGAATATTTAGACAGGAAAGCAGATAAGGATGACAAACTATGAATTCAGGGAGGGGCTATGCTGTGAAAATCGATCAGAAAAATATTAATGAAATCTCAACAGTGGCAAAGAAAAAAAAGCATATTCCCATCAAAAAGAGAGATTTATCTGTTAAAAGAACAGACGAAGAAAGGCAGCATTGGATGGAAACACTTTAGAGAGGTCTTGCATAGGAGATATGAAGGGAATGATTGGAAAATAGCAAAAAAAAAAAAAATAAATAAATAATTAAATAAATAAAAAATAAATAAATAAATAAAAATTAAATACAAGGTGACTGAATTGATTGCAATAATTGCAGTAATTACCATAAATTTTTACGTCAGTTGTCATGAAAATATATAGCATACTTATCATAAAGAGACTAGAGAGAAAGACTGGTGAAAAGCTCACAGATGAACACGAAGGATTTATAAAGGGTAGAAGTTGTTCATTTTAAGACATGTTGTGCAGCAATGTACAGAATATAAAAGTCCACTTTT
>NC_090745.1:35611547-35686547 GCF_036898095.1 Palaemon carinicauda
CGACTCTTGACCCCCGGGGGAGAAACACAATATCCTCTCTCTGACCCAAAGAGAATTTCCTCCACTACCGCGGGTAACATAGGCGTTAGAGAGGAACCCTAAACACTCGGCCAGACGAACAAACCGATGAAGGACAAAAACCACTGCCCTTCCTCGAGGAGGACTTGTCCCTCTTGGCCTTCATCTTTTTCTTTGTGGACATCTTGGCCCATTGGACATCACTCCAGCCCACACACTCATCACACGTGTCACTTAGGGATCACGCACGGCCCCGACACTATGTACACAGCACGTGGGGATCGACTTCCACGTGGGAAAAAAGCTGCACACAGCTTACCACCAACACCTGGGCAACGAAGATGCACTCATACAGATTCCATAATTGGCGATTGAGGGACTTGAGATCAACACAAGAAATGCCCACTAAGCACAAGGAAAACTCCGACGAACGCGAGAGAGACAAAGCTCGGCTGCATGCCAACGCAACCAGAGGTTGAATGGTTAAGAGGGCCAGGCGGCTAATGCCGTTTTTTAAGGACAGGATTTTGTCATTCATACCACTAATAAGGTGACTTAGGACATCTCCAAACTGTATAGGATTTTTGCCTCTGACCTTCGGTTTTGCAACACCAGGCCGATTTATCCTAAAAATAAGTGTTTTTCATATTCTATTTCCTCCCATGATAATTAAGAACTGGGATTACTACCTTATATAGACCTGATTTAGATCTCCAATCAATTAAAGATTTTCTTTTTTCTAAAAGTAATCTCTTTGCTAGATATGAATTTTTTCATTTTAGTCAAAAAATAAACCATAAAAATCAGGGGAAAAATTAAGAAAAAAATTATGAAACAGAAATTGGAAAAAAAGGCACCCTCTGATTGTTTTATAATGTCTTTTCAAGTTATATAACAAATTTCAATGCTATTTCTTCAAAACTAAAAGAGAAGATAGAATTTGAAGGACAATAAGTAAATAAATCATGATTATTACGACTTTTATGTTCCTTTTTGGTATTAATAAACCAAAACAAAGTTATTTATCACAATTTATCATAATTTGATCATAATTTCGCAGATATTACCCTCTTCTGATTTCTTGTTCGAGAAAATTTTCTTCTTCCTTATGTTGGCGACATGTTGAAATTGTCTTTACCTCTTAGGCATGATGAAATTCTTGCCGAAATTGAAAAAATACAGACATAAAAACGAGTGAATGTCAGAGGTCAAACTCAAACATGTACTTTCCATGAGGTATGTGCTGAGACTGATGGCTGAAGGGTGTAATTACCGCGTAATACATCGTCTTGTGACTCATGGAATCTAAATAGATGCCACTGCTCACAATTTGTTTTATATTAAAATGTAATAATTATCAAAAGTTATGATAACAGCAGAAATACTACATTTTCTTGTAGGGAACAATGTTTTTGGTTTATTGAGTTACTTTTACTAATTAACTTGTAACTATGAAAGTAAGATCCAACCTCCTTAATGGCGACCTGGGAAAATCACCTGAAGTGTCTAGGGCATGCAGGGTAAAATAAGAGAGGTCAGGATCGCCCAGGTGAGAAGGGTGGATTCAGGGGTAAGGCCTGGGGGGGGGGACCTCTGGTCCCAGATCTGACGCCCATTGGGACATGGTAAGGATTCGTGTTGGAACAAATATATATATATATATATATATATATATACATATATATATATATATAATCATTCATAAAGATATACATATACACATGAATTTACATGCATACATTTATACATACCACATATATTCATAAACTTATCACCATACATTCAATATACATTATATATACACACACACATATATATATATATATATAGATAGATAGATATAGAAATATATATATATATATATTTATCTATATATATATATATATATATATATATATAAATATATATATATAATGTGCGTGTGGCTGTGTGTGTGTGTAGTGTGTATCTAAAAGCAAGCAAGGGCATGAAAATATGAATTATAAGGATATGCAATATATATACACACATGTACGGTATACATCAAGCTCTTTACAAATATTTCAGAAAAAAAATACGGGAAACATGAAGCAAGGAAGACACGACACACAAAATGCTTTTGCGTATGTTTACTTCGTCGGGTACAAAATAAATTTAATAGAGAAAAACAAAAAGAAAGCTATTAATATACAGATTAAAGGTACAGGCATCATATTGATCAGTTAATAATTTGCAAAAGAATATTGCCATTTAACAATAAAAACGTTAGCAGTGTAAAACGCAATCAACTAAAAACTGACATTCGACTTCCCCTTAATTCAATTCAATCAGAAAGTTCAAATGGTCCTTATCTGAGATTAATACTTGATCATTAAAACATTTGTCGTAAGCAGAATTAATAACATTTCTCTTAACAATATCATTACAAAATACTATAACTAATGAGCTTTCCCAGTAAATACAATGGTTAAAATAATTCCTATGTACAAATGTAGCACTTGACATTCGTCCTTTTGGCCATCGCTAAACAGGATATAGTAAGCACATTCTTACCTACAATAACTTCTTTAAAGTAAAGTTTTGAAACACTATCAGTCAGTTTCAGGAATTCCTTTGATGATAGAAATAAGAAAACTGGAATTTCACAAGCTCTAGAGAAACCAGAACACATTACTAAATTTCCTTGTGAATTATAGTGTTCGTTTCTTCACATTAATTTGGCCCAACGCTTTTATTTGTGGTTGCTACCTCCGGAGAATCATGACGGCTGTCAGTTCTGTACATAATGTACATCCACAAAGTCATACAGATGAGTAATTAAACACAAACAGGGCGCAACCACGTAATAAAGTAAGACATAGATTCTTCTTATTGTGGTTATTTGTTCTCTATCCTAATAATGTTCGGTGAAAGTAAACGTTTGGGCTTGACCTTAATTGGTCCACAACGCAATCTCATTGTTCCACATCAGTTTCCTTACACATATAGTAAAATCTAAAGGTGAACGTGGTGTTCGTCATTAAAACTGTACAGTGATGTCCCTACCAAGATGCAATACAAAAACCGCAATACAGAAATAACAACAATTTAAATATAATTTCTTTGGGCATGCTCTTCGCACTCCTCAAGAGATTTTAGTTCACCAAACATTTGACTGGGCACCACCAGGTACCAGAATAGTTGGAAGACCCAAGCCCACATGACTGAGGACTATGAAGCGTGAAGTAGGAGATAATGAATGGAGAAGTATTGAATTTAAAGCTCAAGATAGAGACGACTGGCGAAATATAGCCGAGGCCCTTTGCGTCATAGGCGTAGGAGGAGATGATGATGATTCTACCACGAAAATGAATGGATATCGTGACACTGACTAGGTCTTATGCTTAAGGGAGCGTGAATCAACACCAAGCCCCAGACAACATATTACTGTACTTGGGGTTCTCGTCTCTCCATACAATGTAATGTCTTTAGCTACTTACATCCTAGAAGTCAGTGACTTTATCACAGCCTAAGGCAAAGCACTCTCTTCCCAAACAGAGTTCCGTCGGTAAATATTAAAACTAACATTGTCTGTGTTTTCCTCTAATTTCTATTTTATTGCTCAATGGGTGTCTATCATCTCATCGATTGTAACTAATGATGGAGAGTGCATTATAAAAGAAAATATTTTATGGAGAAAGTGTTAAAATGTCATAGAAACACACCGTACTTCCCTGCTAGACATCCTAATTTCCTTTGCCGATAAACGCAGTCGCCTTGCCCTCTACATTCTATCCCTCCCGACAGTAATGTTCGGCACTTTCGTGTCCAAAAGGATCAAAGGTGGTTAATGAAGTCGTATTAGTTGCCAGGCAGAATGGTTCCAAGATAGCCCCATAATGAACATTTATTGGAAAAGAGCCTACAGCTCTCTTCCTCACCCCTCCTCCATGAGAACCCATCAACCAATAAACACTCATGGGAGCCTTCTCTTGCACCAATCCATACCTTCGATTTTTAATATTGCCTTCTTGTTGACGTGGCCCTCCTTCAAATGAAGTTAATTAGTCAAAGAATTTTTCTTTTTTATTCTAATGAATTGCTAGAAACTATCAATAAACAAGTTTCTGATTTCTTTGGTCAATCTGACAAAAAGCCGAATAAACTGAGATTGGTAACTTTTTTTTTTTTTTTTTTTTTAAGTTAGCTACATTACTTATGCTTTACTTATTTATATGTTCTGTTAGTAAAATTTAAACATAAAACGCTACCAATGAGCATTAGCAAGATATTATTATTATTATTATTATTATTATTATTATTATTATTATTTTTATTATTATTATTAGCTAGGCTACAACCCAAGTTGGAAAAGCAGGATGCTATAAGCCCAAGGGCTACAACAGAGAAAAATAGCCCATCGAGGGAAGGAAATAAGAAAATAAATAAATCATATGAAAAATAATAAACAATTGAAATAAAATAGTTTAAGAACACTAACAACGTTAAAAGAGCTTTCATATATAGTCCTAAACTATAAAAAGAGACGTATGTCTGCCTGTTTAACATAAAAACATTTACTGCATGTTTCAACTTTTTAAGTCCTACCGATTCAACTAACCGATTAAGAAGATCATTCCACAACTCGGTCATAGCTGGAATAAAACTTCTAGAATCCTTTGTTGTATTGAGCCTCGTAATGGAGAAGGCCTAACTATTAGAATTGACTGCATACCTAGTATTACGAATAAGGTGGTACTGTCAGTGAAGATCTGAATACAAAGGATGGTCAGAATTATGAAAAATCTCATGCAACATGCATAATGAACTAATTGAACAATGGTGCCAGAGATTAAAATCAAGATCAGGAATAAGAAATTTAATAGACAGTAAGTTCCTGTCTAAAAAATTAAGGTGAGAATCAGCAGCTGAAGACCAGACAGGATAACAATACTCGAAACAAGGTAGAATGAATAAATTTAAACACTTCTGCAGTATATGTTTATCACCAAAAATCTTTAAAGACTCTCTCAAAAAGCCAATTTTTTGTGCAATTGAAGAAGACACAGACAGAATGTGTTTCTCAAAAATAAAATTTTTATTTGTATGATTTAAAAAGTCAAACAGAGTTAAAGAAACATTATCAATGCTGAGATCCGGATGTTGAGGACCCAAAAACCTTGACCTACTTACAATCATACTTTGAGTTTTGTTAGGATTCAGTTTCATGCCCCATAATCTGCACCATGCACTAATTTTAGCTAGATCTCTGGTAAGGGATTCAGCAACCCAAAATCTACATTCAGGAGATGGAATTGATACAAAGAGTATCATCATCTGCATATACAAAGAGCTTGTTTCTAGGTCAAACCACATGTCAAGTATATATAGAATTAAAAGTAATGGGCCAAAAACACTACCCTAAGGAACACCAGATATCACATTCCTATACTCACTATGGTGCCCTTCTACAACAACTCTTTGCGACCTATTACTAAAAAAATTCAATGATGATGCTAAGAAATGACTGACTCATTCCCAACTGTTCAAGTTTGAAAACAAGGGATTCATGATTAACACAGCCAAAGGCAGCACTAAAACCAATCATACGAACTTCCTGCCCACAATCAAGGGATTTCGGTACAGCATTGGAGATTGTAAGATGCGCATCACATGCTCCAAGGCCTTTACGGAAGACAAATTGCAAACTATATGGAAAGAAGAGCATCACATGCTCCAAGGCCTTTACAAAATGCAAATTGCAAACTATATGGAAATTAGTGGTAATGAGTTGCACTTGAGCCCCCAGTAACACATTTACATAGTGGAGTAATATTACCAATTCTCCAACAAATGATAAAAGCTCCTCTTCTTGCTAACTGCGCGTAAAATAAAAGAGAACTTTGGAGCTAAGAAATTTGCAGTCTTTAAAAAAAAAAAAAACAAAGGAAAAATACTATTTGGATCTACACCTCCATAAGCATCAAAGTCCATCAACAAAACTTTAATTTCACGAGATCGAAAGGCTAAACTAGTTAGTTTAGCCTTAGGAAAACAGGAATGAGGAAGTTCAAGATTCTCATTACTCTGCTTGCTGAAAAACACATCTGCCAAAAGGGTTGTCTTTTCCTTTGGACAGTGGGTGACAGAGCCATCTGATTTAGGTAAGGGAGAAACTGTCGCATCTACACCTAATAGTGCAGATTTAAGGGTAGCACACCACTTATATTCCTTAGTTATACCAGAAAGGGTTTCTTTTGTGGTTAAATTGTTTTTCCTTTCAGTTGAAGCATAAACTCTGAACAAAATCTCTAAACTGAGGATAGTTATCCAAAGTCCAGTCAAGTCATATCCAGTTAAGATGACTTATATCAAATTGAATAACTTCAGATTACCTCATGTACACTTGCAGTAAAGGTACCAGCACTGCAGCAGCTCTCGGCAGGATGCACAGGGGCATCCACGTTTCTGGGCTTGTCCGCCCACAGTCAGTAAGTGAGGGCAGCTGGCGATTTAATACTGAGTTGTGTTATACAGTAGTCGTTTGCAAATGACTTTCTTTATTCTAACTAGCAAAAAAGTCTATAAAAAAAATCTACTACTTCATGAGTTCCATGCAGCCAGCATCCACATTTGAGCAAAAATAAAAATATAAATATTATTGAAACAATACAGCAAAACAAACATTATGCTAATAATAAAAAGCTTTCGAAATAAAATAATTATTAATCCAACAGCATAAATCAGTATCAAAAGTAATGCTTTTGGTTTTCAATTCAGTAAAAATCGTCACAAGACTATTTCATTAAAAGCAGACACAGAATCCATATTAACTACTTTAACCAAAAGATGTGGAAAAAACAATGCTGAATGATAAATTTACCGTATATTGTTTTCCATTATTCCTGTTTCCTCCTTTATAATTATTCAAAGAAGCTGACTTCACAAGGATCCCATGTTACGTATGAAAACGATGTTTTATTTCATTGTGAGAATGACAACGTCATTGCGACAAAGCCCCATAAAGTTCTCCATTCTACCGTTTTCAACTTGAAATTTCAATATTTTAGGCTTATGTCAAAGTTTTTTAAACCAATATACTGTATATACACGAAACCAAAATCCCCAAACAAAAATGCACAAAAATATGTAATCTGTATATATATATATATATATATATATGTATATATTTATATATATATATATATATATATAAATATTTATATATATATATATATATATAGAGAGAGAGAGAGAGAGAGAGAGAGAGAGAGAGAGAAAGAGAGAGAGAGAGAGATAATTGGCATTTAAATTCAATGCAGTGAGCCATATTATTATTACAATTTAAAGTAGCTACTTCTCATAAGTGAATATTTAAGGGGTTAAAATATTTCTTAATTTCTTAATGTCTACGGTATTCCGCGACCGCAAGGGTCGGAATGTAATGAAAATCGGAAATGAGGTTTTATTGAACCTATATACATATATATATATATATATATATATGCAGTCAACGATGACATCCAATATATTACGTGGAACCCCCATAACTCTATCTTCAGTTGGTAATTGGTATCGCAACATTATCTCCAACCTCTGTTTTTATGTCCACAGGACTACGCTTTACTATTTGTTATGCCTGTGACACCTGGTACTCTCTAACATTCTATATTGTTCATCTATATTGCTTTGGCAATAAAAAAGGGGTGACAAACTTGACTGTTGATCTTCAGTATCTTAAGGAACACTTTCTTCACCATGTTGGCCATCAGGGGGAGTGCCTGAATGATAGTTGCTGGATGCTTCCTGTTCTGGAGCTTCTGGAGGGGTGTTGAGAAATGCAAGTAGATCATCCTGTGTTTGAAGCTGACTAGATGATGTCAACCCAACCTTTGTTACTGTGCCAAAAGTTGCAGTGTATGGGGAACACTTTATTTCAGAGTGACATGCAGGTTTTGTGTCTTCTACAAATCAAAGACCACCTGACCAATCTTGTGTGCTATTGCCTGTCATCCAAGTAATAATCATGTCCTTTATAATACTAGTAGCTCTCTCAATAGACCCCTGACTTTGTGGATGCTTTGGTTTCCCACGCACACAGGTAAGTTGTGGTCACAATTCTTTTAACTCCTGGATAACAGCTGCTGTGAATTCTAAACCGTTGTCACTCTGCAAAACAACTGGAACAAAAAATAGAAGAAAAATGTCAAGTAACTTATATGCTACTTCTGCTGCTCTCTTGGAGGTAGGGGGTTGCAAGATGCAAAACTTTGTTAGATGACACTGGTAGACCAAAATCTACTGTAATTTGCGGAGTTGATGGCTGCATGTCCATCAGATCAACTTGACTGTGTGAACCAAAAAAAGTCGGAACCTAACTGCTAATCTGCAGTTCAGGATTTACGTGGCTGGACATCAGTCTCTTACCAGCGAGTTTTCGCTGACTTCCGGGCCCACCAGGTGACACAATTGATAGTAATTCATTCGAATTACCCCTAATGAGTCAATATGGATAAATATCAACTCAATATCGTGCTCAAATAGAAAGAAAAAAAAAGTCTGGTAAAACTCGCTGGTAAGAGACTGTTGTCTCGCCAGGTAAATCTGAACTGCAGATTAGCAGTTAGGTTCCGACTTCTTTTGAGCCTCTGGTGCCAAGGTTGGAAGCGACCTGGCCTTTCATTAGAAGGGGCTAGGGTTTGATCCCAAGTATGAGGTAGAAATTTATTTTTCTATTTGACCACGATATTGTGTTGATACTTATCCATATTAACTCATTAGGGGTCATTTGAATGAATTACTATAAATTATGTCACCTGGTGGGCCGGGATGTGGGGGAAAACTCACAGGTAAGAGACTGATGTCTCGCCAGGTAAATCCTGAACTACAGATTAGCAGTTAGGTTCCGACTTCTTTTAAGCCTCTGGTAGCATGATTGGAAGCGACCTGGCCTTTCATTAGAAGGGGCTAGGGTTCGATCCCAAGTATGAGGTAGAAATATATATATATATATATATATATGGCACAGAAAGACCATACACTGATGCAAGTGGAAGGACCTTTGTTCTGCAGTGGACTGTTAACAGCTGAAATGATAATGATGATGGTGATATATATATATATATATATATGTATATATATACATATATATACATATATATATATATATATATATATATATATATATATATATATATATATATATATATATGTATATATATGTATATATATACATATATATATATATATATATACATATATATATATATATATATATATATATATACATACATATATATACAATATATATATATATATGTGTATATATATATACATATATATATATATATATGCATGTATATATATATATATATATATAATGCATGTATGTATATATATATATATATATGTATATATATGTATATATATACATATATATACATATATATATATATATATGTGTGTGTGTGTATATATATATGTATATATATGTGTCTATATATATATATATATATATATGTATATATATATATATATATGTATGTATATATATATATATGTATATACATATATACGTATATATATACAGATATATATATATATATATATATATAATATATATATATATATATATATATAAATACACATGCACATCAATCCCTCCCCACGCTGCGGTTCACCTTTCACTCCCTCAGTACATCAAGGATTTATGAATATATGGAAATCTATATTGCGGACTCTTTACATCACAGGTTTCCGAGGGAATATGTTTCATATTTTTCATATTTACATTATTTTTTATTATATATAGACCTTTTTGGCCCTAAAAATTAACAAAGTAAATTGCAGTAATACCACACATACTTGTGTAACACTTTCGATCTCGCATATGTGCGAGCACCAAATTTTTGCCCTTAAAAAGGAATTTATTATGTATCATACCAGTTCCTTTTTGAGACTAAATTATATTAAACTAACCTATTTTCTCCAGCATTTTATACCAACTTCTAGTTCTAGATTAAGTTAAAAAAAAGCAAAAGATAATGCATGATAAAAGTATCGTTACTAACAATACGGCTATAAACAACCGAATGAAAAACTGCTGTTTTGTTCGCATTTCAACTTTTGTACAATAGTAAACATTTACCATAGTTTTTTATAAATGATGTTAAGTATAACATGACTGATATATTATTACATTATACCTTATTCAGTTTATGAAAAGGTAAACCAAATACTAAAGCATTCAAAGAAAAGGTCAATTTTCTATAATTTGTAATCAAACATCGTAAAGGTAAAGATTATAGTTATTATGCATCGGTAATGTTATCAAAATCTTGTTTATTTTAAATACAGCTGTAGTTTTTGGCCACAGTGAATGGATCTAACGTTCGGTTAACGGCGTAGCCTACCAGAGCAGTATATATGGAAATTGGTTTTCCGTTTCAAATTTTGTTATGTATGTGTGCATTTAAGATGTGTCTATGGTAAAGGTAAGTTTTGGCTTAAAAATAATTTCATGAGTTCATAATAGGTTTACAAGTGTTAAAAGAGTTTCTAAAATCTTTATGAATTTTTTTTTTACAAATAATTAAAATATATACCATAGATTTCTGTTTCTACTTGACGGTTTTACAGATGTCGCAGGTGAGGGATTACTGTATGTACATAAAAGCTTGTGTGCATGTTGTATATGTGAATTCAATCTCTTTGGAAAGAATAATGCAAGAATTGTAAAACCTTATGAATTCCCAGAAAGTCATTAAGAATTGGATTGTTAGCCCACCCATTATTTCTTGAGACAAGCAAAAGCTGTTGCCTACTCTTAGCAGGGGGAAATTGTGGATGGAAGGTAGGATGTTATCCAAAGACAAATATGAGCAAAATGCTTCACCACTCTTTCACTGCACCTATAATACTGATTGCTTCCTATAAAGGTTGACGATGAGGTATGCCATATCATTCTTAACATCATCATTGGCTTCGAATTCTAATTGCAAAAACCGATGGCTCTTAGCCCCTTATACTGAAAAGGAGAATCACCAGAGAATGGAAGAAAAAATGCATAATAAAAGAATAAACTATGAGATAAAAATAAAAAAATAAATAAGATAATATTTATTCAACTAATAATGAGACTTTGATAATCCTGCATGACTAGGGAGATCATTCCATAATGAAGACAAAGCTAAACCAAAACATCTAATATACAGAGTGGTATTGAACCTCACAAAAGAAAATGTGGTACTTTTGGCATTTACTGCAGATTTCAATCAACGTGGAGGAAAATAATGTATATTATGGGAAGATCTCAATGAAAAGGATGACTAAATGTATGAAAAATTATAAATAAGAAAAAACAGAGAAATCACAGCCACAATCATCCCTAAACAGTTGGATCATGGAATAACCCCTGTGCAATGAAAATTCCATAACTTTAGTCATTTCATACTTACTTATTTATCGCATATTAAGGCCCTCCCTTTCTAATACTCTTTTCTCTCCCAAACTCTTGTTAGGTCTTCATTACCACCTAATTTCTAGCACTTCTGATTTATACATTTTTCCTTAAGTTATTGCCAACCATTCTTTCAAGATAACAAAAACACCTCAAAATATTTGGCAATATCATTTGGTCACATCTAACCTTTCTTTGCCATTTCTAAATTTACAGTGCATCGTCACATTACTCATCCTTTCGATTCTTCTCACAATTCTGGGCAAGGAGGCTGTTAGTTACTATCAGAGAGATGAGATGAAGCTGGTAACTCCAAGGTCACAAATGTGTGAGGTGGCTGTCTTGTTTATTCAACAAGACAAGGACCTTATGTACAGAGTTGGGAGTAAGAATGACACAAAATTCAAACAGTAGAAAACATGCGATAGCAGACTTAAACATTTTTGTATAAAGATATAACGTTAGTGTATGAGTGTGTATGAAACACATACACGAGAAATGAGGTACCCTTCTCTTGAGAGGCAAACTGTAGGCAGATCATCTTGCAGGATATACACAGGTTTTAGGCATTAATGGAGGCCCAGTTTTCTTTGCCACGAATGATAATTAAAAAACCGTTCGGTGTGCAACGGATCACAAGGAAAGGTAGTGTAAGGAGGAGTTAGCCGTGACTTGCTAGTGTTGGTGAGCAGCATAACGTGTGTTGTTGTGTGCAAGTCTGTAGGAATGTATTGCTTTACTGGGGGCTTGTAAATCTGGCGACAGGGAGTAAATTTTCTTACAACGTAACTTAGGCACTGGAGATTGTCAGAGGAAGTTGCAAAAAAAAAAGAAAAAAAAAAAAAAAGAAGCAGGGACAACGTACAGTCGCCATATACTATTTCAGCTACTGAGACATCCAGAGCATCTTTAGGAGTGGTCTTTAGTCCTGGGTGGACTCAAGGAAACAGAGTAAATCAGTTGGAATCATTGCATCCGGACATCAAAGATCCCTAAAGGGTGCGATAAAAACATTGAATCATTATGTTGGCTGCAAGGTTGTAGGCAGCTGTCTGATGTAGGGTGATGCCCAGGAGATTCGCTATTGATTACCATATTCGAGATGCGACTGTGGTACCCCTATCAGAAGTAATAAGCTCAGGGATACCAAATCTCACTATCCACCCTGAGAGTAAGGCAAATGTACGAGGGGATAGCTTCAGGACAATGAGCGGACCAGTCAATCACGGTAAACAGGTAGTGGTGCCCTTGTGATGTGGTTAGGGGACCTACTACGTCGACATGAATGTGAACAAAATGACGCTGAGGTTGAGGAAAGATGCCCACTCCTGAATCCTTGTGTCAATGTACTTTTGAAGCTTGGCATGAGGTACAGGCATGGACCCAATCTTTGGCATCCTTAGTAATGCCGTGCAAAATGTACATTGTCTTCAATAGCTGTGCAGTAGATTAGCGAGAGGAATGTGAAAGGCCATGGATGAAATCAAACACCTGTCATCATATGGGGGCAGGTAGCCATGGTCGAGCCTACCAGTACTGAGATCACAAAGGAGGGTGGCGTTGGAGTCGTCAAGGGTGATAGCTTCCAAACGGAGGGATGTGCAGGATGTCCTATATGCTTGGTACTCTGGATCATTTCCTCAAGCATCTGCATAAGGCGTTGTAGTTCAAACCCAGGTGAATGGCGGCCAATGTGTTCCTTGACAGGGCATCAACAACAGGATTTATTTTCCCAGGGATGTGCATTCAGCCCCGGAGAAGAGGTGTCGGAGTTGACGGGCGGACCAGGTATCAGACTGTAGAGTTAAGGCGTGCACCAGGAGCGTGTGGTTCGTGCGAATGAAAAAGGGTATACCCTCTAAAAAGTGGCAAAAGTGATGGAAAGGCAAATGCACCACCAGCAATGCATGGTCGAAGCCAGAATCCACCTTGGACAGCTTTCTGGAAAAGGCAAACTGGCCGGGCGAGCAGCAGACCACCTGCTCGAATACTGCACCAATAGTAATGTCCCTGGCATTGGTGGAGAGAAGGAGAGGGACTTGTGGCATAGGAAAGAAGAGAGCTGCATCAGTTGATAGGGCATTCTCTGTGTTGCAAAAGGGCTCTTCCTTAAAGGGACCCCAATTCAGGTCTTTTGGCTTTCCCTTGAGGGAGGTGTAGAGGAGGGCAAAAGTTACAGAGATGTCTGGCAGAAACCAAGGAAAAGAGTTTAATCATACCCAAGAATACTTGTAGTGCTTTGATGGTCGAGGGAGTGGGAAAGCTCTAAACAGCTGATACCTTCTCAGGGAAGGGGTGGGCGCCTTCAGGATTGATGCGGTGCCCTAAGAATGATACTTCATTGGGCCAAAGGTACGTTTGTGGCACAGGACTACAAGGCCATTCTCTTGCAGGCAGCCAAGAACGATGCGTAGGGGACTGAGCTGCTGCTCTTTGGAGGAAGAGAAAACTAGTATGTCATCTACGTGGTGGCCATGGTCATATGTGGGTGCACCGATGTGGAAAGTGAGGTTGGAGGGGGCGGTTTGAGGGATGGCACCATGTATGAGTCTGCGTTGCCTGGCCATTGAGGAGCAACATCGACCAGGAGGTGGAAATGGAAGAAGAAATCTGCATTGAGGATTGGCAATGTGACGTCAGCAACGAGAAACTTTCAATAATAGTTGGTGCTCCCAAATGATAGTGTGAGTCTCATACCCATGGGTGGGGTTCCCAGATTCTTTGGCAGCTACCAGGCAGATGTCAACATGCTTGAAATAACTAGTTCGTGTCCCAGAGAGTGGACTTGGTAGAAGAGAACAAGCACCAGTGTCCATTAAAAACTGCCTGCCTATACCTGCATCACGTAAAAAGAAATGATTAGTGATAGAGGAGGCCACCGCCACAAGCGATGGCCAATTTACAAGTTATATGGCCCCTGACAACCGTTAATACATTTCTTCATAGCAGCCCAAATCTGGAGAGGTAGCAGCATCACAGCAACTGGCGATAGTGAGTACTGCTCTAGGTGGTATGTTTTGAGGGTGACGTACTCTATTGAGGGTTCCCTATGGTCGCAAAGCCAATCATTGATTTCTGGGAAAGTGTTATAGGGGATCGCTGCCAGGACATAGTCTGCTTTGATGCTTGAGCAAGACACGCCCTTGATGCAAAACTGAACCTCAATGAATACCTATGTACAGGCAAAAGGTGGTACTTTCATGGATGTGGCGTGGATATAAGGGTCAGGGTCAGCGTGTGGCATCGTCAAACAGTAGAGCACAGCAGTGAGGGAGAAAGTGGGAGGGAACTGATACTCTGATGGTCACCTATGTGCGAGGTGGCTGTTAGGTAGTAACAGAAAGGCGAGATGAATGCAAGAAAAGTTTATTCAACAAGACAACAAGTTTATATAAAGAGAGTTGAGAGCAAGAATAACAAGAAATTCAAACAGTATAAAACATGCAATACCAAGCTGAATGCAGCTTTTTATGGTCAGTGCGGGGGAGAGCGAGAGTTAAAAAAAAAGCAATAACATTACAGTGCAAGGGCATGTATGAGACACGTGCGGTACAATAAATATACTATACTAACAATTACGTTAACAGCTTCAATCATTTTTCTTTCAAACTAATTCATCATCCATTCTTCTTTCATAATGGAAAATTAGATCAGCAATCCCTAAAAAGAAACCCAATTTGGCTTCCATTGACATTTCAAGTACCTTACAAATTTTGCTTATACAGTATATCCTGCTTTCTTTCTTACCTCTCCTATTCTCTCTAGCCATTACCTATTACACTTACTTCCATGTACAAATCGGCTACTTCCACCCTTCATATATATGGACATTCATTACTCTTACTTCTGGTTTCTACTTAACCTAGGTACGTTACTCTTCCTCACATTCACTATTAACTTTCTCCTATTGTAAACAATGTCAACTTTTTCCCACGTTCAGCATAGTATATGCAGATATTAACCATTGCATATCACAACTAAATTTCTCTCCACACATCTGTATACGTACTGTGCATCCAATTCTTCCACATGCATGTTTATATACATATATGTATGTATATATATATATATATATATATATATATATATATATATATATATATATATATATATATATATATATATATATATATATGTATATGTATATATACATATAACCTAGCCACTGGGGGAAGGCAAGATAGCCCAACTCAGTGCCGGTCCCAAGCCCGGATAAATAGGGAGGGTTGGAGTCAGGAAGGGCATCCGTCTGTAAAATCTCCTGCCAGAACTTTTATGAAATGAGTCTTACAAGGAACGAGAATAGGGCTAGGTTGTCACCTGGAAGTGACCCACAGATACATCGCCCTAACTCTGTGGACATGCAAGGGCTACCACATCGTGAGCGAGTGCGGCTAAAGATGAGAGCTCGAGAACTACGAGTAGGAACCTTAAATGTTGGTACAATGACAGGAAGAGGGCGGGCAATAGCTGACCTTATGAAAACAAGACGAGTAGATATTCTGTGTGTACAGGAGACAAGATGGAAAGGTAACAAAGCGAGGGAACTTGGGGAGGGGTATAAGATGTTCTACAGCGGAGCAAGTAAAGAAGGTAGGAATGGTGTTGGAATAATTCTGTCAAGTGAAATGAAGAAGGAAATCGTTGAAGTAAATAGAAGAAACGATAGGATTATTTGGGTCAGGCTGATGGTTGAAAATTGCACTGTTAACATCTTTAGTGCATATGCACCCCAGTCAGGATGCTCAGATGAAGAGAAAGATCACTTCTGGTCAGACTTAGAGGAGGAGATGGAAAAGGTACCAGCAGATGAAAGATGCCTTGTCGGGGGAGATCTGAATGGGCATGTAGGCCAGAATAACCATGTGATCAGCCGTATACATGGTGGGTATGGCTATGATGAAAGAAATGCAGAGGGTGAGAGAATTGTTGATTTTGCTGTGGCCAAGGATATGGTACTGGCGAACACTTTTTTCACCAAGCGGCAAGAACATCTAGTTACGTACAAAAGCGGCGGAAGGTCCAGCCAGATAGATTACTTGATGTATAAGAGGAAAGATTTGCGCGAGGTAAAAGATTGTAAGGTCATACCAGGAGACCATGTGAGTGTGCAACATCGTTTGGTAGTGATGGACTTGGAAGAAAAAAATGCAGGGGCCAAAAAGGATTAAATGGTTTAAGCTGAAAGATATTGAACTTTGTAGGCAGTTTAAAGAAAAAGTATTAGAGGAACTAACTCATGAAATTGAGGATGTTGATGAATGGTGGAATAGAACGATGGAGATAATACTGCGGGTTGCTAGAGAAATACTGGGTGAGAGTAGTGGTAAGATGTTCGAAAATAAGGAAACGTGGTGGTTCAGTGAAGAAGTGAAGGATGCAACAAAGCAAAAGAGAGAAGCGAAGAAAAGGTGGGAGGGGACCCAAATGGAAGAGGACTGGATGGCCTATAAGGAAGCAAATAAATTAGCAAAGAAAATTGTAGCAATTGCTAAGGATAGAGCATATGATCAGCTTTACAAAGAGCTAGATACCAAGGAAGGGCAAGGAAAGATCTTTAAACTAGCACACATGAGAAATAAGAATACCAAGGATATAACACACATAATACAGATTAAGGATAAGGATGGAAATATACTGAGAAATGAGAGAGACATAATAAAGAGATGGGAAGAATATTTTGAGGCCTTACTGAATGAAGAAAATGAAAGATTTCTAAGAGGAGACGGACACACAAATTGTGGACCAGTCACAGAAATAACAAAAGCTGAGGTTAGAGGGGCACTGGGAAAGATGAAAAATGGTAAAGCTGTGGGACCAGATAGCATACCTGCAGAAGCCTAGAAGGCTCTTGATGAGGAAGGAATTGACATATTGTGGCAGTTAATGAAAAAGATTATGGAAAGTGAGACAATACCCCAAAAATGGAGGGAAAGTATATTAATCCCAATATTCAAAGAGAAAGGGGACATACAGTGTTGTGAAAATTATCAAGGTATAAAACTCATGCCACATACACTGAAGGTATTTGAAAGAATTATGGATGAAAGATTACGGCAGCAAGTTTCCATCGGTAGACAGCAACTAGGATTCATGAAGGGGCTTAGTACTGTGGATGGTATTTTCGCTTTGAGACAAATTATGGAAAAGTACAGAGATAAGCAAAAGGTCTTGCATATGGCCTTTATAGACCTAGAGAAGGCATATGACAGAGTACCACGACAGGAAATATGGAGATGTCTCAGGGGGAGAGGAGTGATGGAGAAGTATGTCAGAATGATCAGGGAGATGTATAGAAATGTAAAGACCAGCGTCAGATCTACAGTTGGAAGAACAGAAAATTTCCAAGTTGGAGTCGGGCTACATCAGGGATCTGCTCTAAGCCCACTCCTGTTTAACATCGTCTTGGATGTGTTAACAGAGGATGTCAGGGAGGAGCCACCATGGTGTCTGCTCTATGCAGATGATATAGTCTTGGTAGCCGAGAACAGGGAAGAACTGGAGGGGAAACTAGAAAGATGGAGATATGCCTTGGAGAGTAGAGGTTTAAGAATAAGCAGGAAGAAGACAGAGTATATGACAACCGAGATGGATGGCGACCAGCAAACAACGATCAAATTAGGCGGAGGAAACATCAAAAGGGTTCATAAATTCAAGTACCTTGGTTCAGTGATCGACAATGGGGGGAACATGGAAGAGGAAATTAACAACCGGATTCAGTGTGGTTGGAACAACTGGAGGAAGGTGTCTGGTATCATATGTGATAGGAAAGTCCCTATAAGATTGAAGGGCAGAGTGCACAAGGCAGTGGTCAGACCAGCAATGACATATGGATTGGAAGCAGCACCCCTAAAAAAAACAGAGGGTAGAAAGTTGAACGTAACCGAGATGAGGATGCTTAGGTGGATGAGTGGAGTAACCAAAAAGGACAGGGTTAGAAATGAACATATTAGGGGTACAGTAAAAATCACTGAGGCATCAAAGAAAGTGCAAGAGGCAAGGTTAAGATGGTATGGCCACCTGATGAGAAGAGAAGGGCAACACATGGCAAGAGAAGTGATGGACGTGGAGGTGGATGGAACACGAAGGAGAGGAAGACCTAAGACCAGGTGGAGAGATTGCATTAGAGATGATATGAGGGAGAAGGGAGTATGGGAGGAAATGACACAGGACAGAGGGAGATGGAAGAGACTCATTAGAAACGGCGACCCCGAATAGGGATAAAGCTGGGAAGAAGGAAGGAGAAGGAGGATGTATATATATACATATATAAATTATATACATATGTGTATGTATATATATATATATATATATATATATATATATATATATTTATATATTTATATATGTATATATATATATATATATATATATATATATATATATATATATATATATATATATATACTAACTATATATATATACATACATATATAAATTATATATAAATTATATATATATATATATATATATATATATATATATATATATATATACTAACTATATATATACATGCATATGTATATATATATATATATATACATATATATATATATATATATATATATATATATATATATATATATATATATACAGTATATAATAGGCTTAGGTTCCAGTAAAAGTGACAATACTTTAGTACAAGGACTGTAAATTTGCTTAGTATTGTAGTCTAAGTACTTACCACAGCACATGTACGTACATAACCATGTACTTAAATACAATTACTCAAGGATGCCCCAAAGCGGGTGGGCGGTTATATATATATATATATATATATATATATATATATATATATATATATATATATATATATATATATATATATATGTGTGTGTGTGTGTGTGTGTGTGTGTGTTTACTTAAATTCCTTGAATCAATGAGAAGTAATGATGACTAAAAAACACTTATGAAAGCTGCACTCAATTTTGCCAGATCTATTGACGTCGATGGAGAAGATGAATTTAAGAGAGCGTACAAAAAAAAAAAAAAAAAAAAAAAAAAAAAAAAAAAAAAAAAAAAAAAAAAAAAGACCAGACGACAATCCGGATAAGCGTTCCGAATTCAATCTGTTCTCATATTACACAAAAGAAACGAACTACGCGATATATATGATGATAAGTGTATTTGCTTCAAAATATGAAAATCTTGTCTTCATTTAAATCTTTGTCAGAATTTCCCAATCCTTAAGCAACTGTATGTGATAAGGAAAGCTCTACAGAAGCCTAGAAAGTACTGTCACAATCGTATCCCTGCTAATCAACAGACTCCAATCCATGACTGATGAATTAGAAGTAAAAGAGACTTATTTCTTTCTGAGCATGCAGAACAGCATTCTTAAGTACAGTAGATCAGAAAATGATTCTACAGTTGCAGAAGTTGAAACGCAAGTTTATAAGGAAAACAATTTATTTCCTCGTCTGTTAAAAATTTTCAAATTTTCAGTATATAAAAGTGTTAGGTCATTTAGAAGGTTGAAGCTATTAAAAACTAAATTGTAAAACCGAGCATACAGAAAAGACATTTCATTATCTATTATTGTGAAAGTGATGAACTGATCAGCGATATTTGATGATGAAAGGGAGATAATGAAAACATTTAAAATTCAATCCTAAGAAAACTGTAGAGAAAATTTTCACTCAAATCAATTATATATATATATATATATATATATATATATATATATATATATATATATATATATATATATATATATATATATATATATATAATGACAAAGACGTTAGTCATTTTAAATTTAATTTGAAATTAAATTTATTCATATTATTCAAAAACAGTCGGTGAGTACCTGATTATCCTGATGAAACGTTTCCCGAGAAATGGATTAGCTGAAGAGGACCAATTAATTGGTGATTTGAAAAATTACATGAGAAATGCTCTCCAAGAAATTAAACAAAAAAACTTGTGCAAAATATAATTGTAGAAGTATGAAAGCTAGACTTCAAGGGTTTGTAAATTGTGATGGAAAGCAGTTTGAGAACTATCATGTTATCGAATACAATAAAATTCCAATTTTAAAGGTAATAATTGTTTATTGAAATTTAATTGAACTACTAAAATATATAACTGCATTAGGTAATCTCAAAATTAATGTTATCATTTACTGTGTGTGTTTTTGTGTGTGCGCGTGTGTGTGTATGTGTACTCCAAACAGTGTGGAGCCAGGCCAAAAAGTCCAAAAATACTTGTGCGTCAGAATGAACTCATGCTAAAGTAACAGCTAGCACTAAAGTATTTAATCAACTACTGCACGCGCTGTTAAATAATCCATGATACTGTTGTAAGTGATTTCAGAATTTTATAGAATCGCATGTGTATGCGTGTAATTCGACTTTCACTTTGGTACTGTAAAGTTTAATACTTTCGAATTTTACAAAGAAGACGGGTAAATTTCGCGAATAGGATGAACCATGAAGGTTTGTCTTACCTTTTTTTTCTCTCTTATTTTGCTTTGCATCCTTTAGCAGATTAGTGTTTTATATTATTTTTCGGTGGGAGGCATCCTTCCTACAGTTGGTAGAATGATTTCGGTGTTTCCACGCAATATAATATCTCTCTCTCTCTCTCTCTCTCTCTCTCTCTCTCTCTCTCTCTCTCTCTCTCTCTCTCTCTCTCTCCTTAGAATAGTAATGTGGGTATGATATCATCTCCTTTTTCTGTTACGCAAAATATTGAACTTCAATATTAGAATACCTGCCAAACTATTATAAATTTTTTTTCATCGATATCTTTTCAGCCGTACGCGGTTACTTAAACATCAACATCATGGATATCTAGAGGGCATATTATAAATCAACCATATGGATGACACTCGCATTAAACTGTGAATAATTCAACATCACAACGAGAGCTCAATGCACACAAAATTACCCTAACATCTCTCAACATCCTCAGCCACATTTTCATCAGGGATAGCACATACTATGGTAATATAAGAATAAATGTTTCAGTTTTAAAACAATATTTTCAACGAAAATTAGGTTTCTTGGTATGTGCTATGTCATGGATATGGAAACCAACCCGTATATGATGGTTGTGAATGAAACTGGGGTACTGGACTTGCGTGTGTTATGCGGTTTGAGGAAAAACATATCAGATAAGAATCTGCAGGGAAAATCAAATCGTCTGCACATCTAATGAAAGGGAATATATATATATATATATATATATATATATATATATATATATATATATATATATATATATATATATATATATATTGATCATTCTAATCAACTTTAATTAAGATGGTGATAGGAATAATGGCCAAATATTAGTTACTAGGTGGTTTCAATATTTACTGGACCTGTCCTTAGCTATTTGTTGTCTCATTTTTAGAACATCATAGTTAGAAAATGCAGTTTTTAACTGTTAATGATATATGAATAACAGTAGTTAATTAAAAGGGGATTAATACTAATCCACAATGCACATTTTTCCACATTTTCTACATACGGGTTGTGTGAAAGTTGATTAAAGCATAAAAGAGTAAGTGATCTGACCCACGGAATATGGGTCGGGTGTCCAAACACTGGGGTCGAGAAGGCCAGTCAGCTCGATGGGCAACCGGGGAGAACCCGCATCCCAGTGCACTATGAAGTCAAAGTTAAAAGGAGACTGACTGGACACCAGCGTGGACGAAAGGAAGCGAGAACAGAAGCAAAGTTACATGCTAAAAAGTGGGTGCAACTAGGGGCTGAAGAGAAACTCCAAAGAAATTTGTAAACACGCATTACACCGTTCCCGAGATGCAATAAGGTTGCAATCTCCGAATGGAGAGCCTTCACAAGTGAGATGGCTTGGCCATATACTGAGAAAGAGAGAAGGAAAGTTTTCATACAGAAAAGTGAGAGGTTGAGATGATGACAACAAAGACTGGGAGTTCAAGGTGCGAATACATGCGAGAGAGAGAGAGAGAGAGAGAGAGAGAGAGAGAGAGAGAGAGAGAGAGAGAGAGAGAGAGAGACCAACTGTTTTGCATGAAACAATAGTTATTGGACACTTTGAATGAATGAATGATTTGTAATTATCTGGCATCATAACAATAGTCATTGATGCCAACTTAAATATGCTTAATAAACAATTAAAAACCTAAGATAAAAACAAGGTAAACATAGAAATGAATGAATAACTGAACAATGAAACTTTTAAAATTTAATATATCAATTGAAAACGAGTACGAAGATCAGCTTCTCATATCAACTTAGAACTGTGACTGAAATCATAAAAAAAAAAACCTGCTCTCCAAGCACCTTGGTGAAGATGTACTTGCCATCCTCCCCACAAGCTTCAAACAGAAATTGTTTCCTGATACCCCCAAGACTGGGACATTCAATAAGTAAATGCCTTACAGACAGAAAAACCAAACAATCATCACAAAACGGCGGATACCAGCCACTCATCAGGAACTCATGAGGCAAACGAGTGTGGCCAATTCTAAGACCACAGAGGGCAGTCTCCCACCAGCTTCGCATATTGCCATACTTCCAATGAGGTATAGCATTTGTTATTTCCTTAATCTTATTCTTATCAACAGAATTCCAGTAACGTTGCCAAATATCACCAAGAAACTTTTTGATATCAGGCAAAAAGTCATTACATGAATGAAGATATCTTCCTAAAGTAATTTGTCTGCTGTATCTTCAGCTAATTTGTCTGCCTCTTCATTTTGCAGCACACCACATGAGCCGGGACCCAGCAAAACTTAATTTCTTTACCTGCCGTGCAACAACTATAGTCATTATAAAATATTTAAAACTAAAGAGTTGGTTGGATTAAAAACTTCCATTGCCTGCAACATACTTTTGGCATCAATAAAAATAGTAAAATTACCCTCTTCCATTATTGCTATTTTTCCAATAGCAGACAGAATACTATACAGCTCTGCTGTAAAGATAGTGGATGTTAAAAGGACCACACATCTACAATTAAAAGAAGAATTGTACACCGCAAATCCTACGCCAACACTGGATTTGGAGCCGTCCGTAAATATAAATCCACTATCAGTGTGTTGTTCTGCATGTTCTAAAGAGGTAAACCCCATTTCTTCAATTATCAAGTTGCCTTTAGAGTTAGTAAAATACTTACAGAGAGCAATCTCTTGGAGTTTCCATAAAGAGGTGACTGATAACCTAAAAGGTTGTACCCCGCTTCTAAAAAAAGATTCAGGATATTTAGCAGTTGCTTAACTTTGAATCCACAAGGCTTTGGGGATGCAGAATGAGCTTCAGAGTGTGAAAAGCAATTCTTTTTATTGACAGCTTCAATGGGTAGTGAATTAGGAAGCCACTGTAACCTATAGCAACATTTAATCAAAGTAGTCTGGTGATATAAGTCCAGACGCCACTCACTTGCATCAATTAAAACACCAGGGAGGGGGTATGAAATAAAACACCAGTAGCTAGTCTGATTGGTGAATGGAATGTAAAATCTTCAACTTGGTAGAAGCAGAAGAATATATTTCATATTCATATAAAGGTTTTGATAAAATAAGGGCTTTTTACAGTCTCATGACCGTCTGAAAATCTGCTCCCCAAGATATGTGGGCTAGTACTTAAAACATATTTAAGATTTCTAAACATTTAAATCTTAACTTTTTGAGATGAAACACCCAAGTCAATTTTCTGCCGAAGGTTACTAACAAACAGAAATTGAATTTCTTCAACACAGTGAACGTCTTCATATATATCTCGGTCTGGGTATATAACATAAAAGCGAGACAACGGTTTTACTTGTAGAAAATTTGAAGCCATTCAAATCTGCCCATATCATAATTCTATCGATTGTGAGTTGAAACTTTCTTTCAACTGTTACCATTTTTTCTCCTCCAAATGAAAGATAGGAGTCATACCCGAAGGGTGTGTGGAGGATATCATCTGAAATCACAGAAAAGATCCCATTAATTGCTAGCCCAAATCATGTAACACCAAGCACGCTGCCCTGTGAGACTCCATCTCCATGGCATTTTCTTTCAGACAGAGTATCACCTACTATATCATGAACGAATTTTCTATTTAAAAAGACCTGAATAAATGAAGACAACTCACCTATCAGACAAAATTCATGGCCAGTTTTAAGGATACTATACTTCCATGTGGCATCATATGCTTTTTCAATATCAAAGAATACAGTCACATGATAGTTTCTTGGATGCAAATGCCTCACAGACAGCTGCTCCAGATAACAAGTGCATCCATTTTAAAGTGTATTCTTCAAAACCCACTATGCTCTGGTGATGAAATACCCTTCTTTTCTACTGTTCTTACAATCTTTTCCAAGACTTTACATAAACAACATGTCAATGCAATTAGTCGGTAACTTGCAGCTAAAACATTGTCCTATCCAGGTTTTGAAAAAGATAAAATAATGGTCAGTTTCCAAACTGATGGGAAACTATGGTCTCGCTATATTCTGTTAATAATAATTATGATAAAAAGTTTAGTGTTATTACACACATGCTTTATCATTGCATAAGAAATTTCGTTGAGGCATGGGGCTGTATCACTGCATGATGATAATTCAGTTAAATGATCTCTGTAAATGGGTGATTGTATGCCTCTTCTTTATTTGATGTGAAATTGAGTGTCTTTTCTTCTTTACATCAATAAAGGTAGCCTGGAGAGTATTCTGACCTTCGGGTTACTCTCTCCAAATGATCAGCTGGTGAATTACTTACTTCCAAAGGATTAGTAATATATTAACCATTAATTATTAACACATGTGGAGACTTTTGAGTATATTTTCTAGCAATTTTATGAACTTTCTGCCAAACTGTAGAAGGTGGGGTTCTTTTATCTACTGAAGAAAAAAGGATGACCTTGACTGACATTGAGCTGCTTTAATAACTCGTAGAAATTGTGCTCTGAATTTTTTGTAAGCAACGACATTTTCTTCAAAGTGATTTCTGTGGTACCTTGTTAATGCAATTCTAATAGATCTGTATAACACCGAAATTTCTGGTGAACACCAATGGACCTATCATTTTTTGGATGGAATGCACTTCCTCTGTGAGAAGGTTTCCATTTAGTAAATCAATGGCAACATCAACATTTTTTAATTCCTC
Organism: Palaemon carinicauda; assembly: GCF_036898095.1. Classification (NCBI taxonomy): domain Eukaryota; kingdom Metazoa; phylum Arthropoda; class Malacostraca; order Decapoda; family Palaemonidae; genus Palaemon; species Palaemon carinicauda. The sequence goes on from NC_090745.1 coordinate 35,637,065, forward strand.
AGCATTACCTTCTATTTCGATCAGTTCTTTAAATTTTTGCCAGTTGGCTCTATCCAAGCACCATTGGGGTGGTCTGTATTCAGGTGGACCATTGTTAGTTGTAATCACTATTGGTGCATGAGCACTAGTATACCAGTCATGCAATGTTCTCCAGTAAAAGTAAGCCAGACAGTGAGAGCTTGCTATTGAAAGATCAATGCATGACAAAGTACCTGTCTGGATATGGAAGTGAGTGGGCTCACCTGTGTTTAAAATCCTAATATATTAATTTCCTATTAGTGATGATAGAAGATTGCCCCTTGAGTTTGCTAAAATATCTCCCAAAAATGAATGTCTGCTGTTTATATCAACCAGAACAAGAAAGGTTGATTGAGTTGGTTTAACATATCAGCCACATCATCATAGGAAATACTGTCCTTAGGTGGTAAATATAGTGAACATATGGTAAATTTCCTATTCATATGTATTTGTACAGCTACTGCTTGTAGAGTAGTAAATATATTCAAATGTTTTTGGAGAAGGTCACGGCGAAAATACATGAAACTTCCGCCATGACTTCTTCCCGGAGAATTAGGTGTTCTGTAAATATTATCTAGGGCATGGAATGAAAACATCTAGCATTGTTTCTTGCAGAAAAGCAACTATAGGTGAGTGGTTATGCAATATAAGCTTAAGCTCTTCATATTCAGCCCTCAGACCTAGACAATTCTATTGTAATATTAGGGAGAAAACAAAAAGTTTACTTTTTGGAATATTTCTTAGAAATCTTCCTAACAGTTTTTGTAATTCATGGAAGTCTCTGATACTCTCTTTATAAAAGCAGGTTTTGCTAAGCTTGGTTTGGTATTTTTCTTAGCAGCCCCATTTATTTTGCTGAGGGGGATGGAGAACCTCGACATTAATCTTACATAAGTTTACATTTTTTTTAAGGTTTATCTTTTTCAGATAGAATTCCATACCTATTTGTAATAGGTATCGTTGCATTTCTCGGAGGGGTGAGGGATGGTGGTCTCCCTCTTTTTCGATCAAGAGATGGAGAGTTATGTGGATTATGTACCTCCATAATGACAGGCGCATCTAATAGATCTCTAACATAAAATTGGTTCCCTAAAGCTGGCAATGATGCTACCCGAGATAAAAGCCTTGCGCTGTCCATCAAGTGTGGTAGATTTAGAGGAAGAAGGTGGTGCCATTTTAACGAGATGCACAGAAACTAAATCATGAGGCATGGTATTAGCCATAGAAGGTGATTTAGGAAGAGGAAACTTTCCATAAACTGGTCTAGCTGGTGTTACAGTTATCTCTGGATGTACTGCATCCTTAAATTTTAAGGCCTTGGCATACCCTTTTGTCTTGATTAGAAGTCGCCTAGCATATACCACACTGATACGTTTTGCATCTGACTTCTGAAAAACTGCTTCTTCTATTTGAATTTGAGGAAATTCTTTACTGGTTGGCTTGTGATCCTGGCTACAATTAGTGACCTTACAACAGAAAAGATCTTTACTTTTTTACACACCCTAGATGGGCATCCAAATTTGAAGCAACTGTAGTACTGCAAAGGGTTCTGTTCACAAAGGCGAACTAGTATTCTCTCATCTTCGATGTATACATCAGAGGGTACATCGTGTACTTCAGAAGGGAAAATAATCATAATGATTTTGGGAATCTTATGAAGCTTCCATATTTCGTCTGGACACATACCAACATTTCATCCTCACTAAACATATAAAGGTATTTATTAAAAATCCCTCCTCTTCCATAACTATAATTCAAATATGGTTTGATATCCACCATTATATTTACTATTTTTAAATCATTTAGTATAAAAGACTGCGTTCTAGATTTGGCATGAATCAAGATGGACTTCAAACCAAATCTAGAAATGTCTCCTTGGTCTGTAGTACCCACTTTCTTTTGGAACAGGAACTTGGTGACATGTCAAAAGAAGAAAACTCTAATGGCTATGTAGATTATTCTGACGAGGATTACATGGACAGTAGGAGTGACAGTGACTAAATCCTGGATTCTGATATTCTATCAGCACTCAGTGACAAAAAGTTTCTACATGTCTGGATAGGTCATAAACCTTCACATGGTTGTCATACACAAAATGTACTCTTGTACTATGATTACAAATCATGTATTACAGTTGACAGTTTTAAGCTGTTAAGCATATATCAATTAGGTTTTTTGTTACAAAATGACATTTGACATGCACATTGTATGTATAACATATATAGCTACAAACATACATATATCATTATCTTTGTTCATGATATAAAATGGCAATAGCAATTTTGAGTATAGTAGGGCGGATAACCTTAAAATTTTACCAAAATAGTACATTTTATGATACAAGCATCAAACTTTGCATGAAGTTCTTTATGGTGTTCTTATGAAAATAAAACTGAGCCACTCAAATTTTTCATTTTTCAAGATGGCCGCCACATTTTTAAAATGACGGCAAAACCCCCGATTTTCCACATGTAAAATTTTGAAAAGTGGGTCATATGAAGCACTTTTGATTACCATAGGCCTAGATTTGAAGGATTACCACTATATTTATGTCAATAGTCACTGTAAATATAATGTCGTGAAAATTCTAAAGTGCGCATGCGCAAAATTTGACACAAATTATTAATTTTATTAGTAATTGGGTGGTTAAACTTGATATTTTACCAAATTAGTTTCTTTGATAATTTAATTATACAGATTTACGAGTTTAACATTCTGGTAGTGTAATTGATATTGCCTATAACTCACCAGGGATTTCTTACAAAATGGTGGTCAAAAACAAAATTGGCGGCATAAAGAAGTTGGTTATTTATTTACTCCTAAGCAGTGCGGCTTCGGCTATATCAGTGAAATGAACATGAAATGGATGATAAAATGAACATGAAAGGATGATGAAATGAACATGAAATGATGTCTTGAAGTGGGATGGAACACAAGGCCAATAGGGTCAACTGGTTTAGACTGTTAAATGGAGGGATGGGTAAGATCAGGCAATTTAGCCTACTACAGGGGATCCTACAATTTTAACGAGCTAGTTGGCATGGGGTTTAGTGTCAGCTTTATTAAGTCTCCCAAATACACCTTGATTCGCCCCATATATAGTCAAGGTGTCGTACCCGAATTGACGGGAGTGTGCCAATACGGGAAAGCCAAGCCAAGAAGGACAGGACTTTTGTCCTTTGGATGGTGTACAGATCACACGGGACTTAAACGGGGCTAGATGAACGATCTGGCTACGCGTAAAGGTAACAGCATTGAACCTAGTCGTATCCCATACAGTAAAGTGTATTTATAAGTTGAAGGTTGTAAAAGGGTAATCCCTCGGCCTTTTAACTGTCGAAGTATCAAATTTATGCTCGGGATAGTTAATCTCAATTGAAGAATTTTGTTTTGTATATGCGTTGTGTTATTTCATTTTGAAATGTCAAAAAGACTTCGTTTGTCAATATCTCCCAATAAGAAAAGGGAAACTGATTGGACTAAATGCTTTATCTGTCAGGTAGACAAAGATGAAACATTGATGTCACCTAGGGATAATTCAGACAAGAGCAAATCCGGGTATACTTTATTAGCAAAGAACATTCTAGAGTTCAGAAAGCTAAATGAAATGCCCATTGCTTTATATGTTGGACGAATTTATGATGGCCAAGGAATAGAAGAAACACTGATCAGGAATAATGCACAGAATCATCATTCCTGTAGAATAAAATTTAACAACACAAAACTAGATAGAGCTGGAAAACGAAGATTAGAAGTGGACAGTGATGATGAAAGCAATTCAACTAAATATATGAGAAAAAGGGTCTCTCAAGAGCTAGGTAAAATGGATGTTGCGAGATTATTTTTACGTGAAAAAGAGAGTCCCATATCAGAACTTCATGAAGCAATGAAAATGCAGCTCGATGACAGACTTAACCGTTGTGCAAAAACATTACAAGATAAGGAGCTGCTTGCAAAGCTTAGTTCAGGTGATGTCATAGCTCAGGAGTTCAAATACCATCCAAAATGCTTAACAGCTCTATACATCAGAGAAAGAAAGTTACTTCACAGTCTTGACACAACTGCGGACCAAGAAAAAGTCGAGTCTGGTGATGAACTGCCATTTGCAGAGCTAATAACACATATAGTGGAATGTCAAAGAGCCAATCCTGGAGGTATAGTTTTCAAACTGGCAGATCTTTGTTTGCTATATGAACGAAGACAAAGTGATTTTTCATCAGCTGCAATAAAGGTAAATAAAACAAGATTGAAAGAGAGAATTCTGTCTAAGCTGCATCGAGGTCGAGAGGTAGTGTTTGTGTTCCAGAAGGATATTGGGAAAGCACTTATAACTGCCTGCGAGTATACTGATGCCATGTATTTACCAAAGAAAGCAGAAATCATTCGGAAAGAAATGTCACAGCAAAAGGTTCAATTTACTGGAACTTTTAAACCTGAATTGATAGCAGAAACTATTCCAGATACATTGCTATAATTTGTATCTATGATTGAACATGTCCCTGACATCAAATCCCAGAATGAAAATGGGGTCACAGGTTCTGATCTCGCTATTGCTCAGTTATTGCTGTTCAATTACCATAAATAGGGAGTCAAGGATAGCAGCATTCACCAAAAACATTCTTCAGATCATGAACCTCCATTTGCAGTTTATGCCGTGCTCCTTATATTTGCAAAGACAAGGAAACGTAATCTCGTTGATATTCTCTTTCAACAAGGAATTTGCATTTCGTATGACTGTGTTTTGCAAATATCTACAAGGCTAGGTGATGGTGCAGTGCAAAAATATCTAGAGGAAGGAATAGTTTTTCCAGCTGTTTTACAGAAAGGTATATTCACCACGTTAGCTGTAGATAGTATTGACCTCCTCCCTCTTCATCAACTGCTTGACATCATTTCATGGAACAGGGATATCTGTGTTTCAACATCCAACAAGAGCACAAAGTGTACGAAATCCTCGCAAATTTCAATTTCTAGAACAGAAACCTCCATCAAAAAAAGTATCAATTCTGACTGAATCGTACACCAACATTCCACCTGCTTTTCTGAAGTTCAAACTGACACCTCCAGTAGTATGAAATTACCTTCACCCGAAAGTTGGGGTTGGCCAAAAGACGATAATATTTGGACGCCACATTGGACCAGCTTGTAGCCAATAGCAACGTCCTGTAAACAACTCTAAAATGTGGATGTAAAATCATTTGTACTGGGAATTGTAAGTGCTATAGGTCAGGATTGGAATGCACAGCATTATGCACCTGTACATGCGAAAATACATGAATCAATATGACTATCAGTCTAATTTCGTGCATGTGCTTAGCAGTTTTCACAAAATTGTATTTACAGTGAATACTGCCTTAAATATAGATTTTTATCTCAAATCTAGGCCACTGGTCATCAAAATTACTTCGTATGGCCAATTTGTCAAATTCGAGAATGGGATTTTGCCGCCATTTTAAAAAATGTGACGGCCATCTTGAAAAGGGAAAAAATTGAGTGGCTCACAGTTTTATTTCTTTAAGAACATCACAAGGAAGCTTTGTGCAGTTTTATGCTTGTATCATAAAATGAACTATTTTGTCAGGTATCAGCTCCACTAGTACCCATACGTTCTCGTCAGAGGGTGAGTGGATAGGGGATCCCAGGGTTGCCAGTTCTCAGTTTCTCAGTTCACTGCTTTCAAGTGTGACGTCATTTGAAGTTAAATTAAAACTGTGGAAAATGCAACTTAAAAACGATAACACTATACATTTCCCTACCTTACAAGTAGAAAATCCTTGGCCAACATCCAAGTATGCTGATGATTGTGCAAAATCAATTGAAGACTTTAGCGAAAGGTTCAGGGATTTTAAAAGTAAACAACATAAAATAAACCTGTTTGTTACACCATTTATTGTTGATATGATAAACAGATTTCTATAGACGGTATATAAAGGTAGATAATTTTCCATCTCTAAGGACGCATGCACTGAAATATGCATCTATATCTGGAACCGCATATTGTTATGAACAATTCTTTTCAAAGCTTGCCTTAGCAAAAAATCATTTGCGTTCACGAATCACTGATACAAATCTTGAAAACCAGCTCCTTGTTGCAATATTATCACTTCCACCTGACCTCACTAGTCTCCAGATTGGCGTTAATAACATTCGATGTCAGATTGCCAGAAAACTTCAATTTAATCAATCTCGCTAGTAGAATTTCAGCCATCACATTTATCGTGGGACTTCCATTTGTAGCCATTCTCAAGGCATCAAATCAGAAAAATGTAAAGACATTCGATAGATATGCTAAAAATACAAGCAATTTATTATGAAGCAGCATTGTTTTTGTTTTAATTTAATATTTATTCAGCCTTATTTAGTCCACCTCTTAAGTAAAAATACTCAATTTCATATTTATACATTCACGGCTTATTATTGTATGTAATGCATACAATAATAATCCCTACAAATATTGAGACATATCTTTGGTTTGACCCCTGACTATTCGTAATTTTCAATGGCCCTCGGAAGAAATCATGAATGACCAAATGGCCCTCAGTACAAAATAGGTTCCCCACCGCTGCTTTACATATTCTCCTCTATCCTCATACACCCGACAACACTGAGATTATCAAACAATTCTTCTTCATCAAAGGGGTTACTGTACTGTAATTGTTCAGCGGCCACTTTCCTCTTGGTAAGGCTAGAAGAGACTCTTTAGCTATGATAAGCAGCTCTTCTGGGAGAAGGACACTCCAAAATCAAACCATTGTTCTCTAGTATTGGTTAGTGCCATAGCCTCTGTACCATGGACTTCCACTGTCTTGGGTTAGAGTTCTCTTGTTTGAGGGTACACTCGGGGACACTATTCTATCTTATTTCTCTTCCTCTTATTTTGTTAAAGTTTTTATAGTTTATATAGAAAATATTTATTTTAATGTTGTTACTCCTCTTAAAATATTTTATTTTTTCCTTATTTCCTTTCCTCACTGGGCTATTTTCCCTCTTGGAGCCGCTGGGATTATGGCATCCTGTTTTTCCAACTAGGGTTGTAGCTTAGCAAGTAATAATAATAATAATAATTATTATAATAATAATAATAATATAAAAATATGTGTATATATATATATATATATATATATATATATATATATATATATATATATATATATATATATATATATATATATATATATATATATATATATATATATATATATATATATATATATATATATATATATATATATATATATATATACTTATATATGTATATATATATATATATATAGATATATATATATATATATATATATATATATATATATATATATATATATATATATATATATATATATAAACATAAAAGGGAAATATTACTCATAGAACTAGGACAGAAACATGAAAGATGAAAGAAAGTTATTGAAATTAGGAGGAGGTTAGAGTGCTGTTGAGAAGCAGCAATAGAAAAGAGAGAGAAACTTAGGTTCAAGCAAGGGGATTGGTTTTCCCAAGTTTGAGAGCCCTCTTGCCCGTCATAAGGCTTTAGCAAGAAAACTATACTCTGTGTTCAAAATCAAGTGATTACATCAAGGCATTCTCTCGCGAAGAGGGGGGAAAGATGAGATGGATATCTCTCAATGAAATTGCAACAGCCATGGGACCAAAAGCCTCAACCCTTCCCTTGTTCATGAATTTAGAGTGTGTGTCACTGTCTGCCTTTCATGGAAAGGGGAAGAAGTTTGCATGCCAAACAGACTATATTTCAGCGTGCCACAGCCACCTTCACCTTCACCAAACTAAGTTCAACACCGCCAGCTGTAGCAGATGAATCCTATAAATCATTGAAGAGTTCGAGGTGCTACTGTACGGCAATAGCAGTTGATATAAAGATGTAAATGAAGCTAAAATATATATCTTTGCAAGGAACCAAGAACTTATGATTGCATTCCCCTACAAGGGCTGTTCTTAAAAGATTATTGCAAGGGAGCTGCTTTTCCAGCAGGGCACATTTGGAGCCAGTCTTCAATATGTCATCCAGTTTTGCCCAGTTCAAGACATTGGTGATAGCAACAAATTGATGGTGCCTGTTTTCCATATTGGGCAGAGTTGCCAGAAGTAGCAAAATCTTGCCAAGAAGTAAATAAGAGTGGCTGCATGAAAAAATGCCATGGAAGGTACGAGTGCTAGAAATCTGGACTTAATCTTAACAGACCATTGCAGCTGCACTTGCTAAAATGATTGATATTCGAAACGTATTGGTATCCGTTAAAATAGATACATACAAACATACATATATATATATATATATATATATATATATATATATATATATATATATATATATATATATATATATATATATATATATATATATTGGTGGCCATTTTGGAACTATGCTGGTCATATGGGAAAGATGGGTTCAGTTTATCTATTAATGGCAGTATGAAAGTCAAAATCTGAATTCATAATCATTACAGGACAGCATGCTACTTTTGCAGGCTTATGGAATAAAAACATTTGAAATATAAGAGCAAATTTGGAAAAGTGTCCGCCATCTTGGAAATAATCATATATCAAGGTAGCCAGACGTTTATTTTGATTTACGGGAATTGTAAAAGTTCGCATACCAAACTTGTTGCTTGTACAGTACCAGTTTTTCTGCTTTTCTCCCACCACCCCACTCAACTATTATTCTCTTATGTGCTGCAAGAAATTGCTCCTCTGAAAACAAAATATTTCTCTAATATAAGGCAATCACACATTCCTCTATTAATTGACCCTACCAATCTAAGATTGCGTTACATATAATTTCAAAAATTTTTATCATTACCTCATTGACCCACAATTACACGAGGGGGAGTGATTTTAAATAAAAATGCTTTAAAATCCCCATATCTTTCATTTGACACACACACACAGACACACACGCACACACACATATATATATATATATATATATATATATATATATATATATATATATATATATATATATATATTTATATTTATATATATATATATATATATATATATATATATATATATATATATATATATATATATATATATATATCTCGATATGCAAGCGTAGAGTATATTACAATCTAATTACCAAAATTTCTAATCTTATATATAGAATTGCTTTTTTTTTACGAGACTTATTTAAAACTTCATGATTTCAATAGCCACCTGAAGAATATATAATCCAGGTGGGCGTACAATGGAGATAATATGTATGATCATATAATAACTATACAGTCCTGAATTGAATCTGGAACAGGCATCATAATGCTGACTATCATGTTACACTCGAGATCTTTACTAATACCAACACAGTCGATGGAGACGCTGACGAGCGATGGGAGCATGGCATTGGCTTTCTCCACTGAAGAGATGTTGGGAGTATAGCAACAGCTTTCTCCAGTGAAGTACTGTTAGGAGTATGGCAATGGCTTCCTCCTGTAAATTGCTGTGCAAATATGGCAATGGCTTTCTCCAATGAACTGCTGGTGGGAGTATGGCAATGGCTTTCTCCACTGAAGTGCTGGTGGGAGTATGGGAATGGTTTTCTCCTCTAAATTACTGGTTGGTGAATGGCAATGGCTTTCTCCAATGAAGTGCTGGTAGGAGTATGGCAATGGCTTTCTCAAATGAAGTGCTGGTAGGAGTATGGCAATGGCTTTCTCCTCAAAATTGCTGCTGGGAGTATGGTAGTCTTTCTCCTCTAAAATACTGGTGAGAGCATGGGAATGTCTTTCTTCACTGAAGTGCTGGAGGGAGTATAGCAATGGTTTTCTCCACTGAAGTGCTGTTTCGAAATATGACAATAGCTTTCTCCTCTGAAGTGCTGGTGAGAGCAAGGCAATGACTTTCTCCACTGATGCGCTGGTGGAAGTATGGCAATGGCTTTCTCCTCTAAATTGCTGGTAAAAATATGGCAATGGATTTCTCCACTGAAGTGCTGGTGGGAGTAGGGCAATGCCTTTCTCCACTGAAGTGCTGGTGGGAGTATGGCATTGGCTTTATCCTCTTAAATTGCTGCTGGGAGTATAGCAATGGCTTTCTCCTCTAAAATGCTGTTGGGAGCATGGCAATGGCTTTCTCCACTGAAGTGCTGGTGGAGTATGACAATGGTATGCTCCTCTGAAGTGCTGTTGGAGTATGACAATGGTATGCTCCTCTGAAGTGCTGTTGGAAATATAGCAATAACTTTCTCCTCTGGAGTGCTGGTGGGAGTATGGTAATGGCTTTCTCCACTGAGGTGCTAGTTGGAGTATGGCAATGGTTTTCTCCTCTGAACTGCTGTTAGGTGTATGGCGAAGGCTTTCTCCACTGAAGTGCTGGAGGGAGCATGGTAATGGCTTTCTCCACTGAAGTGCTGGTGAGAGTATGGCAATAGCTTTCTTTGCTAATTTGCCATTGGAAATATTGCAATGGCTTTCTCCTCTGTAGTGCTAGTGGAAGCATGGCAGTGGCTTTCTCCACTGATGTGTTGGTGGGAGTATGGAAATGGCTTTCTCCACTGAAGTGCTGGTGGGATTTTGGCAATGACTTTCTCCACTGATGTGCTGTTGGAAATATGGCAATAGCTTCTCCTTTGAAGTGCTAGTGGGATCATGGGAATGACTTTCTCCGCTGAAGTGCTGGTGGGAGTATAGAAATAGCCTTCTCCTCTAAATTGCTCCTAGGAGCATGGCAATGGCTTTCTTCACAGAAGTGAGGGTGGGAGTATGGCAATGGCTTTCTCCACTGAAGTGTGGGTGGGAGTATGGCAATGGCTTTCTCCTCTGAAGTGCTAGTGGGATCATGGTAATGGTTTTCTCTGCTGAAGTGCTGGTGGAAGCATGGCAATGGATTTCTCCACTGAAGTGCTGGTGGGAGTATAGCAATGATTTTCTCTACTGGAGTGCTTTTGGCAGTATGGCAATGGCTTTCTCCTCTGAAGTGCTGTTGGGAGTATGGTAATGGCTTTCTCCACTGAAGTGCTGTTGGGAGTATGGCAATAGCTTCCTTCTCTGCACTGCTGGTGGGAGTATGATAATGGCTTTCTCCACTAAAGTGAAGAGCTTAGTGGGAGTATTACAATGGTTTTCTCCTCTAAATTGCTGCAGGGAATATGGCAATGGCTTTCTACTCTGAAGTGCTGGTGGGAGTATGGAAATAGCTTTCTTCACTGAAGTGCTGGTGTGAGTATGGCAAAGACTTTAACCTCCAAATTGCTGTCAGGCGTATTGCAATGGCTTTCTCCACTGAAGTGCTGAAGAAAGTGTGGCAATGGCTTTCTTCACTGATGTGCTGTTGGAAATATGGCAATAACTTTCTTCGCTGAAGTGCTGGTGGAAGCATGGCAATGGATTTCTCCACTGAAGTGCTGGTGGGAGTGTGGAAATGGCTTTCTCCACTGAAGTGCTGGTGGGAGTAAAGCAACGACTTTCTCCACCGATGTGCTGTAGGAAATATTGCAATGGCTTTCTCCTCTGAAGTGCTAGTGGGATCATGGCAATGGCTTTCTACACTGAAGTGCTGGTGGGAGCATGGAAATGGCTTTCTACACTGAAGTGCTGGTGGGAGCATGGAAATGGCTTTCTCCACTGAAGTGCTGGTGGGAGTATAGCAATGGCTTTCTCCTCTAAATAGCTCACCTTTTCCACGTAATGCGGGTAGGAGTATGGCAATGGCTTTCTCCACTGAGGTGCTGCTGGAAATATGGCAATGGCTTTCTCCACTGAATTGCTAGTGGGATCATGGTAATAGCTGTCTCCACTGAAGTGCTAGTGGGAGCATGGAAATGGCTTTCTCCACTGAATTGCTGGTGGGAGTATAGCAATGGCTTTATGCTCTATATTGATGCTGGGAGCATGTCAAACGCTTTCTCCACTGAAGTGCCGGTGGGAGCATGGCAATGTCTTTCTCCTCTGAAGTGCTGGTGGGAGTACGGCAATGATTTTCTCTACGGAAGTGCTGTTGGCAGTATGGCAATGGCTTTCTTCTCTGAAGTGCTGTTGGGAGTATGGTAATGGATTTCTCCACTGACGTGCTGTTGGGAGTATGGCAATAGCTTCCTTCTCTAAACTGCTGGTGGGCATAAGACAATGGCTTTCTCCACTGAGATGAAGTGCTTGGTGGGAGTATGGCAATGGCTTTCTTCTCTAAATTGGTGCTGGGAGTATGGCGATACCTTTCTCCTCTGAACTGCTGGTGGGAGTATGGCAATGGCTTTCTTCACTGAAGTGCTGGTGGGAGTATGACAATGACTTTCTCCTCTAAATTTCTGCCAGGCATATGGCAATGGCTTTCTCCTCTGAAGTGCTGGTGGGAGTATGACAATGACTTTCTCCTCTAAATTTCTGCCAGGCGTGTGGCAATGGCTTTCTCCTCTGAAGTGCTTTGTGGGAACATGGCAATGGCTTTCTCCACTGGAGTGCTGGTGGGAGTATGGCAATGACCTCCACTGAAGTGCTTGTGGGAGTATGGTAATGGCTTTCTCCTCTGAATTGCTGTTGGGAGTATGGTAATGGCTTTCTCCACTGAAGTGCTAATGGGAGTATAACAATGGCTTTCTCCACTGAAGTGCTGGTGGAGTATAGCAATGGCCTTCTCTCTGAAGTGCCAGTGGGAACATGGTAATGGCTTTCTCCATTGAAGTGTGGTGGAGTTTGGTAATGGCTTTCTCCACTGAACCGCTTGCCGGCTAGTGTTTTTTGAAATATAGAGAAACATTGAAATTTTTACCTATAAATTCTTACTTCATCATTATGAACCCTACCCTAGCGTTGGGTAAAAGGCCCCTCCGAGGTAAAAGCTTCCCCCCACCGTTTTGTTATAGATGCTGTCTGAGCAATGATCTGACAGTAACTTTATTGTCTAAGAAACATTTTAAACGTTAAAGATGCTGTCTGAGCAAAAATCTAGCAGTAATTTTATTCTCTGGGAAGCAGTTTAAACATTCTAGAGGATTAGGGAATAAATAAACTATAAGAGAAGTAAAGAAAAATTGAAATAACATATTTGATGAACAGTAACAACATTCAATTAGATGTTTCCCCTTTCCTCATTAGTTTATAAACTTCATTAAGGTATTTATACAAATTCGGACCATCTTTATCCTACCAATCCAGCTGATCAGCAGAGCAGTGCCATCCGTATGAGGCTTTCTGTACCAAACATCGGAGAAGGACCGAATGCACCTACCACGCATTTTCCTTCCTTGGACACATTTCATGTAAACATGTCACTAAAATATAGCTATCCTCAATGAGTTTCTTGTCCGTAAAGTAATTGTTTTAACTACAGATATTGTATGTAAGAACTAAGGAATATTTTGCACTGCAATCCAGGCTTGAAAACCAAATTGGGGAACAGGTGAAGTTAGTTGATTTAAAATTACATGATGGGTAAAGTGCCCACCATGCTATAGCCTCTGTACCATGGTCTTCCACTCTCTTGGGATAGAACTCTTCTGCTTGAGGGTACATTCGGCCACACTATTCTATCTCATTTCTCTTCCTCTTGTTTTTAGTGTTTATATATGAAAGATCTATTCTAATGTTGTTACTGTTCTTGAAATATTTTATTCTAATTCTTCATTAATTCTCTTGTAGTTTATTCATTTCCTTATTTCATTTCCTCACTCAGCTATTTTTCCTTGGTGGGGCCCTTGGACTTATAATATCTTGCTTTCTCAACTAGGGTTGTAGCTTAGGTGGTAGTAGTAGTAGTAGTAGTAGTAGTAGTAGTAGTAGTAGTATCATTGTTAATAATAATAATAATAATAATAATAATAATAATAATAATAATAATATTATTATTATCATCATCATTAATAATAATAATAATAATAATAATAGAAGGTCCGGGTATTTTTCTTGATCCTAATCGTTATCTGGGGATGTTAAGACCACCCACAGACAACTCTATGCATCCTCCAGATAGTTGGCCATCCCATATATTCCTTCCACTAGGAACATACTGGCTGAAAAGGTTATCGTGTTTATTTCTACTGAATCCAAGCTGTGCCAATTGCATAAAGTCCTACAGTGTTACGGAAGTGGCAATGTTCAGCCGTCCAGACTAATTAAAATTTCACTACAGGGCAAGTGTTGAGGAGATACATGTTTTGTGCCTCAACCTGAGAAAGTGACCCCATTGCTCCTAGTCCAATTACTGTCTTAATGCCTAAAGTGCAGTAGGAGTGCTCCTCCCTAGCTTTTTCCTTCAACATATCCGTGAACAAAATGTTCCGGAAGTAACGCAAGAGGAGCCAAGTTTCCAGATGATTGCTTCGCTCAACCCTACTCCATGCCTCTTATGAGCTCCTCCCTTACTGGATCTGGCTGTCCATCGAGGTCGCTGCCCAGAGACCAAAGCTGTTGCAGTTAGTATTGGATATAAAATGTGTGGAGGCTCCCGTTCGAAAAAAGACAATCACTAACACCAGAAGGACTAGCAGTTTTTAGCTGTATAAGGGGACTGAAGGAAGGAAGTGGAGCCCACCTACCATGGGCGTATTAGGTGGTCCCATGATATCCACTTGGAAAATCGTCCTTTTTGATATCCGAGCCTGTACTTCCGCTCAAACGGCTACTAATGTCAAAATCTGACAATAGGACTCTTGACGAAGTTGGTTTAAGAATGAGGGGGAGTGGGGAAGAGCTGATGGATGATGTGAGAAACCTGATTGTAGGATATCAACCACTCCTTGTTAAGTTATTGGCATCCTCCCAATGGAGGTGCCACAGGTGGGCTGTCTCCCCTCCCTTATCAGAATTGGTGTCCTTGATAGTGTCGTTGAGCCCGTCTACTCTGAGAAGGTGCCCGTTATTTCTGACACTCCGCGTAGGGTAGTTTGGATGACAGTCGTTCTTCCAGGTGGAAAAAAGGTAAAGAACTTTGCAAACAGAGCCTGGCGATGAACAAACGACAGTAGAAGGCATCGCTTGGCACAATTGTGAGTCTCAACTCCCTTCTTCCCCCTTCAGTCGCTGACCTTGTTTCCAATGTTGCAGTATTATGCCAAAATACTTTGTTAGGCAATAGCCTTTAAGACTTGGGGACAACAGCATCTGAATTCTTTAGGGCACAATTGGCTCACCGGATGGTGGCCTGAAGGGTCCAAAGCTCTACCGACCAATTTTGTGTAGCCGACGCTCTCCAAAGTGTTATATCCGATGAGATCCAAGGGATCTACAGTGTCGAATAAGAAGGCGAGGGTAATTGACCAAAGGTCAAACCAGAATCTGCCAAATAGAATCCATTGCCATGACACAATCCTCAAGTTTTCAGCAGAAGATTGATGGGCTGAGAGCTAACAGATCTGTCACCATACCTAGTGCCCCACGGAACCCAATGGGACAAGTGGCAAAGGGGAAGAAGAAAACTCTATGGTCTTGAATTAATTCTTCCAGCAAGAACATTGTGGAAACTCTCCATTCTCAGTGAGATCCTAAGCAATACCTGAACATCATCTGTGTCTAGTCTTCAATAGTTGACTAACCAAGGAATATCCCAATGAGGCTTTGTGGTACGGGGTGCGTGATCAAGATTATCTAAGGTCACCTTTCCCACTCTTTCAGGAGGCGCTGTCTGGTTAGACATGCCTTTAGATAAGGTGCTCTTGGGGCAGTGCCTATAAGGGAGGCACAACTGTGAGAACACGCACCTATAGGGGAGGCACATCTGTGAGGCACACCTATAAGCGAGGCGCATTCGTAGAAACACGTCCAGGTATAGTTTATGAGATGTCAAGATCCTGTTAGCTAGAAAAGAGGAGCAACCTGTATATGGTTAGTATCATAATTGGACTAAGTAAACATGGCTGATCCATTGCAACTGATACCACTAGAAAAAAAAAAGGGCTATTTTACTTCACCACTGTGGTCTTAAGGTGAAACGTTCTTTTAGGGCCCTGAATGTACAGGACACGTTTGATGATACAATTGTTGCATTAGATGATAATTTTATGCCTAAAAAGAATGTAGCTTAGACGAGGTATGTTTACAGGCAGTTTTTCCATCGTTCATTAAAAATTAGGGACATCTACCTAACTAACCTAAGAAATTAGATTAAATCCTGTGAATATTCACCAGTTTAAGTGAATTCTAACTAAAGGGATAAAAAAATTGATATGTTTTTCAAAGAAGTTAAAAATTAGTATTTAATGGAGAAAAACTTGACACTAGACAACATGGTTGAAATGGCACATACTAATGAAATATTAGGAACCCGGCTAGGTAAATTAAAGGGGATACTGTGAAGCCTAGGTAAGATGATAATTTCAGAGTGAATAAGTTAAGGTTATCAGCCCCAGGGTAGTGGTACTTTTCAATGAAAAATAGGAGGATATATAGCAATTTCCTCCTTCTATTAGACCAAGAAGTGACACTAGTAGCTGTTGGCATTCCGGTTTGTAAGGTCATTGTCAAAATGACAGCAGTGTTGCTAGAGACACAATACGCACAAAATATGTTGAGGTATGCCATTTGGGTTGTGTTTGTAGGTCTACTATAGTTTATCATACTACTGATGATGTGGATCAAAGAATGTCAGTGTTGCATTCTGGAATGAAGTACAATGGAAGAAGTGGTAGTGTAGTAATTTTATTAGTGGCTGCAGATGTCAACCAGACCATAACTAGCAAGCTATAGGCAGTAAAAGATGTGCAGTGTGATCTAGAAGAGGATGAAAGTTATGAACATATGTTTTATGTTAAGAATGTATGTAAAATTTCTATGTTAATGTCAAATATAAACTATCTATAAAATTGTTTATATATTCTCGTCCGTCTTGTATTATTATTACTGCATTTGATTATGAGAAGTTAAGTATGTCCGTAATTTTCAGATAATGTAATAAGCTATTGTACTCTTATGGTGTGAAAACACCATTGAAGGTAAGAGGGGAATTCACAGCAAAGATAAAGTCCCCATCTGGGAAAGTGTGTTGATTCAGAATTCATTGTTATTGAGAAAATGAATCGGTGAAGAAGCTAACTACGTGAATGCTGAAACTGCATGTGATACATATTCAGATTCTTGTTTTTCACATCTTGGTAAGTTGACTGGTTTTCAATTGAAATTGCATTTAAATCCTAAAATGAATCTGGCAGCATAGCCAATGAGAATACCTTTTAATACAAGAGAGAAAATTGAAAAAACCTATTGATAATTTGTTAAACTTAGATATTGTTGAGCAAGTACAAGGCCATACTGAAATGGTTTCTCCTCCTATATGTGTCCAAAAGCCTGGTAACAGTAATGAATTGAGGTTGTGCATTGATATAAGGAGACCCAATAAGGCTATCTTAAGAAGAGATACCCTATCCCAACAATAGATGAATTGTTGACTGATATGAATGATGCTGTTGTATTTTCCAAACTAGACTTTAAGTGGCGATGCCTCCAAATTGAATTAGAACCCAAGAGTAGATATTTTACTACATTTGATGCTCGCACAAGGTTGTTTAGATGCATACGATTATTATTTGGAGTTAACTGACTCCTGAAGTTTATCAACATATTCCACAAGTTTTGTAAGACTGAGAAGGTGTTAGTCTTAGCTGACAACAATAGTGTTTGATACTAATATTAAAGAGCATGACAATTGGCTAGATAAGGTATTAGCAAAATTGTGTTGAAGAAATTTAAATCTGAACCCTATCTAAGTGTAAATTTGGAATCCAAAAGTTAATTTTTAAGGAACATGTTCCTTCAAAAACTGGTATTAAACCTCTTGATGATAAAGTTAAATTTGTCAATAAGGCCAAAACGTCAGGAAATGTTAATGAAATAACCAGTTTCCTTGGTCTTATCAATTACTGTGGTAGGAGTGTCAACGATTTATTAATTATTGAAGAGCGTTTAAGAAGGATAACTAGAAAGAGTGTAACTTCGAGGTTGGGAAATGAACAGGAACTTTTATTTCTTGAACTGAAGAAATTTTATTTTGCTGAAAGCACAGACTACTTTAGTTCCGCATAACACACTCAAGTGATTGTAGATGATGTGGGACTAAGAGCTATAGAAGCTCAAAAGAAGAAGTGCTGCATACTTTAAACCAGTAATTTATGTTAGTATATCACTGGCAAATGTACAATATCGTTACTCATAACAGAGAGAGGCTCCTACTGATGTTTGATCTTGTGAAAGGTTTAGGTTATACATCCTAATTATTTATTTTGAATTGATAAGTCCTCGAATAATTTATTCTGTAAAGTCCAAATCTTTACATATTAAAAGCTTGTCTCTGAGACTGCAGCCTTTTGACTCTAAAATCAAGTGTAAACCTGGAAAGACTAATGTAGCTGATGCACTGTCTAGACTGGGTGAAAGATAAATTAGGTGAGTTAGCTAGCTGGCCATGGTAAGGAATAATTTAGATTTAAGTATTAGTATTGACGATGTGAAATGTGCTTTAACCACAATTTTATTTACATAAAGGTACAATTTTCTTACTAAGATCTTAATATTAAGATAAAAGAATCCAGGTGAAATTTGAATATTGGAAGACGAAAATGTGCTTTAGGTATATTGACTTTAAACAGCCACAAGTACCTTTTTTATTACACAAGGTTTTGCCAATTGAAGCCATGTAATGAAGTGAGCTGAAGTTAGTTGTGTTTTGTGAGGCAAAGTTAGATATACGAGTTTTGGAACAAGAAGATTTTCTTTTCTTCACCTGAGACCTACGGATAATAATGAAAAGAATAACTTGTGTTACATTATTTATTTACGAAATACCAAACTTTTTAAGATTATTTACGAAATACCAAACTTTTTAAGACATCCCTCTTTTATTGCTTTACTCGATACTTCCAAAAATAAGTTGGTGGTGCATGTTTTTTACTTTCATTGCAAAATGTGCAACCCTTATTCATTAATTACTAGGGATATTGAACAACAGTCTGCTGTTGATGACGAATTCTGTGATGTTAAAAAAACTATCAGAACTAGTAATTGGGATAACGTTCTTCATATTAAACATGTAATTGATCAATTTTCTATTCTTGGTTGCATACTATTAAGGGGCCAAAATAGTAATGCATAAATGTTCTAGAAAACAAACTCCTGACTTGGTTAAAGAAGGACACCCTTATATTGTAAAATGTTAGAGTAGGCAAAGAAAAAACTGTAGGGGCCTGACATTGCTAGGACAGTAAAAATATGTACAGCGTGTTTATGAAAGAGTAGCAATCATAGTCCATCACCACTAAACTCAACTCTTGTACCAGGCAGACCATCACAACATATTAGTGTAAATATAAGTGGTTCATTGCTTAGTGGTGAAAATTTGTTAGTTTCTGTAGATTACTCTTTCTAGATAGTTTGAAGTAGTAATATTGTATTCTACTATTAGTAACAATGTAATAAAATGATTTGATGATTGGGATACTTCTAGTGGTTTGCAAAAACTCATTGTGTCTGACATTGATACAAAATCTATTTCTTGCCTATTTAAGTTTTTAATGCAAATGGCATAGTTCATAGGAAGGTAACACCATGTTCTCCATAATTAAATAGTGAAGTGGAGAGGCAAAGTATATATCTATTATGAAGGCTATTAATACAATAAGACCCAAAGGCAAAAAATGAAGGAAATAATTTAATACATTTTTGGAAGCTTAAAGATCTACTGTTCATACAGTATCGAATGTAACTGCACATACTGTATCGAATGTGAGCCCTGCTGAACTTATGTATGGTAGAAAAATTCGTTAAATATGCCTGAAATTTCTTGCGAATATACTGGTACTGATGATGCAATTAGAGCAACAAAAATATAAAGAAAATGGGAAAATGCATTCTAATAAGAAATTTTGTGTTAAAAATTGACAAGTAAGTAAAGCTGATATAGTAGTTTTGCAACAAAATTGGGAAAACAAGTTGTCGAGTCTTTTTTGTGAATTTATATAAAGTGATTGAGAAAAAAGGAACTCGTGTGTACATTGAAAGCACTGAGGGAATGTGACTCATGGAAAAAGATTAAAATGAAAAACAAAAATGAATTCTTAAATTATTATAAAGAACCCTGGGTGGATTAGTGACAGAGTTTGCAAGGGTGCGTGACAGAAAGAAGTTGAGACTTAATGTGGGTAAGAGTAAGGTTATGAGATGCATGAGAAGGGAGGGTCGTGGTTGATTGAATGTCATGTTGAATTGAGAGTTACTTGACGAAGTAGATCAGTTTAAGGTGGAGTGGAAGCAGATATAAGTCAGAGAGTGAATGGAGGATGTAAAGTGTTAGGGCAGTAAAGAAAGTAGTACAGAATAGAGGATTAGGAATGAATGTAAAGATAGTTTTGTTTGAGAAAGTGATCATACTAACTGTGATATGTGGATCGAGTTGTGACGGAAAGACAGAAATTGAATGTGTTCGAGATGAAGTGTCTGAGGAGTATGGCTGGTGTATCTCGATTACATAGGGTTAAGAACGAAGTAGCGAGGGTGAGAACGGGAGTAAGAAATGAATCAGCAGCTAGAGTGAATATGAATGTGTTGAGGTGGTTTGGCCGTGTAGAGAGAATGGAAAATGGCTCTCTAATGAAGAAGATGATGAATGCAAGAGTTTAAGGGAGAAGTACAAGAGGAAGGCCAAGGTTTGGGTGGATAGATGGAGTGAAGAAAGCTCTGGGTGATAGAAGGGTATATGTGAGAGACAAAAGACCATACTAGAAATAGGAATAAGTGCCGAGCGATTGTGACGCAGTTCCAATAGGCCCTGCTGCTTCCTCCGCGCTGTGATATAGCGGCAGTAGGGGATTCAGCATATGAAGCTTCACTTGAGGCGGATAACGGGGGAGGGTGGGCTGTGGCACCCTAGCAGTACCAACCAAACTTGACTGAATCCCTCGTCATGCCGGGAGGAACATAGAAAAGAAATATACTCCTTAGTTCTTTTGGTTTGATGCCGGCTATCCCCCAAAATTAGGGGAAGTTCCATGGTAAATAGATAAACAGATAAAGAACCCCATAATTATACTGATTTTCATGGTAGCAATGATGATGATGAGTTCAATTTAGAAGGAAGAAGGTAAAAAACAAATTAGTATAAGCCTAAATTGTTATAATAATACTGTATCAGGTAGACCCACAACAGGAAACATTAATGCTTAAAGGTCTAGTAAAGTAAGAACCGCCACCACCTCAGTAATTTGAAAGACTATGGGAGGTACAATACAGTAGAGTACGTATGTCTATGTTGTTATGTAAAGAAGGAAAAAATATTATTTACAGAAAATCTTTGAAAAAAGACTATAGATTCTTTATAGTTTTGTATTACAAGTGTTATGCGATGCGATTTGCTACATGGGGTTGAACTGTGATTTTAAAAATGTGATATGCACAAATACTTTTTATTATAAATGGTCTTATGAACTGCTGTATTTTAGGTGAAGTGCTTTTATTTTGTTTTATATGATGAAAATATGCAAATATGTCTGCTGATTTCTCAAGTGATCTGAGTAAAATACTGTAAATTAGTAAATTATTGACTTTTATTTTATATTCTACTAAAATAATGTTTGAATTTAGGGATAACTAAGTGCTATAGAGAAATGCTGGGATAAATACTAAAATTAAACATTCATTCCTAGTACCGTGCACTATTATCTATGTTAAAAAGTGGAGAGGTGTAGTCTATGTTAAATGTGTGAACACCATTTCCTATAACAGTTTTGTGGACATTTTGTTGATAGCAGAGAATGTTATTATTGTAGTTGGTGGTTGTGAGAAGGCGATAAGTAAATAACCGTGTTATTTATCATCTATGTTTTCAATGAAGATTTATACGATTACTTACCTCTGCCACAGAATTTTGTCATTCAAGTTAAGAAAAAAAAATAGTAAAAAGACGAATTCGCAGATGATTTAAAAGTCATCGCAACCAAAATCAATAATTTCGAAGCCTAACTTAACATTGACGTTTAGGAATCAGGTTAAATAAAAAACAGCTCTCCAATCATTATCCAACCATTATCATCAAGGGAGAAATGACTTCGTGGGATGATTCGCCATCCATGACCTTCAAAAGAAAAACAAAACCTATTAAAGGGCAACAGAGCGAAGAGTCATGGAACTGCACAGAATAAAATTCTATGGAAATTTCTCTTTGACTCAAGGACAGTCTTACAGTACAAATCAAAATTATTTTTCATAAATAACTCGAGGACATATATGAACAAGAAGAAATGATGGTATATAAACCCTCCAACCAACTTGGAAAAGACATCAGACAGAGGAAGATGAAAGGGTGTGAAAAGAAGAGGAAACCGGAAACGCAAACGCTGGCGCGTAGTTCCGGCGGCCAAAGGGGACGTCGGCACAACAGGAGTTCTAAGGCTAATCGGAAAAAATAGGTGTTCTTTCTTTAACACTACTCTCTCATTTTACATCACTGTTAAGCCTTAATTCGTCTGAAATACCTATGTTAGTAGTTATCTTTATCAAATCATTGAAGAAATAAAAAGCTGCTGTGCATTTTCAAAGTTACGTACACAAGTAGCTTACATGGGTTAATAATACCAATACTAATTTGTTACATTCACTACAAGAAGCAGAGCTTCTCTAACATCCACTATACAATATCTAATACACAGAAAATAAAAAAAAATGATTATATATATATATATATATATATATATATATATATATATATATATATATATATATATATATATATATATATATACTTAAGTGGAAATACCTCGATGTAATGAAAGGGTTTGTGTATTCCCATGATCAGCAAAACTGTACTAGTCAGTGCCACACATACTAGTTTTGTTTGCTGTGAGCGATCAGAACAGAATCTCCCACTTTCACCAATCTGCAGTGGCCACCGTGGTATTGAAAATGGGCAAACCCCACATATATCTAAGGACAAATCTGTTACCTATGTCCTGCAGGGGAATGGAAATGTCTGCATTTGCTGTTGATATATTATATATATACATATATGTATATATATATATATATATATATATATATATATATATATATATATATATATATATATATATTTATATACATAATATATATATTTATATATATATATATTTATTTATTCATACTGTACATATATATATATATATATATATATATATATATATATATATATATATATATATATATATATATATATATATATATATAGGTTACGGTATTTTGCGAAATCAGTTGTTTAACAAGGTTTAATTAGTTATTTTGCAATGTTACAAATCGTTATGCAAATAAACCTAAATTGGGTTTTTTTCTGCAAAATAATCTTAATTGTCTGGTTACTTGGCAAAAATAAAGGCATAGAAAAGATAGTTTGCAAAAATATCGGCAAATTTTACAAAAATGCTTTGTAACACTTTTATTTGCAAAGTCCAACATAATTTAGAATGTCAGTTTGAAAAATTACAAAATCTCAACACCAGTTGGCTGACTGGTGTTGAGATGTGAACAGTAGTTTACTGTTTATTTGTCTGTTACCATGGCGACTCTGCTGAACTACTGAAGATCACTTGAGTCAGTGCAGTGTGCGCCTATAGCATTCTCTTCGTTGGGATTGGTAATCTTGGGGTGTAGACCTTTGCTTATTATCCAGAGATGGATGGAATAAAGCAGAAGTTTCACTTGGTGTTGTCTGAATTGTAGGAAAAGAATCATACAATGCTTTTGGCTTGATGAAAATGTGTGACTATGAGTAAATCGTTAATCAAATGAAAGAATTGGAAACACTTGAGGTGAAAAAGACTCATAAAGACCATAGCTATTTAAGAAAATGCTATATCATATAAATATTTGTTGAAAAAACGACAGTGCAAACGCTACTTAAAAATGGAACCTCATAGATGCATCTCTGCTGAAGGACATCTTGGGGGATAGGTGATGGCAGGACAAATATGTATTAAGCTCAAGGTTTGCATAATTAGGAAAAATACATATTATTTCCAAATTTGTCATTTGTTCCAGCACTATATAAAAACCCTTTGGCTCTACAATAAAGACTCGCCATTAGGTTTGTGAACGTCCAAAACCAATTGGCTGGTATCTGTCCCAGGGTGCGACTTTGTGCTTCGCACAAGCTTTTTAGAGACACCCTGTCACCTTGTGAACTCCTCAACATCTGTAAGAGAGCTAATGGCCTGAGCAATCCGTGTACTGGTGCATGAACTAAGCATTGTAATTTGACCAGGTAAGGGCAATCTTGAAGCCAAGCTCTGCACTTAACATAGACATTGCCCGATTCCACCTCGCTTGGAAATCAGAGATATACATGCAAACATATCAGGTTACCAGAGGGACAATGGTACCCACCTGCAATCAGAGGTGGTCAGTTTGCAGAGGTCTTCAAATGCTGAAACCCAGAGGGGGGAAAGAATGAAAAACAAAGAGGCTAGTCACTTGTAAATTTATTCTAGATTTACTACTGGGTAATGTTTGCTCTCAACCAACTGCTACTTGTCCTACAAGGGAGCTGAGGTGTTTCCACCCACGTTTTGTGTGGCCACCACAGTACTTCTTGAGAAGGTATCTAAGATTTTTTGGGTTACGTCTTTCAAGTAATGGGTCATGAGAGTTGTTTGGCATTTCCACACACCCATCTGTAAAACCTGCATTAGAGAGTAGTTCATTTTGAACGCCCAGGGATATGCTAAAACCCGACATCATGAGCTCTGGGTCTAAAGTCAGGAGGAGTGGAATCCGATTGTAGGGCTCATTCGATCACCTATCAGATCCAGGAAGAGATTGTGTTCCTGGTAATCCTCTTTTTGACTCTACCCGTACTGACGAGTAGTCTGTTGACCTGTGGGTGAGATCTAGCGGTTCGCTTGGAGATACTTATTAAGCGTCCTCACAGGGCATAGTATCAGCTTATCTGGGTCATAAGTTACGGAACGGAGACTCTCAATCTGTAGGGGCCAGAATCTAGACCTACTACAGCCGGACTTTGAGTCTTGGCAACAAATTCAGGGACGAAACTGAGTGTCAATTGCCCCATCCCCATGAATGGGTGATAGATCATGTAGCTCACTGACTCTCTTTGCAGAGGCCAGGGCTAACAGAAAAAAATGTCTTAAGGGTGAAGTCACTGTCTGATGACTGACAAAACGGTTCGTAGGGTGCTCCTTTCAGGGCCTGTAGTACACGAACTATGTTCCAAGGAGGAGGTCTGACTTCTGACTGAGGGAAAGTGCACACAAAACTTCGTATGAGGAGAGACAATTCCATTGAGGAGAGAATGTTAACTCACTCAATCTAAAGCTAGGCTCCAAGCCGAGCAGTAGCCTTTTACAGCTGACACCGAGCGGTAAACTTTCAACGCTGAGACTGAGCAGTAGCCTTTCACAGCAAAAACTGAGCGGTAGCCTTTCACAGCCAAGACTGAGCGGTAGCCTTCCACAGCTGAGACCAATCAGAGTTTTTCCTCCCGGATGTACAAGAAAACCTCGACTATCACTGGGATAGTGGCACTAAGAGAAGCGTTATCCCTTCCACAACATCAAACACAAAAGATGACACACTTCCTCTGATACATGGTAAATGACAACTCACGGAGGTATCCTGACATCCATCTCGCAACTGGTTGCAAAAAGCCTCTCGCTGAAAGGAGTTGCTGGATAACCCCCTGGCGTGAAGCCCCAGGAAAGCTACTGCTTTGTGGAGTATCTTTACGAGTGGTTGTAAGTAGATCAGGAAGTGGAGGGAGTTCACTCAGTGCCACTGTGAGCAGATGAAGAAGGTCCAGAAACCACTCTGAATGCTGCCACATTGGAGCTATTAGGATTATTGAGAGATCTTGCGATGCCCTTACATTGTTCAGAAGCCTCCTTACTGGGGGGGGGGGGGGGGATTTGTAAACAATCCATGTTGTCCACTGGTGTTGAAAGTTCTGACAGACTGCGTGGGGATCCAGGACTAGAGAGCAGTACACTGAAAGCTTCCAGTTGAGGGACATCGCGAACAGGTTGATCATCAGCGAACCTCACAAAGTCAAGACTTTGCTGGCTATCTAATGTTTCAAAGACCACCCAAAGCCAATTATCCGAGTCTACCTACTCAAATTGTCTGCCAGAATATTCCTTCTGCCGAGATGAAGTACCTGATAGGGCTATCGAGATGTCTTAAATCCATCTTATCCTCTCCACAGCTATTTTGGAGAGGAGCTGTGAAAAAGTACCTCCTTGCTTGTTTATGTACGCCACTAACGTGATGTTGTCGATCATCAACACCATGATGTCTTGAAAGGAGCAGATGGAATAGCTTGAGGGCCAGAAAGGCTGCCCTCATTCCCAAGAGGTTTGTGGCACTGTTGCTCAGACTTGAACCAAGCCTGGAGGCTGTGTGGAGGAGAGAGAAGATCTATTCTCCTAAGCAGTTTGGTGTCTGACACCCACCTACTCAGATCTCTCCTATTTTGGTCTGACCCTATCACAACCAAAAGATTCAGAGGGTCTTTGTGCTGCGACTAGATAGTCTTCACCTGCCACTGGAGAGAAATGAATTCGCAAACGACCGTTGAGTACCAGTTGCTCCAAGGAGGATAGATGCCCAGCAACCTCGGCCACCGATGTTCTGGTAGCATTTCTTGTGACAAAAATGGTCGAGCTTCCAGTTTCAGACTCTCTATTCTTTCTTTGGACAGAAAGATTTTGCCTAGATTGGGGTCTATTTTCATCCCTAGATATACCATATCTTGACAAGGTATGGCAAAACTCGTGAAGTCTGTTTCAATGGAAGAGAAGGGTCTCCTTTGAGTCTGTATGAATCAGCCAATAATTTAGATAACGGAGACAAATGCTGTTCTAGTGTGCCTAGGGGAAAACTAGAGATTCATTGATTTGAGGTTTTCTGGCATCCTGACATCCAAGGTCATTAGCGCTGATGTTTATTGTAAATAAGAAATAAAAGAATATTCAATTAAAACCAGAAAAGCGAGGACATTTTAAAAATTAAATATTTCAGGAGACCTGCTTCTGAAATAAAACTAAAAATACTACTAAAATGGTAAGACACATCATGTCCAAGAATCTTGGCAAGGATGAACCTGCCATCCTCACCTCGAGCCTCAAATAGATATCTATCTCTTTCACTACCATGTGTGGGGCATTTGGTCAACACGTCTCACTGTCGATAGTACCAAACAGTCGTTGCAATATGGCTGGTATTGGCCAGTAAGCAGATATTCATGCAACAACCGAGTGTGACCAATACAGACAACAAAGAGTAGTCTCACACTTTCGGGGCATCATATTATACTTCCAGGAGTATATAAAATTCGTTATTTCTCATATCTTATTTTCAATTAAACTATCCCAATGCTGTTGCCAATTATTGGAAATCAAATTCTTATTGTTGAGTAAACACTCATCACAAAAAATGGGATACCTTCTTGGTTGCAATTCAGCTGCAGCTTTCTTTGCCAGCAAATCTGCTTTCTCGTTTCCAGACACATCTATATGTGCCGGAACCCAGCAAAATTGAACTGTTATACCCCTCAGTCCAATAATAAAAATCCATTCTAAAATCTTTAAAACTAAAGGGTTACTCAGATTAAAAACTTCTAAAGCTTGAAGGACACTCCTTACATCACTAAAAATGATAAAATTACCTTCCTCTTCCAACACTATATTTTCTACAGCGGTTAGTATGTTGTATAGTTCTAACTGTATTAGGACTGCCTATCAATTGTTTCACCAGAAAATCATAAGGTTGAGCGGATTTTGGGTGGAACTCGAAGTATGTTGAGTGCTATAAAAGGCTTGCAGTCAGTCAGGCTAAAGAATTAAGAAGTTTTTGCAACCTAAACCAATATCAAATGATAGAAGATTTTCGGTAAAAGTCTAATGGTAATTCTCCAGTGTCAATAAGGAGGCTTGGAATGGGTGAAGTTCTAAATGCTTCTGTTACCAATCTGATACCAGTCTGCTGTATATAATCTAAAAATTTTAGTCGACTGGCTGAGGAGTATATCTGAAACCATAACCCATGTCAACTTACAATCAAATATCAAGCCAAAAAACCTAGCTTCACTTGCACATGAGATCCGCTGACCATTGATGTACATATTAGTGTCTGGATGTACTCCCTGAATACAACAGAAATGGACAACCGTAGTTTTGCATATCGAAAACTTAAACCCATTCATATCAGCCCACTGAATAATTTTGCCAATTGCGAGTTGTAGTTTTCTCTCAACTATTGTCATTCTGGCTCCAGCAAATGATATGGAGAGATCATCTACAAATAGTGTTGGGAGAATATCTAGAGGAATGGCAGAAGGATATCCCTGCAATTGTTAGTGCAAATAGGGTTACAATTACCACACTACCCGGGGGAACTCCTACTTCCTAACATTTTCTCTGCAATAAAGTTTCGCCACTCTCACTTGAAAAAATTCTATGTGAAATGAATGATTGGATGAAATTTGGTAGCTCTCCTTGTAATCCCAAATTATGAATAGTTTTAAGTACACCATACCTCTATGCATTATCACATGCTTTTCAACGTAAAAAAAAAGACTGGTACATGGTGCTGTTAGGAAGCCCAGGCTTCACAAAAAAAGAGGACTTAAGTCGTATCAACACATCAGTCATTGAATGCATTTTCCTAAATCCACGCTGGATAAGTGAAAAAATACCTTCCTTGTCCAAGTACCACACCAGTCTTGCATTAACCCTCTTCTCCATAATCTTACATAAACAACATATCAATGCAGCTGGTCTCTAGTTTGCTGCTAAAAACTTATCTTTACTGGGTTTTAAAAAGGCTAAAATAATGGCAAGTTCCCAAACACTTGGATAACAATGACCATGCCATATTCTGGTAATAATGCTTAAAATAAATAACTTGGTATTTACAGGTACATGTTTAATTATTACATATGGAATTCCATCAGGACCAGAGCTGTATCATTGCAATTAGCAAGTGTGAAATCAAATTCCCTTTCAGTAAAAGGATTATTGTAGGATCCCTCCTTTTCTGTTGCCAATATTAATATTTTACATTCTTCACTGTTTCTATACTGGTAACCAGGAGCTACTTTACACTTGCTTGATACATTTGGAGAAACAATCAGCCAATGCCATGCTACCCTTAGTTGCTCCAGTACATACTGACCATTCACCTTCAACACTAGTGGTGGGTTGGGGGTGAATTTGCCTGCTATCTTTTTTACTTTCCTCCACACAGATGATGGTGGTGTTCTACTGTTAATAGAGGAAATAGAAGTCAACCAACACTAGCGCTTAGCTTCTGTCATGGCATGACGGAGCTGTGCTCTACATCTCTTGTATATAATTAAATTCTCCTCAGTACAGCGTCTGCACAACCAAGTTAAAGACTTTCTTGTGGCTCTGTGCAGAGCAGTTAGTTCTGAAGACCACAAGGGGACTGGTCGTTGTTTGAATAACCCTGTTGTTTTGGGAATTGAATTTACTCCTGCTGTATGGAAGGTTCTATTCAGCAAGTCTATGGCATCATCAATATTCTCAAACTGTTCTGCATTCACTTCAATTTAGTTTAGCTCATATAATTTATTCCAGTCCGCCTTCTCAAGATTCCATCGTGGCAATCTCTGTAACGGTGGACCATTGTTGGTGCTTATAATTATTGGTAAAGATTACTAGTATGCTAATCATCTAATGTTGTCCAATCAAAATCAAGCTTGCGATTAATAGGTCGATGCACGACATGGTACCTGTCTGAACATAAAAGTAGTCCCACATCTTCATTTTCCACAATTGCTGATACTATGCTGCCCCTTGTGTTTGATAAAACATCGCCTCATAAAGGGTGTCTACTATTAAAATCCCCCAACAAGAGAAAAGGAGTTGTTGAATCACCTCTACTAAATCATTATAAGAAATGTTATTAGGAGGCAAATAAAGAGAGCAACATGTGTATTTTCTCCCTACATCAATTTGTACAACCACTGCCTGCAGAGGAGTACAAATGGGTAAAGATATTTGGGGAACATATGTAAGACTACTGCCATGGCTCCCTGTTTGTTGATCATATGGTATCCTATAGCTAAAATACTCTCGACGACATGGAGTATTGGCATTAAGCTTGCTCTCCTGTAGACATACAACTATAGGGGAGTGCTCATTAATGAGGAGCTTAAGTATTGGCCCTTAAACCCTGACAATTCTATTGCAAAATGGGATGGGGTCTTCGAGAGTTTTTGATTTAGCAATATTTTCCGTAGGCTTCTTAAGTGTGGGTCTTGATAAGTTAGGTTTTACATTAGCCTTGTCAATATTCTTTTTATTTAATTCTTGGGGGGGGGGGTGGTGGACCTAAAATTGTGTTTTTGATTGATTTAAGTAGTATTCTTGCTGATCTGAAATATCAACAGACAGAACATCATATCTATTTGATGTCTTAACTTTGGTGTTTTTAATGGATGGGGGTGAGAGAGAGAGAAGGAAGTCTCTCTTTTTCCTATTAATAGGTGGCGATTTATTAGGTTTTTGGTGCTTTCCCCACTACAGGTGCACCTGATAACTCGGTTTTATGTGAAATCTCCATCAAATCAGGCAAAGATATAGCCTAAGAGAGGTTAGTATTATCCTTTGTATTGGGGGACAAAGGTTTAATAGAGGTGAGTAAAGCCTTAGGAGGTGATATTCTTGCCCTCTCATGCAGGTTTTTATCAGAAGATGGCGAATATCTTTTGGGGGGAATAGTGGCAGTAATAGGTGGGTTGGATGTCTCCTGTCTCATTTTTCCTCCTGATTTGAAAACCTTTGCATAACTTGTTGATTTACTCAATAGTCTCTTGGCATGCCCCCATTCATGTGTTCGATACTGGATTTATTGAAGGCAGTCTCTTTTAACTTGTATTGCTGGCAGCTCCTATCAGTAGATTTATGATTTAAATTGCAGGTTAAGCAATTGACCTCTAGTGTACATTCTCCATGATAAACATTGGACCAAGAGCTAAAAAAATCTTCATTCTTGCAAACTTTAGAAGGATGCCCATATCTAAGGCAATTAAAACATTGCAGTTGCTTTTGCTTTAACATTCGAACTTTAATCTGTTCATTTTCTATGCAAATGTGGAAAGGCACATCAGCATCCTGAAAAGTAAGGATAATCATTGATGTTCCAATGACTTTATGCATTTTCCATACAGTTAAAGGACACATGGTCACTATCTCCTATACCCCTTCCATAAATGAAGTTTTAAATTGCAAAGTATAACTGACTGTGTTTCTGATTTGGCACTTATAAGGAAAGTGTTCTTTCCAAAACAAGATACATCTCCCAGTACGATGGTACCTACTTTCTTTTGAAGAAATTTGCATATTCTAAAATAATTTCCTGTACTCCCTTTTGATTGAGCAATGAGGCACTTTGGTGGTTTTGGCTTTCTCTGGGAGGGTACAACCAACTCCATATCTCTGTCAGACCAGTCTGTAGGTTTGTATATATCTAGATCCTTAGGTACCACATCTCAAATAGCACCCTTGATAATCAAATTATTGATTTTAGTATTGATAATGTCACTGATTGTATTAAATGCTTCTTCATGATTATCAAATGATATCCATGAATCTCATTTGTCATATTCAAGTCTCATTCAAAGTTCTTTTATATTACCATAACATCAAAAATGGTTTATACAGGACATCGAATTAGTTTCTATTAGAATTTGTTACTCAAATTACTTCGTTTTTGACCGTCCGTAGAATGGTCCTTTTCCATTTCCAGGTCGTATGGAAGAAGCAAGCCGGGTTATCCACTTCTTATCGGAGGATGTCAGTCTTCCTATCCCATGTGGCCCAACACAAGAAGAGGCTTCAACAGGGACCAGTCCTCTTATAGAGAGGGGTTGTGTCTCTTTAGGTGGGCGTAAACTGGTCAGTGAGGGTAGTTAGCCCCTCCCACCGATAACTCCAATGGTGTCACCCATTACCCACAAATATGGGTGACTTAAAACCAGATTACTGGAGCCTGACTCTTACCAGACTAAGTCTGCACCTAATGGGGTCTTTCAGAGGGTGAAGGCATTAAAATTTGTACAGGTTGAGATGGCAAGCCGTTCATCTCACACTGTGCCAAATGCAAAGGTCCAGTGGGAAAGCAGTTCCCACCATTCATCAGTGCCCAGCTGCTAATCATTAAGCCCCCCATCCTCATCAAGGCTTAAGCATCTGGGGTGGGAGGACACTAGGGCAAACACCCATGTGAACATCTGAGATGCTGTGGACAGGCTGAAACACAGCACATTGAATTAGTTTATTTTATCGTTAAGAGTAAGCCTTAGATACTTACTTGGCAATGGATAAATGGGGATCTGGAAGTGTGTGTTCTTGAGATTCAGCGTTATCATGAAGTCTTTTAGTCTGACGGTCTGCAGTCTCCAACTTGAACAGGGTTTGTTGGACAAGCTCTTTCAAGGCCGAGAGGTTTATGACCAGTCTCTAGCCTCAAGACGCCTTCCCTACAAGAAAAAAGTCGACTGTAGAAACCTTGGGACTCATCTAGGACCTCTTGGACAGCATCGTTCTCCAACATGGTCTGGACCTCGGCATGAAGGGGCTGTTCCTTCGCAGGTCCCCTCACATAGGAATTCAACATGGCTGGATGTAGCGTTAAGGATGGAGAGAGAGAATGAACAGGACGTGGTATCCCGCTCTGAAAACAGAGACCGACCAAGGTTTAGCCCATGGAGCATCCATCTCTGCCACCTGCTCTGCAGGCATCCCCGCACCAGTGGACAGGTTGGCTTCCAATAGGGGGGGACGTCCATGTTTTCCTCTCTTAACTCCTCTACCCCTCTTGGAGCCCTTGGATTGAAAGGGCTGCTTAGGACCTTACTTCAAAGCTGCCTGCTTAGATGGTTGTGATCCCTTCTTATGTCCCTGGCATTTACTCAGGGACCACTGCTGCGGTGGTGCTGGCATGGAGTATGGGGGAAAGTCATTGCTGTATGGAGGAGGGAGTACTCACACATTTCCTTCATCTCTCTGTACCTACCTCAGTATCCTCAAGGTTGAAGAGAGAGGGGCCATCCATCGAGGAGTTGCAAAGCTTCGTAGCTTCTCTCCTAGGTACCTGCCTCTGAAATTTTGAGACTACAGCATCTCGTCATCTCAAAACCCAGTTGATCCACTAGTGACGATGTAGTGGGTCAAAAACTCCATCGTCCTTGCACCCGAGAGAAGGACCTCAGACATTGCCTACTTCCTCTGGTCAGTGGAGAAATCCTTGTTCTTAAAAAGGTAACTCACAGAACCCAACCAGTAATGCAACCATGAAATGGCTTGCAAAAAGCACTTTGCAACCTGCTCCATGTTTGTGGCCTCCACCACAAATAAAGCCACTGGCAAAGCAGCAATTTTGACCAAGGTCATATGCTGGGTCAGAGCTAGAATAGCTAAAACTAGAGGGAGTGGAGAAGGATCATCGTCCACGATCTCGAAGTACTTCCTCTGGATATGTGCACGGCGGAGAAAGTAACCAAGAAGAGTTCACAGATCTGAGGGACTGTGAGGCACTCTTGACCACCTTGGACCAAGGCAAGTCTACAATAGTCTTGGTGGGCCTGGGAGTGTAATAGATAAGGTCTAGGATGGTGTCCTTACCTTTAGATGGAACTGGATCCGGGTCCCAGGGAGTTTATCTTCCGAATGCATAAAAGAACCAGAAGAAATATGTGGTCAGCAACTTTCTGTTCCATTGGGGCTGGCAGACACAGGCAGCATGTCATCAGCGTGTTCCAAGCTGTCATCATAAGGTTCTTCATCCTCTGAGATCACACTTATAGGAGCCCAGAGAGGATCAAGGTTGTCAACTGTTTTACTAGCAGAGGAATGAGCCCTCAGACGAAAGCCACTATGCTCCGGTTTTAAGAAGACCGATGTAGAAACCAGCAGACCTTCCCTTCGAGCTGGCTGCTCGGACATCAATCGCCAGTTCTTAGGAAGGGTCTTAGTGTCTTTCCTTTCACATGGTCATATGTTAGAGTCCATGAGAAGGGAGGTACTCTTCTCCTCTCTGAATCCTTGGGCCTTCTGTCCTTGGAAGGAATGGCAGAAGGGGCTGGAGCCTCTAGGTTCCTGATGGTCAAATATCTATAGGCACAAGCTTA
This sequence comes from Palaemon carinicauda, assembly GCF_036898095.1. Lineage (NCBI taxonomy): Eukaryota > Metazoa > Arthropoda > Malacostraca > Decapoda > Palaemonidae > Palaemon > Palaemon carinicauda. The sequence continues at coordinate 35,671,145 of NC_090745.1, forward strand.
TATTTGTCCATAAAGGAGACCTCCCGTGGAAAACTCGAACCTCTGCTGGTCATGGGGTGGATAGATCCCCCCAGAGAACGAATGGCTGCCTGATGACACCGTTTCTTCTTGTGCGGTTTGATAGAAATAATGCCCAACCTTTCCCACTCATGGTCCCAATCAGTGTTGGAAGCCTTAGTGGTCAGGTACTTCTGGTACCAGGAAGATCATTAAGGGGACTGAAGGCAGGGCACCGCAGAAAGAGGTACCTGCCTAGCAGAACTGCTATGCCTAGGGGTCAACCGGAGGGGCTAGGACAACTGGCCGCGACCCATCCGTCCACAGACAGTTAGGTAGGTCTCTCTCTCTCTCTCTCTCTCTCTCTCTCTCTCTCTCTCTCTCTCTCTCTCTCTCTCTCTCTCTCTCTCTCTCAGAAAACATATGGACACAGCAAATCTCAATTAAGCACTGGGAACAAGGAAACAATGCTAACCATGATTATAATGCACTAGTCATTAAATGGTTGCAAACTATTTTCTTCTTTATTCAAAATTGCCTAATTGTCAATAGGGGCTGCTTATTAAGGAAATAAATAATTTAAAGTTTACAGTGTCTAATTATTAATAGAGACTGCCTATTAAGGAAATATGTAAGCTTAATTTTACAGTGCCTAATTGTCAATAGAGACTGCCTCTCAAGGAAAAAAATAAGTTCAAGTATACAGTGTAAAATATTTAGTTACAGTACACCTGCAACAATGGCAGCAAGCATACTCTCACAGCAGGGAAAAGAAAAATTAGTGTATGATAGCTATATATATGTTTTGGACAGACTTGGAGCTGATAATATCACAGAGTTTTGGAGATGTGAAAGGAGGAGATTATGTATGGCAAAAATTCACATATAGAATTGTGAAATTGTAAAATGTATATATGAACAAATGCAGACTCTGCTCGAGAAGAAAAAAGAAAAGTAATATAAAAAATAAAGGTGCCGGTTCCAGAAACAATGGAACAAACATCTTTAGCAATAAATGAGTGTTTAGAAAATGTAAATGAAGCATGCCAAGAAGTCATGGCTAGTCACAGCACTGCAAAAAATTGTGAGGAGGAAATGTAAGGATTTTTCAGCATACCCTGCCAATCTTAAAGCTTTAGAAGAACTGTTGATTCCTATTAATATTCAAACTTATGGGTCTGAAAAATTCCTTCCTGTAGGGAATGAAGGTGACTCATGCAAAATCACTATGTTTGGAAAGGAAAGCAATACACATTTACTTAAAGAAGTGAAAAAACCATTTGTAGACGATCAAAATCACGTCAACCCTTTTTTGTCAAGTGTATTTCATTCTTGCCGAGATGCACGATGGCATACATCTGTTTATCTAAGCACTACTTCCAAATAAACTACGCAACCTATGATAAATTGTTTTATATGCTTTTAGAAGTTCAACCAAGTTTACGGCTGGAAACAATATACAATACTGATTTTAAAATGGGGAATTCTGAAAGTCTTCAATATCATTTCCCATCTGCTGATATTAGAGGATACTTTTCCAACTCAATAAGAATGTTTAAAAAAAATCAGAATCTATGGGATTATCTCTCCAATAGAATAATGATGCCAGTTTTGCTCCTCGTGCTACAATGATAACTGCAATAGCATTTGTTCTACGTGATCATAATACAGCAGCTATTATGGTACTTGCAGAAAAAGTTTCACATGAATTTCAAGAACCCCTAGATTAGTTGGAAGACAATTATGTTGGAAGAATGGACAGAAAGGGACGTCCTCCCCTTTTTCCGTTAAACATGTGGAATGTTTATCAATGCTGCATAAATGATGAGGATAGGACAAACATTCATGTGGAAGCTGATCACCATAGGCTGCAAAACGAACTACCGATGCAACATCCAACTATATGGAAGTTTATTGATAGTTTGAAAAGGGTGCAAGAGGAAGAGATCTTTATTACGGACAGTTGATTGCTGGTTAAATGCCGCCTATATAATTGAAAAAGTCCCGAGAAGCAAATGCTTGTATAAAAATGACAAATTCGTAGATAATTTGTATTTTTCCTAACTATACAAACCTTAGCTGTTTAATAGGGGGCATTATTTTCAGCGTAGCTGAAATGATGAGCTATTAATTTTTAACGAGGGTTAACTACCCACACTACTAGTTAGTGGGGGGTAGGGAGGGTAGCTTGCTACCGCTCCCCCTCACACACCTGTGATTGAGCTCACTTTGCTTGGAGGTAGGACTTCAAGGGGGGATAAGGCTGGCGGGCAAGTTTGGTTAAATAGCTAAGGTTGGTATGGTTAGGAAAAACACAAATTATCTACGAATTTGTCATTTGTTCCTTAACTGGAATACAAACCACGCTATTTAATAGGGGTGACTCACCCATTAGGAAGGGTCGACGTCCCAGCCAATCTGGCTGTTTGGTTTTACCCGGGGCTCCTTATCTGAATGTGTTAGCACTCAAGGAATAAGGAGTCCCTAAGCCTCCCTATAACCTTGCTACGCAAGGTTCGCGGCCTACGCAAGCTGTGCGTGAAGGTATGTAGAAATGTGACTCGTCCTAGAAAGTTATTCCGAAGTTCTTTAGATGGAAAACTGTGCACTATGTCTTTCCCAATACCACCTTGTCAGGGTATGGGGATGTAACAGTATTAATCTTAATACTAGGTACACAAGGGAGCATGGTTTACCTGCAGCGGTTTGAGGTTAGTTGTGCAGAGAACCCAGGATGCTGCTTTCCCCAAAAGAGGGGAGAAGGAAGAAAAGAATAAGGGCCAGTCAAACCTTTTCATTCATGCAGACTAAAACCGGGTAACAATGCCCTCAACCTTCTGCTACTTGTCCAATAAGGAGCTTGAGGTTTTAAACCAGCTGTTATGCAGCCACTACAGGACCGATAGAAAACGTATTGAGTCTCCTGTGGGTCACGTCTTGCAAGTAGTGAGATGTGAACGTGTTTTGACGTTTCCACACCCCAGCTTGAAGAACGTGCGTCACTGAAAAATTTCTTTTGAAGGCCAGGGACGTAGCTATGCCCGACATCATGTGATATGGGGCGACGTGACGGAAGAGGGTCTGGATTAAGTGCAAGGTCAATGACCCTGCGAATCCATGTTGAGATGGTGTTTTTGGTGACCCTCCTCTTGGTCCTTCCTGTGCTGACGAATAGTGCAGGCACACGAGGACGGGCTGCAGCTGTTCTCTTGAGGTACAGCCTCAAACTCCTTACTGGGCATAGTAAGAGATGGTCTGGGTCATCTGTTACAGTACAGAGACTAGAAATCCGGAAGGAGTCGAATCGAGGATCCGCTACTCCCGGGTTCTGAGTCTTAGCAATAAACTCATGGACGAAGCTGAACGTTACCTCTCCCCATTCTTTTGAATGGGTTATGCCGTATGAGAGACCATGAAGTTAGCCGACTCGCTTGGCTGAGGACAAAGCTGGCAGGAACACCGTCTTTCAAGTCAGGTGGCGATCTGTTGCCTGGCGTAATGGTTCATAGGGAGGTCTCTTAAGAGACCTGAGAACTCGAACCATGTTCCATGGGGGAGGTCTCACTTCTGACTGGGGGCAGTTAAGTTCATAACTCCGTATGAGTAGAGAAAGATCTAGCAATGAAGAAATGTTCATTCCTTTCAGTCTGAAGACGAGGCTTAAGGCTGAGCGATAGCCTTTCACTGCTGAGACTGATAGGCGCATTTCTTCACGCAAATACACGAGGAACTCCGCTATTGCTGGAATAATGGCATCGAGAGGAGAAATACCCCTTCCACGACACCAACCACAGAAGACTTTCCACTTTGCCTGGTGGACTGCTGCCAATGATTTTCGCATTTGTCCAGACATCCTAATCGCAACTTGTTGCGAAAATCATCTCTCAGAGAGGAGATGCTGGATAGTCTCCAGGTGTGAAGTCGTAGCGAAGCTACGGCTTTGTGGAAGATGTTGGCATGTGGTTGTTTGAGTAGATTGTGTTGTGGAGGGAGTTCTCTTGGAGGCTCCGTTAGGAGTTGCAGAAGGTCCGGGAACCATTCTGCGTAATGCCATAGCGGAGCTATGAGGGTCATTGGTCTCGTTGAGTACCCTCCTCATCAGACAGAATGGGGGAAAGGCCAGAGAGCCTTGGGGTCTGGGACTGGGGAACAAGACAGCGGGAGCATGAAGTTCAGGGCCGTTGCGAGGAGGTCCACAGTTGGAGAACCCCACAAAGTCAGGACTTTGTTGGCTACTAGATACTCCAAAGACCACTTGGTACTCACTATATGAGATGCTCTGCTCAGGTTGTCGTCGAGCACATTCCTTTTGTCCAGAATGATGCGTGCCGATAGTGGTATCGAGTGGATTTCGGCCCATCTCAGTATCTCTACTGCTAGATGGGATAGTTGCTGCGAAGAAGTACCTCCTTGTTTGTTGATGTAGGCCACTACTGTGGTGTTGTCGCTCATCACCACCACAGAGTGACTTGCCATGAACTGTTGGAACTGTTGAAGGGCCAGAAAGACAGCCTTCATCTCTAGGAGATTTCTGTGGAGGTACTTTTCTGACTCTGGCCAGAGGCCTGAGGTTGTGTGGTGCAGCATGTGCCCCCCCCCCCCTTTTTTTGAAGCGTCTGAAAACAGCATCAAATCCGGGGGGAGGACAAGAAGGTCCACCCCCTTTCGTAGATTCTCGTCTGTCACCCACCACTGGAGGTCTCTCAGTTCCGCAGGTCCCATAGGGATCTGGATGTCCGAGGAGTCGTGTGCTTGATTCCACCAGGACTTGAGTCGCCACTGGAGGGATCTCATCCTGAGGCGACCATTGGGAACTAGACTGGCTAGCGAGGAAAGGTGACCGAGGAGACGTAGCCACGATTGGGCTGATAGTTCTTCTCGTCTAAGAAAAGGTCTTGCAACCTTTCTCAGCCTTGCTATCCTGCCGTCTGATGGGAAGGCTTTGTGGAGAATGGTGTCTACAGTCATGGCTAAGTATACCAGTCTTTGAGTGGGAAGCAGAGAGGAATTCTTGAGATTTAGCATGATCTCCAGATCCTGGCAAAGTCTCAGAAGTTTGTCTCGATGTTGAAGAAGGGTTGACACCGAGTCTGCTAGGATTAGCCAGTCGTCCAGATAACGGAGGAGACGGATGCCAATCATGTGTGCCCAAGATGACACTAGCGTAAACACTCTGGTGAAGACTTGTGGTGCTGTGAAAAGACCGAAGCACAGCACCTTGAACTAGTATATTCTGTTGTCTAGGCTGAATCTTAGGTACTTCCTTGAAGACAGATGGACTGGGATCTGGAAGTACGCGTCCTTTAGGTCCAGCGTGCACATGAAGTCTTGCAGTCTTGCAGCTAGTCTGACCGTGTCTACCGTCTCCATGCAGAACAGAGTTTGTTTCACAAACTTGTTCAGAGCTGAGAGGTCGATGACTGGTCTCCAGCCTCCATACGCCTTCTTTATAAGAAAGAGTCGACTGAAGAAGCCTGGACAGGGTCTGGACTTCTGCCCGAAGGGCTTGCCCCCTTGCCGATCCCATGGCAAGGAAGTTCAATGACACTGGATTCCTGGTTAGGGGAGGTAGAGATGTTATGAACGGGACTCGATATCCTAGACTGATCACGGAGATTGTCCAGGAATCGGCCCCGAGTTGCTTCCACCCGTTTGCACAGCTTTGTAGGCATCCCCCACTGATGGAAATGCAGGGGGCAGCCTATCCTTGCGTTTGCGGCCTCAGCTGCTCCCTCTAGGATTTTTCCCTCCCCTGGAAGACTTTTTGCCTTTCCTGTCTTTGACAGGAGAGGGCTTAGACACAGTTGTCTTCGCTGCATTTTTTGTCATCGTTGTGGTCTTGGTCGGAAGGGACTGCTGTGGTGCTGGAAATTTATAGGGTCTAGATGTTAAAGCCCTATGGAGGAGGGAGTCATGATGAGACTTCCTCCACCTCTCAGCAGCATGTTCCACATCCTTAGGCTCAAACAGATGAGACCCCTCTATGGAGGAATGTCTGAGCCTATAGATCTCAACACTAGGGGCCTTCTGGTGGAACCTCTCCGCTACTGCATCTCGACATTTCAAGATGGTATTTGTCCACAAGTTCGAGACTTGGTGAGCAAGAAACTCGATTGTGTGAGTACCTAATAGACGGAAGGTTTCCATAGCTTTCCTGGTAGGTTCCTTGGAGAAAATTCTCGGATCGTATCAGGATACCTAAGGTCCCTAACCAGATATCAAGCCACGAAGTAGCTTGCATAGCATACTTCGTGACCTTCTCCTGGTTAAGGATCTCAGCTGCCGAGAACGAGACCTGCTGCTTCGAGTCTCTCAAGAGGGACTCCCCAGGTTAGCTCTTCCAGCGAGTGGTGAAGAGGAAGAACTGAACTGGGCTCCTCCAGGGTCTCGAAGTACCTCCTCTGCTGTACGCAAGGAGGTGGGAGGAGCTTGCTCGTGGTACCGGAATGGTTGGAGGAGGACATCTTGGAGAGCTGCTGGGCGATCTTGTCCCTGGTACTCTTCATCCCTTGAACCCAGGGCAGGACTTCACTGGTCTTAGAGGGTTGTTGAGTACTAAAAGACGCGGTCTAGGACCGTGTCTATGCCCTCTCGAGGGGGGGATCTCTGGGTCAGAAAACCCGTTGAGAACCCTCATTAGAGTCAGAACCTGCCAGACTGCATGTTCTGACTCCTGCTCGTCCCATCCTATTGTAAGACTTGCAGCGAAGTCTCCTTCTGACCCCTAAGGCTCTTCTTGGGGAGAGTCGCGGACATTCCCTGAGTGGCTGGCTGGCTCCTTCCTAGCCCTAGTGGAAGACTTTGGCATGGTTTTGGAGTCGTTGGATTCCTTCCGGGGAAGGAGGTAAGACTCCAACATCGATGTGTGTGGTATGTCCCTTCTGTTCTCAGACTGCGAGGAACTCTCGGTATGAAGATTTTCTCCATTGGTGCGATGGGGGAAAGTCTCTCTTCGCGTGGTTCCCTAGGTGACGGGAGATCATCGTCCAAAAGGGATGGAGAGTTTGTCTGAGGAACAGGAGGAACTTGCCTCGATGGTCTGCGTGGAGTCAGTTTCTCCCTCGGGGGAAGAAAGCGTCCGAAACTCCTCTTTTCCTCTTCAAAGGGGTAGAGGAAGCCATGGTTCCATGCCCTAGATCTAGAGCTATAGGTCGCTCTGATGAGCGATCAGACAGGACAGGCTTGAAAGCCTGGGTTACAGCTCTGATCAAGACATTGAACCAGGGCTGCTGGCTGACAGACGCACTGTCAGACAGACCCCTGAAGGGAAAGGGACTGAAAGTTCCCTGGAAGGATTTACTGGAAGAGGTGGGTTCACCTTAGAATGTAGCTTAGGGATCCTGAACCCCTCTGCATGAAAATGTTTCCCTTCTCCCACACCGTTCGGGAGAATATTGGTGCTCGCGAGAGGGAGAATATCAGTGCTCGCGAGTGGAAGAATGTTGGCGAGCGCGTGCGGGAGAATGTTGGCACGGGCGCACAGGAGAATCATGATGAGCGCGCGTCCGTAAGAGAGAGAGAGCGCGTGCAGGAGAATCATGATGAGCGTGCGGGCGAGCGGGAGTGTGTTGGCACGCATTTGTAGGAGAGAGAGGGGGCGCGCTCATCTCTGTGTGCGCACAGGAGAGCACACATGGTCTGGTGAGCGCTGGCGTGCAGGTAAACGTTGGCGCACAGGTGAGGGCAACAATGTTGTCGCCTCACCTACAAACTTGCGCATTGGTTGGCACGCAAGATGGCGCGGGTGCGCAGGTTATGTGGGGCGCACATGTTGGCGCGCAGGTACCTGGTGCGTAGGAGAAATTCTGCGAGCAGGAGAGTGCTGGCGCAAAGGAGATCGTGGGCGCGTGAGCGCAGGGCGCATAGGTGCAGGAGAGCGCAAGTGCGCTGTGGTGTGCTGGCGCGTAGGTGACCCTGGGCGTGTTTGCGCAGGGTGCGCAGGTGATCGTGGGCGCGTAGGAGAGCGCTGAAGATTAGGTTGGCGCGTAGGAGAGCGCTGAAGATTAGGTTGGCGCGGAAACGCGCGAGGCTACTGCCCTTTGTGAGGGCAAGCAAGATGGGTGGTGCGCCGAAGCGTTGGTGATTGATGAGCTGCTGGTGAGCACTGGTCAGGGCGCGTGGTGCGCAGGGCGAGAGTGATGGCGCGAAATAGCGCACTTCGGAGGAGCTTTATTAGGCTCATACAGGAATGGTGATGGAAGGTCGGCAGGTCTGTTGGATGGATGGTCGACGTGTCGTTTAAAAAGACGACCACCAAAGGAGATCGCGAACGATCTGTAGAGGTCCAGGACCAAAGTCACAAGACTGGTTGCAGGTGCAGTGATGGATGATTGAAGGTCTAAAGGCTCCTCTGCAGGGGATTGCATTGAAGGCATTGAACCAAAGAGGCGCCTCCTCACCGCAGGTGAAGGACGGCCTCCAAGGCGAAGAGGAAGGCGAGCCTTCCGACGGATGTGCCCTCTGGGGGCCGTTGGATCAGCAAGCTGACCATCAGCAGTCCTCCGAAGAGGAGTCTCTGTAAGTGAACTCCCCCGAGGGAGAGAAACACTAGCAGGAGAGACTGATGATGAACTTAGTTTCCCCCTTGGAGGATGGTCAGGAACGGGGAAAACTAAGTCAGCAGCTACAGTAAAGTTTGGAGTGACAGAGGAGATGGGTTATGTCGCATGAGACACCTCTGACACAACAACATCGACAAGTGTCAGGGGATCTACCTCTGATGGCGACGACGATTGCTTGACAGAAGCACCCATGCGGATGAACTCAAGCAATGCCTCCTTGGAGGGCGAACCTGTGAGCCCCAAGGAGGACCAAATATGAAACACGGAGGTTAGTGACAAGGCCTCCCCCGGGGAGAGAGGTGGTGCTGCTTTGCTAGGGGAAGCAACCTCATCTCTCGAGACCCAGGGTTGGTCAGAAATAAATTGGTCTATGCTACTCAAAAGAGACCGGCCGAGTAGGAGCTTCGCAGGAGGTTTGGGCGACGGAAGATGGGGTTTTCCGCCCTTCGAAGCAACCTTCGAAGGAGAAATATCCCGCTTGGACTTCTTCTTCGGCCGTCGCAAAAACCTCCCCCACTGGGAGGAAGACCACTCCCTACACTTGTTGACACTATCACACCGTTGACCTCTGCAAGAAGGACAAAGAGCGTGAGGATCAGTCTCGACCGCCGACACAAATGTTCCATAAGGGCGGTCGGAGAGTCCAGGGCAGGTGCGCATGGTTGCAGAAGTCAACTTCACACACGCAGTCTGATTGTGAAAGAGTTGCTTGTATCAAGCCTGTGTATAAAGGAAAAGGTGATGCAGACAATTTAAGTTCATATAGGCCAATATCAAATCTGTCATATTTTTCGAAAATTATTGAAACTGCTGTACACGAACAAACCTGGAAACATCTGAAAAAATCTAATGCCATATCTGATGATCAATCTGCATACAGAGAAAATTACTCCACAGAAACAACAGTGTTAGCAATAAAAAATGACATAACAGAAATTATAACAAATGGCAAGTGTTGCATTCTTGTGATGCTTGATCTAAGTGCAGCATTTGATACTGTAGAACATACTTATCTGATGGAAGACCTTAAACCTGTGGGCATCGTAGAACGAGCATACGACTGGTTTTTGAGTTATCTTGAAAACCGCAAAGTTAAAGTAGTAATATCAAATGTTGAATCTGAGACAAGAAAACTAACCAAAGGGGTGCCTCAAGGCAGTGTACTAGGTCCTCTCCTGTTTGAAATTTACACGATAGAACTGGCAAATATACTTGAAACTCACAGCGTTAAGTTTAAAATATACGCTGATGATACACAATTCTATTTCCCAATAGAATCAGTTGATGAAGCTAAAAGAAAGATGCATGAAATAATGAATGACATTAAGGCTTGGATGTTAACAAAAAAGCTCAAGCTCAATGAAGATAAAAGTGAATGTATTATTTTTGGAAATGAAAAAGATATAAAAAGAATCAAATGCTTCCAAAGAATTGAAATAGGTCAATCGACCATTGACCTAAAGAAATCTGTCAGGAATCTTGGAGTAATCATGGATGATAGACTGTCAATGAACGAACATATAAATAATATGGTAAGAAATTGTAACTACCATATTAGAAACATAGCATTTATCAGTAAATACTTAGATGAAAAATCTATGGCCATACTCATTAATCACCACATATTTTCAAGAATTGATTACTGCAACTCACTGTTCTATGGCTTATCAAATTATCAGCTGAAGAAAATTCAGAGAGTACAAAACAGAGCCGCTAGATTAATAAAAGGACTACACAATAGAGAAAGAGTTACCCCTGCACTAATCAAATTACACTGGCTACCGGTAAAAGAGAGAATTAAATACAAGCTACTCTTACTAACGTTTAAGATACTGAACCAAAATATCGAAAAGAATGCCTGAATAAACTAGAACTAAAAACAAATGTTAACACAAGACACACGAGTGACAAACATAGGCTATCTGAACCAAGAACAAATAGTAAATTTGGTGAAAGGGCTTTTAGCTACTGTGCGCTTAGACATTATAATAAACTGCCAACTGAAATGAAGGACCTAAAGGGAGCATTTGAATTTAAGAAGAAACTAAAGACATTACTTTTCACAAGATCATATGATTTGGAAGATGCTACAATCAAGGAATTGTATAAGTTATAATGAAAATGTTTCGTTAGATGATTAATATGGGGGGAGGGTTGGATTTAAACCCAAAACAAGTAAACAAGTAAGAATAAGCTTTTATAAAGGTATGAATGAGCCAGTAAATGGTCCGAATGAGCCAGTAAATGGTCCAGATGAGCCAAGGTCCAAATTAGGCTACTTCAATTTTTGCTTTAATAACAATTTTATTCTTATGTCAACGTTTTTACCGAGAATTGTGTTTTTCTTTCTTCAAAGTGACGAAGTAACCCTATGTTGGCAAACCGAGATGTCCATTTAAAACAATCTATATTCTGTAAACTTAACCTAAGTGACGGAAAAGCAACGTGCCACACTACAGAATCCTAGGAGCCATAATTATGACAATTACTGAGGCCAGAAAATCATAGATGGTAATAATGGACACAACATTCCACGTTATGGTCGATTAGCTTACAGTCCTGTAAATGCCTATGCAACCAATTTTAAGAAAATATTGACTAGAATCGCGCAATCGTCATCTCCGACATTACTTCCGAGTGCAGCCGGTTCTAATAAACTTGATTTTCCCAGTTTATTTACATCGCGTGTTTAGAGTTTTTTAACGAGTTCAAATTGGGTTCGGTGCCAAACTAATTCCGAAACCATGGATTTTGGAATCCCCAATATTATACGCTTCAACTATATGCTGTTCGATGTCGTTTTTTTCTTCTTTTTTTTTTAGTTCTATTGCAGCACAGGAAATTTCATTCTCACACAGTTATTTCTTATCTAAGTTCACTGCGTTCGCGATTAAACCGTTAAATCCACAATATCTCCACACGTAAAGACGAGAATACAGTTTTTGCTAAAGTCCCCCCACCCAATCGGACATAGGTACTGTAGTTACTAAGGAGGTCGTCACCAATATAAGGAGGGCTATGAAAATCCAACAGCGTCAACAAATAAATGCTGTCATTAATACGTTATACCTTGAGTATTAAGCGTATTGTAGGAGGTATATCAAATTACTTCTTAAGGAGTTACTTCCTATAAAAATACCACACTTCCATGAAAAAGGTGTCGCTATCTAGGCTAATTATAAGAAAAAAAACATGTATCACATATTTTTCATGATCCCCTCATCAAACTTCTTGATAATCGAACCATGTGACATGTTTCACTTTTAGACACAACGAGTAATATCTTCGGAACGGAACCATTGTTAGCATAAGAGGTTATTCAACAACACGTATTATTCACAGTAGCTAAAATGGGGTCTCTCTCTCTCTCTCTCTCTCTCTCTCTCTCTCTCTCTCTCTCTCTCTGCACACACACATACATACACAGACACACATACGGATATATACATACATACACACACACACACACACACACACACATATATATATATATATATATATATATATATATATATATATATATATATATATATATATATATATATATATATATATATATATATAATGATAGAGTTTCACCTACGTAAAGTAAACAAGCGTATATTCGCAGTAGGTATCAATAAAAAGTTGCATGCTGCATGTAACACAAATAGGCAGTGCTCTTACCATTTTCAATGTTCATCATTAATGTAGAGAATATCAGGAAACCTTGAATCTTCATTGTAGCCAGTAGGATGCTCAATACTTTCCCTCGAATTATTCTTTCAATTGCTTTCTTTTTCCATTTAAGGTTTCAACGAAAATAGTGACAGGTCTAAATCACTTCTGTTTTCATTATTTTGACCAAGCAACTACTATTATTACCAATAATGTTACCCGGGTCCATTACACAGTATAAAAACATATTCCCATAATGCTGTCTCTAGAGGTTTTATATGATAGGTGATAAACAAGAGAGGGATCAAAACTAATGTCGAACACGGTTAGCGGTCACCGACTAACTGACAGTAGTTTTCACAACGGAAACTCGGGAAACACTAAACTCTGTGTTGAAAGGTTGTCTTACCTTTTACGCGCGTGCGTACCCTGTGGGAGTTGCCAGCTAGTATTTGCTCTACAATATATAAACAGGAGATAGCTTGATTTCAATTCATTTAGTATATATATATATATATATATATATATATATATATATATATATATATATATATATATATATGCGTGTGTGTGTATGTGTGCATAAAAAGATATAATGTATACAATAGGCCTATATACTATACACACACACACACACACACACACACACACACACACACACACACATATATATATATATATATATATATATATATATATATATATATATATATATATATATATATATATATATATATATATATATATATATATATATATATATGTGTGTGTGTGTGTGTGTGTGTGTGTGTGTGTGTATATAAAGATATAATATATACAGTAGGCCTATATACTGTACACACACACACACACACACACACACACATATATATATATATATATATATATATATATATATATATATATATATATATATATATTTATATATATATATATATATATATATATATATATATATATATATATATATATATATATATATATATATATATATACAGTATATAGGTCTACTATATGTATTATTTGTTTATATACACACATAGACACACACACACACACACACACACACATATATATATATATATATATATATATATATATATATATATATATATATATATATAGATAGATAGATAGATAGATAGATAGATAGATAAATAGATAGATATATATATATATATATATATATATATATATATATATATATATACATATAAATATACATACATATATGTGTGTATTATTATTATTATTATTATTACTATCCAAGCTACAACCCTAATTGGAAAAGCAAAATGCTATAAGCCCAGGGACTCCAATAGGGAAAAATAGCCCAGTGAGGAAAGGAAATAAGAAAATAAATAACTGAAGAAAACAAATTAACAGTAAATCATTCTAAAAAAAGTAACAACGTCATAACAGATATGTCATATATAAACTATGAACAACTTCAAAAACAAATATGTCATATATAAACTATAAAAAGACTCATGTCCGCCTGGTCAACAAAAAAGCATTTGCTCCAACTTTGAACTTTTGAAGTTCTACTGATTCAACAACCCGATTAGGAAGATCATTCCACAACTTGGTAACAGCTGGAATAAAACTTCTAGAGTACTGCGTGGTATTGAGTCTTAGGATGGAAAAGGCCTGGCTATTAGAATTAACTGCCAGCCTAGTATTACGAACAGGATAGAATTGTCCAGGGAGATCTGAATGTAAAGGATGGTCAGAGTTATGAAAAATCTTATGCAACATGCATAATGAACTAATTGAACGACGGTGCCAGAGATTAATATCTAGATCAGGAATAAGAAATTTAATAGACCGTAAGTTTCTGTCCAACAAATTAGGATGAGAATCAGCAGCTGAAGACCAGACAGGAGAACAATACTCAAAACAAGGTAGAATAAAAGAATTAAAACACTTCTTCAGAATAGATTGATCACCGAATATCTTAAGAGACTTTCTCAATAAGCCAATTTTTTGTGCAATTGAAGAAGACACAGACCTTATATGTTTCTCAAAAGTAAATTTGCTGTCGAGAATCACACCTAAAAGTTTGAAAGAGTCATACAAATTTAAAGAAACATTATCAATACTGAGATCCGGATGTTGAGGAGCCACCGTCCTTGACCTACTTACAATCATACTTTGAGTTTTGTTAGGATTCAACTTCATACCCCATAACTTGCACCATGCACTAATTTTAGCTAGATCTCTATTAAGGGATTCAGCAACCCCAGGTCTACATTCAGGGGATGGAATTGATGCAAAGAGAGTAGCATCATCTGCATATGCAACAAGCTTATTTTCTAGGCCAAACCACATGTCATGTGTATATAGTATGAAAAGTAATGGGCCAAGAACACTACCCTGTGGAACACCGGATATCACATTCCTATACTCACTATGGTGCCCATCAACAACTACTCTTTGAGATCTACTACTTAAAAAATCAATAATAATGCTAAGAAACGACCCACCCACTCCCAACTGTTTCAGTTTGAAAACAAGGGCCTCATGATTAACACGGTCAAAGGCAGCACTAAAATCAAGGCCAATCATACGAACTTCACGACCACAATCAAGGGATTTCTGTACTGCATTGGAGATTGTAAAAAGGGCATCACATGCTCCAAGGCCTTTACGAAAACCAAATTGCAAACTAGGGAATAGATGATTACCTTCAGCAAACCTATTAAGACGTTTTGCCAGAAGACGTTCAAAAACTTTAGATAATATGGGAGTTATGGAAATTGGGCGGTAATCAGTGGGACTTGAGCTACCACAAACACATTTACATAGAGGAGTAACATTACCAATTCTCCAACAAGTGCTAAAAGCTCCTCTTCTTGCTAACTTGCGCAAAATATCAGATAACTTTGGAGCTAAGAAATCTGCTGTCTTTATAAAAAACAAAGGAAAAATACCATTTGGGTCTACACCTCCATAAGCATCAAGGTCCATCAACAGAGCTTTAATCTCACGAGATCGAAAAGCTAAACTAGTTAGTTTAGCCTCAGGAAAACAGGAATAAGGAAGTTCAAGTTTTTCATTACTCTGTTTACTGTCAAAAACATCAGCCAAAAGGGTTGCCTTTTCCTTTGGACAGTGAGTGACTGAGCCATCTGGTTTAAGTAAAGGAGGAACTGCTGCATCTACACCAAAGAGTGCAGATTTAAGGG
>NC_090745.1:35689047-35694047 GCF_036898095.1 Palaemon carinicauda
TATATATATATATTTATATATATATATATATATATATATATATATATATATATATATATATATATATATATATATATATATATATATATATATATATATATATATATATATATATATATATATATATACATATATATATATGTATATATATATATATATATATATATATATATATATATATATATATATATATATATATATATATATATATATATATATATATATATATATATACAGTATTATCATGGTCCTGGGTTTGGCCACCAAAAATATATGTTATATATTAAGGCTGGCAAGTTACACAACCTCCCGAGTTCTAAACTCACCTGTTTGTTTTTACATAAACCTGTTACACTTGAATAATACCCAAGCTCTGAGAAAATTATATAACTCCCAGACGGCAATATTAAAAACACTGAATATCCATAGGTCTCTTACGTACACTCAAAACAAACTGCGTAATTATTATTGAGAACTATTAAAACAATCTCTAACTTTGATTTTTTTACAGGAATAGGAGAGAGTTCTCTAAGAAACACTGGTGATCGAAATAATACACTTTTTACAAGAAAAAATATATTCTAAAAAAATTACAACACTTTAAAAGAATTTACACCGAAAATAAATCACTCGAAATATTAAATCTGAGCAAAACCTTAGACTAAGACAAGATAATATTACACTGAAAATTATACAATCACTTATTTCACTGGAAATTAAATTTTTCACAAATATTTAATCTTGATAATAATGAAAATAGTTAATATTTAACACTTTAATGATTAAACTCTTATTGAAATTTACATAAAAGTAACTGATAAACTTATGTGTTTTTAGCTCACATGAAGGTTTGGACCAGATAGCATTACAAATACACTTCATGTTTTTACATAAATCTCACTGGGCCATTTACAAAAATTTATATAATACCAGAACGTAAAATAACAAAATTAATTTGAAATCACCTTCAAAATTTTCGTAATGTTTTAACACACTACACATGATATATGTTGGGTATGAAATTATTAACTTTGGTGAGGACACACACTCAAGGCACTTGAGAGAGAGATGCAAACTTGGCTCTTACAAAGGGAAAGGCTGGATCTCTTCTGCTGCTATGCATCCCTGGGGGCGCATATATATTGACTTAAAAATTCTAGATCCTTCTAGGTCAGGGGGTATAGAAGCTTGGGGTCCATGCCTAATGGCGTAATGCCGCCAATGGTCAGGTCTCACACGCATATCAGCGCGCCAGCGAGACGACTCTCTCATCTAGCTCCATCCACCTCCCTCCTCGAAATTTGAAAGAAAAGATAGAACTATCTCTGGCTCTTTCGAGAACCTTCAAAACACATGGTAAATATAACACTTGCATAATCTCTCACAAACATATGCAATACCTATTAAAAAAAATTTACATTAGCCCTCGTTCATACCTCGTATGGTTCGTTCAGCACACATAACCAAGATTGCATAAGTTACTTCTTGAAAATAACGTAAATTTACCTATACTATCTTGAATGAAAAATACAAAATGAACAATGAAAGTTTTATGCAATTTACATACAATTACTTATACCTATATGAGAGGAGCTCACCTTACGAGTTGGCTATACATTTCTTAAATACACAAATGAAATATATGAATAAAATATGTACTCTACACTAGACCAGTTTTGAATGATATATATATATATATATATATATATATATATATATATATATATATATATATATATATATATATATATATATATATATATATATATATATGTGTATATATATATATATATTTATATATAAATATGCACATATATATATGTATGTATATATATATATATATATATATATATATATATATATATATATATATATATATATATATATATATATATATATATATATATACGTATATGGATGTTAAGACCAATTTGTATGGAAACCTTTATATTTATCTTTAGTCTACCAATAAAAGTAAACATATAAATCGAAGTCAGATGAGCTGCCCTCCGTGGCACAATAATAATAATAATAATAATAATAATAATATTTTCGGTACGCTGTAACGACTAATACAGCGAGTTGTTTCTGTGAAAGATCTTTGTAGACACAAGACAATCAGCAATTATGTCTATGTTATCATAACAACTGAAAAATGATAATATCAAGACTTCTTAATTGTAAACTCTAATCACGACTTTAGGTTTTCGACGATTTCAAACTTTTAACATTTGTATTCATGATCAGTAGGCCTACTTGAAGCTTCGTTTCCAGTTACAAAGCTTTGCAACTTTTCGATTTCAACTAGCAAGCCTAAACTTTTAAGCATCATTTTTATCTATGATCAGTATTTGATGCTACTCTCTTTAATTCCTCATCCAAAGCTCTGTAGCATCTCGAATAGTTACTTACACACTACAATCAATAAAAAAAATTATCCTAAATCAGAAAATATCAAAACATTAAAAGTCATAAATTTAGTACCTCAAAAAAGATTCAAAAATATTAAATTCCATAAATTCTTCATCAGAAAGCATTTTCTGGAATAGACGGTTTTGTTAACATGCATTTCCATGTGAGAATAAGGAATTCTTCTTCTTCTTCTTATATATATATATACATATATATGTATATATATCCCTTGTTCACGGACGTGGGGTATATTTTACCCACGCCATTTTTCTTTTATCCTTGCTGAGTGGTCTGGCCACTTAGCAAGCTTAACAGCCATGTAGCTTCAGTTTCCTGTCAGGTCTATTGGAGGGAGGTAGTGTCTCTGTGATTAATCACTTGTGGGGGTGTGTGGGGGGGGGGAGTTTGGGTACATTTTACCCCACAGCAGTCTTAACATACTAATGTGTGTGGGAATATTATACCCCACAGCAGTCTTAACATACTAATATGTGTGGGAATATTATACCCCAGTGCAGTGTTAAAATACTAATATGTGTGGGTATATTGTTCCCAATTGCAGTGATAAACAATAAAAACATTTGGGTATATTTTGCCCCAGTGCAGTGTTGATGTGTTTTGAATGTTTTTAGTTCTTTGTGTATTTTCATGTTTATATGTTTTCAGGCATTGAATAATGTCTTTTCAGAGTTATCATAGTATAGCAGTGACTAGATAAACTTAGTAGATAAAGACTCATAATAAACTGTGAAAGATGGATGGAAAAAAGAAAGTTTTTTATTCTCAGGCAGAATTAGATGAAATAATGAACAATTCAGGCTTAACAGATGTGAGTGCAATATTTGAAAGTGATGATGAAAGTGAGATTGATCATGTTGAATATGAGGTGGAAGATGACTCAGATATGGACAAAGATTATGAACAACCACCTAGCAGTGATAATGATAGTGAGGAGTTTATGGATGAACAATGTTTTCAAAGTAGGGCCCGAAAGAGAAAACTAACTACATCAACACCTCGCAAGCCACGTGTTGCCAGCCAAATAGACGTCCGGCCTCACCCTCCCTCCACTCCCCACCAACCCCTGGACGACTCTCTACCATCCCCCTCCCTAGCCTCAATGCACCACTCTGTCCACCGCCCAGCCTCTCCTACCCCTGGTACCTCTACTGCTACCCCTGCTGTAAGTAGGGTGAGTAAGAGACGCCGTGGTAATGCTGCTCGAGGAGGTGCTACACAAGCTTTGTCCTATGGTGACCCTGCTGTGCCTCCTGCTCCCTCTACTGACCCTGCTGTGCCTCCTGCTCCCTCTGCAGACCCTGCTGTGCCTCCTGCTCCCTCTGCTGACCCTGCTGTGCCTCCTCCTCCCTCTGCTGACCCTTCTGTGCCTCCTCCTCTCTCTGCTGACCCTGCTGTGCCTCCTCCTGTTGCCAGGGGAAGACGAAGGAGCAATGCTAATGAAGAAGACAAGGCTACAAGAATGCATGACTTCGGAACCAGTACAGTGACATCCAAGTCTGGCTATGGGTGGAATTGTCGACCACAGTCATCCAGTAGAGTAAGGACACCAGCACGAAACATTGTTGGTCCTATCACCTCGGGACCAACACCGGAGGCAAGGAGTGCAGACACCCCAGAAAAAGCCTTGAGCTTGTTCTTTGGAGATAATATTATCGACGAGATAGTGCAATGGACCAACAAAATAATTCCTCAGCGGGCAGCCAAGTATACTAACCGGAGAGGAGGGTTATCCCTAACAGAACCGGATGAGATACGTGCACTTTTGGGACTATTGATCTTCAGTGGTGGCCAGAAGGATAACCACCTGACAACTAGGGAAATGTTTAGCCCCAAGACCGGCCCACCAATTTATCGTGCAGCCATGTCAGAGGACCGCTTCTGCTTCCTTCTCAGCTGTTTGAGATTTGATGACAAAGACACGAGAGCTCAGAGACAGACAACGGACAAGTTTGCAGCTATTCGTGTTATCTGGGACATCTTTATTGACAACTGTGAGAAAATGTACGTCCCAAGTGAAACAGTTACAGTGGATGAACAGCTGCTGGCATTCCATGGAAACTGCCCATTCCGCATGTATATTCCTAGCAAACCAGCAAAATATGGGATCAAACTTTTCCTTATATGTGACAGTAAAAGCAAGTACATGCTGAGAGCAATACCCTACCTGGGGAAAGAAGACACACAACCTCAGGCCCGGGATGGCATAAACGTTGGTCATAAGATCACAAAGGATCTTAAAGAACCCTACCACAATAGAAACAGAAACGTAACCACCGACAATTGGTTTAGTTCTGTGCCCTTGGTCACTGATCTTCTACACAACTGCGGCATGACCCTAGTTGGCACTGTGAAAGCAAACAAGAAAGAAATTCCCCAGGAAATGAAAGAAACAAGAACTAGGATGGTAGGTTCTAGTGCATTCTTATTCGTGAATGACATGACGTTGGTGTCATACTGCAAGGACACTTCAAGAACGAAAAAGAAGTTGGTGTATCTCTTATCATCAATGCACACACAGCCAACCATAATGCCCAATGGCAAGCCCGAGATCATTTGTTTTTATAATG
>NC_090745.1:35704047-35741547 GCF_036898095.1 Palaemon carinicauda
CTTCATGAATGAAAATGTGCTTTTACGTATCCACGTTGAACCTAGCATTAACAATAGGTTTGATGAATCAGAAATGTGTGGCCAGTTATGTGAGTAGGATATTTGTGTCCAAAAATCGAATTTCACATCTTGGTGGGTGTCATTAGTTTTCATTTCAATTATTTCTTCTTTAAACAAAGGTACATTGATTTTGCATATAGCTGACAACTTACACACATCATGACTTGTAACACATGGCAAAAGTAAAAGGCTAAAGCAAAATTCATACCGATCAAAGTCAGCAAACCTATTGTTAGACTGAACTCTAACTTCCAAATAACCATTCAATTCAGCAAAATCAATAACTTCATCCGGCTCAAGACGCTTTAATGTTGCAAAGGGATTTAAATCCCTCTCCTGTATTTGCTCAATCCACATATCCAGGTTTGACTTAGATATTTGTATATCTCTGAACAAATATGCTATCATTTCTGCCTTACCTTGCAACTTGAGATTCAATGAGTTCATGTGGCTTGTACGGGTCAAGCAATACACTTAAATCTACAATACAAATATACAGCGTGGCTAGAACAACCCTCCTCCTTCTTCTCCTCCTCCTCACTTGCATATATGGTGGCATTGTAGTTTCCATTTCCTATTTTATCTGAAATACTCTTTACATTCGCACTAGCGTTTACATTCTCAGGCACTTCAGTGACACAATGGTATGAAGACCTGCATATCCTCCTTTGTAAATAAGATAATTCTAATTCCGATCGGAAAAAAGGAAACTATGATCTTGGCACTCTATTTTTAATGAAATAGTGATAGCTAAAGAATAAGAATGTTGAAACGAGGTTAAAACGGAGCCCAGTTACTAGTACAGAGTTCTATTTGATGAGCTTTGTGATTTTAGATAAATCATCGTTTGAAAATATGATGCAACACACAAAAGACGACAGTGAATCTTTTCTTTGTAATTGTTTATTTTACAAAGAATATTTATTTCATTCAGGATAAGCGGTAAATGTAATGTTCATAATATAAAAAGGGAAATAAACATTACTTATTTTTCTCTCGCTAGCCAATGTCAAAATCAAACGGGCCACTTTTGGCCCACGGGCATGGGGTTGGACGGCCCTGTTCTAGGAAAACCTTTGTGAAATTTATTTTTATTGATAACTTATGTAAAGAATGTTGCTTAGTCTAAGAATGACGTAATTTTCCGAAATTTTGTCATGAAATTATGATATACTCATTTTCGCAAAATGTATTCTCTAATTTGCCGGTAAAAAATAATCAAGCCGATGGCATAAGCACAAAATGATTCCCTGACTGTAAGGTCTCAATTATTATATGATAATGCTAGTCACTGTATCTAGAGAAAATTACATAACTTGGAGATCAAGCTGACTTTCTTATCGATTTCCTGCATAACGTTCTAATAATCTTGATTCAAATAGGCTTAACTGTGTAGGATAATTTCCTATTTACAGCGTCCTTTCTAAGGGATCATGTGGCCTCATTAGTGCAGCTATAAGGGGCTAGATGCTGGCCTTTGGACCGAGTGAATTACTTCAGATAGATGAGCGCTTAACGAGCGAAAAATACATTGCTAACCTTGAAGCTCTAGTTTAGTGAGTTCGAGCAATGGGCGTGTCAGGTCTTCAGCCTATCAAGGCAATAAATAGCTAGACCATAATTTCCATAGCTGATGCAGTAATCAGAGAAAAGGGGAACACCAAATATTAAATATCTTGAAAATAAATGTTTGATTGTCACTGAATCACACAGCTTAGGAGCAATGCCTTTGGAATCCTAAAGAATTTCTTTCTCTCTACATTTTATTTTCTGAGCTTCTTCTTCTATCCCTTGATTTGAGTTAGGTCTTTATAATTCAACATCTGTGTTCCTTTCTCTCATTCATTATTCATTTATTTATTGAACAGTCTCGGAATTTTTCAAATGAATGGCCTTCCCCTCCGGTGCTCATTTTAGGCCGTCAATATCAGTTCCTGGCTTCTCACTATCCCCCGTGAGAGCGGGCAATTAGGTTGAACTAAGAGGGGAGGTAAATGCAACTAAACTTTTTTGAACAATCTGCGAGTATATATACAGCAACTTGCGAGAAAGAACATCACAAAAATTCAAACAAGATAAAGCTTGTGCTAGCATGATAACACAGGTTGTTGTATTAACAGTGCAGGGAAGAACAAGTAAGAAGATAAAAAAATAAAAACCGTTACAGTGTATGAGCGTGTGTGAATTACGTGCGGTACACGGATCCCCCCCCCCCTAAAAATGACATACTTGCAAAATGGGGCACCCTGCTCTTGAGAGGCATACTTTAGGTGGGTCATCTTGCAGGAGATATGCAGGTTTCAGGCAATCAATGGAGACCCAGTCTTCTTTGTCACGAATGTTCAGAGAGAATACCTTTGTTGTATAACGGATCACAAGGAAAGTGCCCGTGTAAGGGGTTGTTAGCAGGTGTTTGCTGGTGTGGTTGCACAAGAAAATGTGCTATGCCTTGGGAAATTCTGTTGGTATGTGTTGCTTCACTGAGGGTTTGTAAGTCTGGCGTATGGAGTAAATTTTCCCACAATGTGACACAGGCAGGCCCTGGAGATTATCGGAGGAAGATGTAGACGGAGAAAATTCGGCAAAGACGACCAATGGGTCGCCACATACCATTGCAGCTGCCAAGACATCCAGGGCGTCTTTAGGAGTGGTCCTTAGTCCCAGGAGGACACAGGGAAGCTGGGTAAACCAGTTGGAGTCCTTGCAGCGGGACATCAAAGCTGTTTTGAAAGTGCGATGAAAACATTGAACCATTCCATTGGCAGCAGAGTTGTAGGTGGTTGTCTAATGTAGAGTGATTCCCAGGAGATTTGCTAATGATGACCACGATTGAAAGGTAAAAGTGGTACTCTTTCAGAAGTAATATACACAGGGATACAAAATCTCGCCATCCATCCGCACAGTAAGGCAGATGTACATGAGAGAGATGTTATAATTTCCATGGGAATGCCTTCAGTCCAAAGAGTGGAGCAGTCGATGTCAGTAGACAGGTAACGATGTCCCTGTCACGTGGGTAAGGGCCCAACAATGTTGATGTGAATGTGGGCAAAATAACGCTGAGGTTGAAGAATGGTGCCTACTCCTGAATCCATGTCTCAATGTACTTTTGATGTTTGGCATGAAGTATAGGCGCGGACCCAGTCCTTAGCATCCTTAGTAATGCCGTGCCAAATGAATTTCGTCTTCAGTAGCTGTGCAGTAGATCGGCACGAAGAATGTGAAAGGCAATGAAAGAAATCAAACACCTGTTGGTGCATGGGAGCAGGTATCCACTGTTTAGGTTTACTAATACTGACGTAAAAAATGAGGGTGGCGATGGAGTCGTTTAGGGTGACATCTTCTCAATTGACAGATATTCAGGATGTCTTACATGCTTGGTACTCGAATCATTTCGTTGGCCTTCATCCAAGGCATTGTAATCTAATCTCAGATGAATGGTGGCCAATGTGTTTCCTGATGGGCATTGGCAATGGGATTCATTTTCCCAAAAACGTGTTGAAGGGTGCAATTGTATTCAGCCATGGCAGAGAGATGTCGGTGTTAACTGGCGGAACAGGTGTTCGACTGTCGAATGAAGGAATGCATCAGAGACATGTAGCCCGTGCGAATGACGAAGGGCGTACCTTTGAAGAAGTGGCGAAAGTGACGGGCAGCCAAGTACACCACCAGCAATTCGGAGTCGAAGGTAGAATAGCTGGATTTCACATTGGATAGTTTTCTACTGAAGAAGGCCAATGGGGGTTTCAAGACGTTGCCACTCACTCAAGTACTGCCCCAACAGCAGCGTCGCTGGCATGGGTGGAGAGAAGGAGAGGTGCATATGGTACAGGAAAAGTGAGAGCAGCAGTGGTTGATAGGGCATTCTTTGCATTGTAGAAGGCCGCTTCTTGAAGTCCCCAGGAACCCTTTCCAGGTCTTTTGGCTTGCCCTTGATGGAGGTATAGAGGGGGCCAAGAGTAGTGGTGATGGCCAGCAGAAACGCTGATAATAGTTTATTATGCCCAAGAATTCTTGCAGTGCTTTGATGGTCCATGGCGGGGGGGGGGGGAGTTCTGAACGACTGCTATCTTCTCAGGGAGGGGGTGGACTCCTTCAGGAGAGATGTGGTGCCCTAGGAACGATACTTCATTGGTACCAAAGGTACACTCATCGTGCTATACTATTAGGCTGTTCTGTTGCAGGCGGTCGAGCACGATGCGAAGGTGATGTAGGTGTTCCTCTTTGGAGGAAGAGAACACAAGTGTGTCATCCATGTAACATACACAGAAGGGGAGGTCCACTATGATGACATCCCTGAGATTTTGAATAGTGGCCCCAGCATTACGAAGTAAAAAAAAAAGGAGTAATTGAAAGTGTATGTACCAAAGGGGGCAGTGATGGCAGTCTTGGGATGTCTTCTGGGTTCATGAGCACCTGATAATACCCTTTCCAAAGGTCGAGCATGGAGAAAACCTTTGCTTTGTGCAAGTAGGAGGCCACATCAACAATGTTTAGGAGGGTGTAGTGATCCGATTCTGGCTGCATATTCAAACGCCTGTAATCCCCACACTGATGCTGGAAGCCATCGTCCTGAAGAAAGATGTTTATGGGGGACGACCAAGGGCAGGAGGTCTTTTAACAAAGGCCCATTTCTTCCATTTCGGCGAACTTTTGTTTACCAGCTGCCAAACGATCCTGTACCAGGCGCCTGAATCTAGCAAACACTAGGGGACCTGCGACAGGGGAGGCCTCTGCTGCAAGCAATGGCCTACTTACACATTTTTGGGCCACTGACAACTGTTTAAACTTTCCTTTGCAGCAGTCCCAAATCTGGAGTGGTAGTAGCATAACTGTGGCCGATGGGTGTCAGTAAGTGGCTGTAGAGGTCGTTGGTTGGGGCATGAGCGAGGGTTGGGTGGTGGGCGGTTTTGTCGTCGCATACACGTCAGTTGAATAGGTGTCCTCTTCATCAGGAATGGGACCATTGATGGAGGTCTTGAAGATGATGAAGTGGCTGTTCATAAGGGGGTCTACTTTGGTCATCGAGTCCTTCATGGACAAAATGTCGACATCGGGTATGGCAGCATGTACCGGGTTGGGTAAGCATCATACTCAAAGAGCATGAAGTAGGTTCCCCACTCGATGAGAGATGTCTGTGGAAAGTTGCAGGCTAGCAATACTAGTCATTTCCTGAGAGCAAACTATGCCTTTTTGTTCCTGCTATGGTTGTTGAAAGAGAGAGCTGAAAAAGTTTGGCTATACAGGCGGCTGGCGATAGTGAGTACTGCTCCAGGAGGTATTTTTTTGAGGGCGCTGTACACTATTGGGGTGTGCCCTTGCTCACAAAGCCAATCGGAGATATCCAGGAAAGTTTCATAGGGGTTTGCCGCGAGATCACAATCTGCTTTAGTTTCACCCTTGATGCGAAACTGGGCTTCCGCACACTGGAACCAGGCAAACACTTTTCTCTGATAAAAGGCGGCAGTTTCGTTGAGGCGGTGTGTGCTGAAGAGGCCGGTTTGGTGGGTGGCATCTTCAAAAAGTGGGGCACAGCAGTGAGGGGCCAGGTGGGTGGAGCGGACACTCCGCTGGTCACCAATGTGCATGCGGGCAGTTAGGTAGTAACTGAGAGGTGATGTGAATGCAACTAAATTATATTAAACAGTCATCGAGGCTACATACAGTGACTAGCGAGGAAGAACGTCACAAAAATTCACATATGATAAAGCTTGTATTAGTGTGATCACACAGGTTGGTCTATTAACAGTACAGGGAAGAGCGAGTGATAAGATAAAAAATCAAAACCTATACAGTGTACGAGCGTGTAGGAAACACGTGCGGTACACCTCAAGAAATGAGATTACTCCCGTGTGGCAGCATGAAACACCTAAACTTGACCATTCCAACCTGGAACCATTTGAAATTTATGCGAAGCCAAGACAAAATATTCATTAGCTGGATTCAGAGATAAGGCCTTTGGAGAACTGTTTATCAATTCTCTCAATCTAATATGTGCTCAGCTTTTCAACATCTATCGAAACAAAATAAAAGATTTCCCTCAGATTTTTTATAAAAGTTCTGTCACGTTCCTTTATCATTATTCTGGTTAACAAAAATATCTTGGTTGATTTGAAAGTTAATGGGAAAATTATCCTACAGAGCACTTTCATAATGAGCATATTACTTGGAAATGTAATGGCATGTGGAGGACTACAGAACATAGTAAATAGTATAACTCCAATCATGGCAAATTCTTAGGAAACAAATCCTTAAAACACCCAAAGGACAACGATTCCCTAATTACCATTTTTTTTAATCTCCTATTATTTGGATCAGTATTTATATTCAACAAAATAATACCATTATCTATAGGTTAATTTGTAATAACTATCTCCAAGTTTGCCATAGGGCCTCGGTAATTATCAAGAGAATTAAATCCCTTGCAATTAAAATTGAATTAGTAATGTAGCAAAGATTTTACTAAATACGTTTAAACTTTTACTTTAAATGTCAATGCTAACCATTCTTGGCCACGATCATTGACTATGAGACAGCAAAGCTCATCGAATACATTATATATATTATATATTACGACTGGCAAATTACATAACCTCCTGTGTTCCAAACTTGCCTGTTTATTTTTACATGAAACTGTAACACTTGAAACAATGTTGATGTGAATGTGGGCAAAATAACGCTGAGGTTGAAGAACGGTGCCTACTCCTGAATCCATGTCTCAATGTACTTTTGATGTTTGGCATGAAGTATGGGCGCGGACCCAGTCCTTAGCATCCTTAATAATGCCGTGCCAAATGAATTTCGTCTTCAGTAGCTGTGCAGTAGATCGGCACGAGGAATGTGAAAGGCAATGAAAGAAATCAAACACCTGTTGGTGCATGGGAGCAGGTATTCACTGTTTAGGTTTACTAATACTGACGTAAAAAATGAGGGTGGCGATGGAGTCGTTTAGGGTGACATCTTCTCAATTGACAGATATTCAGGATGTCTTACATGCTTGGTACTCGAATCATTTCGTTGGCCTTCATCCAAGGCGTTGTAATCTAAGCTCAGATGAATGGTGGCCAATGTGTTTCCTGATGGGCATTGGCAATGGGATTAATTTTCCCAAAAACGTGTGAATTCTGTAAGAAGTACTGGTGATCGAAATAATACACACTTTAGAAAAATAAATGTATTCTATAAAAAATTTACAACTTTGATATAAAAAAAAATATCACCAAAATGAATCACTCGAAATATTAAATCTGAAGACTAAGACAAGAAAATATTACGGTCTGGAAATTATGTAATCACTTGTTTCACTGGAAATTAAGTTTTCCACAAATATTCAATCTTGATAATAAATGAAAATAGTGAACACCTTAACACTCTAAAGCAGAGGTCGGCAACCTACGACACGTGTGCCAGACTTGGTATATGGAGTGCTTGTATATGGCAAAACATTAGATTCGAAGGAGCAAAGAAAACCCCTAAAGCTGAGAGAGAGAGAGAGAGAGAGAGAGAGAGAGAGAGAGAGAGAGAGAGAGAGAGAGAGAGAGAGAGAGAGAGAGAATGTGTATTGTACATCATTACTTTTATCTTTATGGTTTATTTACATCATAATTTGAATTATCATATCTCTCTATTTTTATATCTATCAATCAATCTACCTATCTAATGTAACTCAGTAGCAAACGGTTGCTTTAACAAGTACACCTGTGTTCAGTGTAGCATGGAAAAAGGAATGAATTTCTAGTTATGTATTTTGTACTGTAATACTATATGCGCTACAGGTATGCATTGGTAGAACATGTTCCAACATAGTTTATGAGTATAGTAGCGTATGTTATGTATGAAGGATTTAATCATTAATTAAATATCCTAAAGTTAGGATATGATTCTACTTACTTTTGTATTGCAGTAGGATCCAATCTTTTATAGAGTGATGCTCATTTGTTATTTTCGTATTGTTTTGTACGAGTTTTGTTTACATATTCTCACTCGAGAGTCAGAAGTTGTTGCTCTAGAGCAGAAATGTAGACCTGAGCAAGATTAAACGTATTTTAACAAGAAGTCTCTGATTATATCCCATCTACCCAGAAGACAAGTCGGCGAAAATGCTAGAATAGGAACATTCTCTACAATTAACTATTATTATTCCAGGTATGTTTGAGGGTAGTATTTAACTTAATAACCAGCACCATATCCAATATTTCTATGGTATTCCCCACTTGGCTGTTTTTGCCAAGTATACTCTTAAATCTATGTATGGCACCACAAAGAGAGAATACATACTGAAGGCATTAATTGACCATTTTGAGAAAAGAGGGGTAGACAGGAAAGATTAAAAATCTTTCCTGTCTACAACATGGGTGGTGGTCCTATTATGGTAGGAAATAACGAGTTTTAATAAGATGGTTGGTGATAAAATTGGGCACCACATTATGAAATTTCACTGCATAGTTCATCAAAAAAATGTATGTGTCAAGATCTCAAGTTCTGTTCTGAAGGTGATGACTACTGTTACAAGTAGTAAATTTGTTGGTACACACTTCTCATATGCACAGGTAGTTTCGAGCTTTCCGAGAAGAGGTGGACAGTGTTTACAAAGATATATCCTTGCACTGCAGTGTATGGTGGTTAAGCTGTTGGAAAGTATTGGAGAGATTTGTGGGATGTTTTAATGACATCAAAACTCTTATCAGAAAAGAAGGCCAAGACTCTCCTGAGCTGGAGGACAGAGATTGAGTTGTGAAACTTAAGTTTCTCTCAGACATCACCAAACATCTAAATGACCTCAAGGTGCAGAAAAAAACAGTGATGGATTTATATAATATTTGGAAGACATTTATTGCAAAGCTTGCAGTTTACTCAACGGATATCAAAATTGATTCTTTCCGTTATTTAAAAAACTTGAAGAACTTATCTGCAATTCAACATGTCAACAGTACTAATCTTCAGTTGTAAATGCAAGAACTGGAGTGAGTTCTTAATCAGATTTCAAGATCTCCAACACAGGGTCCAGTGTTTTCCTTTTTAATCAGACCAGACAACATTGATACAGTGACTTGGATGCGACTCCTTTTGAATGGATGGAAACTGAGGCGTTGGAAATGCAGTTAATTACCATTCAGGCATCATCACTGTGGTCAGCTAGCTTTTAAATACTTCAAGAAATATTGGAAACTAGAAAAAATTATAATGCACCCTACATTTAAGGTCGTGGGCATCAATGTCTGATAAATTCAATTGCTTAAAGAAAGTAGCTTTTGCACTGCCATAAGCATAGGGATCTACAAAGCAACGTGAGCAGATATTTTCACACCTAGAGCATATCCTCAGCCCCCATCACAGAGGGCTTACAACGGATCACTCTGCTGGTTGTGTGAAGCTCAAGGTGCCCAAATATTCACCTGAAATTTCCTTTTTGGCCATTGGGAATTAAGGGTAAGGATCGCAGATATGATGAGGTATAAACTTAAAATGTAAGATATTTTTGTTACAAAGAATTCTAGATGCAAAATTTGTGTTATGCATGTTCAGGAAAATACATTACAATTAAAATGGTCATTACATACTGTATAATTATGATTTTAATTTTCCTATATAGTGCTAAAAGTACCATCTGGCACACAAGGTAGAAAAAAAATAGTATTGATTAACAACTGGCACAGTTATTCAAAAGGTTGCCGACCTCTGCTCTAAAGAGTAAATCCTAAATGAAATGTTCATAATAGTAAATAATACACTTACATATTTTGACTCACGAGGTAATCGAACAGATACGCAGAATAAATACACTTCACTGTTTTAACCTAAACTCACAGGGCCAGTTAAAAAAATTTATATTACACACATATTTACATTAATGCATTACACTTGAAATATTATTCAATTGCTTTATCAACGTTTGAACACACTACATACGATATATGTTGGGTATAAAACTTGTTTACTTTGGAGAGGGCACACACTCGAGGCACTTGCGAGAGAGAGGCGAACTTTGGCTCTTTTAAAGGGATAGGCTGGATCTCTTCTGCTGCTTATGATTTCCTAGGGGCACTTATATATTGACATAAAAAATTCTAGATGGTTATACTGGATCATTCTCGTAGCTTGAGGGCAAGGCCTAACGCCGTAAGGTTGCCAAAACGTTAAGTATCAGACGAATACCAATACACAAGCAAGACAACTCTCTCTCAGCTAACTCTGCCCACCTACCTCCTCAAAACAATAAAAAAGATAAAACTAACTCTGGAGTTTTCAAGAATATTCCGACCACGAAATATAACATGACGCAATACCTCATAAAAAAATTACATAAGCCCTCGTTTTCAAACCTCGTATGGTTCGTGCAGCATACTTAGACAGTTACACAAGACTTCGTAACAAAATACATAAAATAATGAAAAAATATAATTACATGAACGATGAAAGTCTTACGTAATCTATGAACAAATACTTAAACCTACAAGAGAAGAACTCACCTTACAAGCTGGCTATGTACCTCTTAAATGCACAAATGAAAAACATGAATAAAATATTTACTCTACACTAGACCAGCTTCTTGAGAATATGTACATATATATATACATATATATATATATATATATATATTTATATATATATATATATATATATATATATATATATATATATATATATATATATATATATATATATATATATGTGTGTGTGTGTGTGTGTATGTGTGCATATATATATATATATATATATATATATATATATATATATATATATATATATATATATATATATGTATATATATATATATATATATATATATATATATATATATATATATATATATATATATATACATATATATATATATATATATATATATATATATATATATATATATATATATATATATATATATATATATATATATATATTTGGGCTCGAGCCATGTAGTCCTGATGGAAGTTCCTTATTGGCAGCTGCTACTTGGGATATTTTTGCAAGTGATATACCAGAGAAATTTTACTTTAGAGTTATCATCAGAGTTCTAAACTCCGAAGCAAATATCCCAAGAGATATCATGTACATAACAGGGAGTGTTAATAACAAGCCATGGTTATCCTTCCAGGAATAGAGTTAACCTTGTCTCGAAGGATAAGGGATAGGGTAGGAAACGTGCTATAAGTAACATGTTTCCTGTTGAACCATTCCCTTTCTCAGTTGCCATCTTTGGCAGTCGCTTGGAATTTTCTGCCTGTTTTTCTTAATGTTTTGAGTGATTTTTTATCATGGATGCTTCAGCTTCTTCCCTATTGACTAAGTTGAGAACTTCCCTTTTTGCTTGTTGGAGAATTTCACGTCTCCCCTCCCCGCCCATGTACTCATCAATTTGCATGCTTCTATTGTTCTGTGGGTGACATGCGATCGGCGATATTGCATCATGTTACCAAATCACTCAAAAATGCTTGGTTATTTAGTCCTATTATTGTAGGAATAGGTTTTACATTATTCTTTTACAGTGTGGTATGATTACGGGTATCCGACCTCCTTTTTTGGTTTTTCTTGTGTTTTTTATCAGCATTGACTTATACTAGCTCCACCCTGCCCAGTAGCCATGTCTGGTATATTTTCACATGTGCACCATCCCCTTCTTTCACTTAACCTTACTGGTTTGGTGAGGCTGCCTTTATTCCCAAGCTGTGGTCTTGAAGGTCCCTCTGGGAGTTGGATAGTGTTTTCAGTTGTCCTAGGGTGACTGGTTTAACTTTCCACTTAGTCTATATGTCTGGCACAGGTCTTGGGAACTTGTTCCCTGTGTCTACTCCTTTTTACCCATTGGAACGCAATACACCCAGTTCTAATGCTGACAGATAGATCCCTGGTGCTGCCTTAACCATTCTTAGGCTTCCCTCTTAGTCTTTGGTAGGCTATGCCAGGTTGTGAGGACTTGTCCTCTGGGCCCTATCACTGCAGACCCCTTGGAACATTATTCACTGTCTAATGTCGCAGTTAGGCCTTCCTGTCACATCGCCTTACCAACTTCAGAATTTCCCATCACAATCCCTTTTTTTCCCTTACCCTTGTGCGTTTGTGTGTCATTCTGTTGTGGAGCTTTGTTCCCATTCCTATCTAGTCCCATGGTGGCTGAGATACGCTTCGTCGCCATCCCTGACAGGATAACTTGTAGGCTATCTTTCCTGGCCATACATGGCCGAGAATTTCTCCTTCCCTGGATTAATCTCTCTGCCGCCTTAGAGACCACTCTTGGGTGTTTTCTCTGCTCCTTCCCCCTCCTAGTTAGGCCATAACCTGACTGTACTGGGAACTATGTTCCTCTTGTCTAGTTATCATACGCTAGCTATTGAATTTTCCCTTACCCTCTACGTAGGCTAAGCTTGCCTGCACAGGTCTCGTTTTGGCTTAACATTATCTAGGCGTACAGTTGGTACCCACTTGGGTTCTTCACTAGCGCCTTGGCAGTCTCCTGTTCTGTATCTTCAGCTTCCCTTCCTGTGCTATGTCCCTCTTGAATTTTCCCTTACCCTCTACATAGGCTAAGCTTTGCCTGCACAGGTCTCCCTTTGGCTTAACATTACCTAGGCGTAGAGTTGGTACCCACTGGGGTTCTTCTCTGGCGCCTTGGCAGTTGCCTGTTCTGTATCTGCAGCTTCCCTTCCTGTGCTATGTCCCTCTTGATACGGAGTCTTCACTCCCTTGCCTGGTTAGCCTATCTTGGCAGAAGTGTCGCTTTCTGTCTCTGCTTCCGGTCCATCAGCTTGAGTTCTTCTAGAACTGGCTGTGTGTTGGCTATGGGTCACTCCCTCTGCCGCCTTAGCTGCAGCCTTATACTGTACTAGTCATCTGCTCTTTCCTAACCTCTCCCATATCTGAGGTACAATGTCCTCTGGAGTTGGTCGATTGGATCCTGCCTGGTTGTCAGGACGTCCCTTGAATTTCCAATTCTCAGCATCTTGGCCGTCTTGTACAGCTCTCATTATCTTACGGCATATAACCCCCTCTTTTCAGGAGTCAATGATTATGATCAGGTCTTGGCAGGTTCCCTTACTAGCTGCCTTTCATTCATGCACTTCCTCTGAGTGCGGACCCTTCCCTATGGAACTGTTAACTCTCTCCTTGTCAACTTTACAATGCCTCTCCTGCCTTGTGTCGACATGCCTGGCATATTGATAGGTCAGTCTTTATCTTGGCTACTAGAAATAGTTGCCGCCTTAAGCCAGCTGCTGCCGCTTTGTGGGCAGCTGTTGCTGGTCTAGGCATTATAAGTGACCTTGCCTTCTTAAGTTGTTCTAATAGACCTACTCTGGAGGTTCTGGTGTTCCTTTGATAGGAACCTTTCCTCCATATTCCTACCGCACTGTCAATCATAGTTTACTTCATAAATCTCCATTGATTTCTGAGCTGTTTGGCATGTGTCTTGATTATATGACAATCTTAGTCTTATCTAGGTAGTAGGATTATTTAGGTTGGGAATTTTTCTGAACATTGTTTTATTTCATTTAATATGTTCACTTACTTTTAAGAAGATATAATTTTTAATGAAGTGTACTCATTGAAATTTCTCTTCTTTACATATCGCTGATGATATGGAGTGTTCATTGGTCATCTGTACCAGGAGTGTCAAGTTGCTCTGTGGCCACAAGACCTGCCAGAAGCATGCCAATTGCCACATTTCTAAGAGATCTGTTGATATCTGGGAACCTACCACCTGTCAGGTTTCACGGATCGCCTTCACGCCGGTTTTTATGCCACTGACATCTCCTTGGACGTAAAAGAACGGAGTCGGAAGATGGTCCGTCATTGGGTAAGAGGCTTCCAGAAGAGCTCTCAACAAGATGCCCCTTATCTTCCTTATCTGGAACTGAAGGACCTCCTCTTTCCTAAGGCTTAGGTGACCTCTGTGTTTGATCACCAGTTACCCATGGTTCAACTCCTGCTGGTGCCAGCAGATGATACAGATGATGAAGTTCTGGATGCTCTGCAGGTCAGGAGCCTGGACACCGACATCATGTCGACAACTTCTTCTGTGTCATCAGAGAGGGAGAGGATTCTACTGACCACGGAAGCCTCTGAAGAGTCATTGGATGTACATTGGGTGAGTACAGCTCCCAGTGCCTCTTTAGTTTGTTATATCACTTCTGCTGAAGCCCCAGCTTCCAACTCCACCCCTGTTCCTACGTTAGACAAAGCTTTGTTTCCTAGTAACTTGGAACTTATGGCGTCCATGAAAGCTTTCATGGAGAACCTAACCACCAAACATGAATTTTCTTAAGCAGACCTCATATAGAGGATAGAAGCTTTACAAAATGCAAGTGTTTTTAAGGCTTCCCCAGCTTCTAGCCTACAAGAATGAACAGTTAAGAACCCTTGGTGCTATGCTGAGTTCCAAGCCAGTCTCGGACTTGAAATTCTTTTGATCGATCGATAGTTATCCTTACTGCTACATAAGGCTTCACTCTGAAGCGTCCATTAAGGATGATACGATCCCTTAGAAATCCATCATCCTGGAATATAGTAGGGCTCAGTCACTTTTGGTTAAGGAGCTGAAGACGGCCGTATTCATTAATACTCAACCTTCTGCCTTTGGGAGGAAGCAGGCCACCTTTGTAGCCCCCAAGGATATTGTCTTCTCTTTCGTCTCTAAAAGCTTAGAGGCTTTAAAGAAAGCAGTAGGTGAGGGTAGACCATTTCCGGCGCTAGAGGAAGGCAAACCTGTCTCTCTAGCCCTTCCTTTTGATTCGGACAGTTGGGAGGATGACCAACATACCTTTACAGTTGGAAAACTAGATAAAGACATCGGAGGCAAGAAGTTTAATGAGAAACTGCCCAGAATTTCCGAATCCTTATTAAGGGAAGAATTGGAAACCAAAGAGAGACTATTTGCCTCTTTATCCTTCCAATCTTATCTAGAGATTATTATTGGAAACTATTCCAAATCTGATCTCTTCCCTGTCTTGGCAAAGACTCACCTAACCATGTTTCACAGAGATCTCTATACTTTCTTCCTAGCCAGGAGAGCATGTAGATAACATGTCCTAGCCACTGTTACGATCAGACATGAACCTAGAAAAGTGATCGACTCCAATATCTGGGGAAAAGACCTCTTACCTGAGAATTTGGTTAAGAAAGTCATGGAAAAAGTGACTCAGGCAGGCGAATAAGAGCCTTGTAGACAAGTGGGGTATGTCCTCTAAGCGGAAATCTACCCCCAGTGAAGGACCTCAACCCAAGGGCAAGAAACCCAGACGACACTTTAAGGAAAGGAACTCCTTTCGTGTCTTGATAGCCTCAATTTCTGTCATCCCTTAGAATATAAGCGGTTCCCCAGCATTATGTATCAGTCTCCAGCCTTCAACCTGGTGTATGAGAGAGCCATCACCATGTTCCACTCTACTAGGGCTCAAAAGAAGGTCCCCAGTAGCAGGGGAAGTTCTGGAAAAGGGGAATGAGACGTTTCAGCGTAGCCCATTTGGCGTCGCCGTTTCGGCGTGGCCAGTTAGGCATAGCTGATTCGGCATCAGAATTTTTCGGCGGAGAGACTTGGCCATCAACTATTACTTTGTAAAATATATATAAATATATATATATATGTATATATATATATATATATATATATATATATATATATATATATATATATATATATATATATATATATATTGCTAATCATAAATAACTTCTTTGTTAAAGTATGAACTAGGAATGCATCATCCCTCCATCTGGAAATTTATTGATGCCTTGAGGAAAGTTTAGAAAGGACGTGATGCATTTCTAGAAAAATTAATTGCTGGATATCCACCTCCCAAAACACAAAAGAAATATAGAGATGCTGATGAAAGAATAAGAAAAATAGTAATGGAAGTTGAGTCATTAAAGACTATTGATTTCCTGAAGGGTATTGCTCATAATTACGAAATGAAGAATTAATTCCTAAGGTTGAAAAATCTTTGCTTAGTTTTAATTTTGTAATACAGTATTTTCAATTTATTTTTTTTAATATGCATTATTCCATTATTGTTTTAATAGGATCCTTCATACTCTAGTCTAAGTGTATAAAATTTCTATTTTTTTTCTAATTAAAGATTTTTATTTACATTATTCCTTGATTTTTTTCTTAATTTCCATACAAAATAAATAAATAAGTCATTGGGTGTTTTCAAAAACAAAGACGCCAAAACAGTCTGACGCCTAAACGGCTACGCCGAATAGTGCTGCTAGTTTTCTGATGGAGAATCGGCTACGCCGAAACGGCGACGCCAAATTGGCTACGCCGAAACATAGCAAACCCCTGGAAAAGGCGGTCAATCTAGAGACCAAGGAAATAGAGGCAAGGGGGATAAAGACACTCTTCCTTCACACCAACAATGAGGAGCTCCCGGTAGGGGGACGACTTCACCTGTTCAGGGATCAATGGGAGTTCTATCCCTGAGCTTAGAGCATAGTCTTAAATGGACTAGGGTAGAAATGGAAACAGAAACTACCCAAGTTCAAGAGGTTCTTCCAAACCATAACCCAATTTTTGGACGATTATGTATAGGATCTTCTCCGGAAGGGAGTCATCCGTGGCATAAAATCCATGAACTTTCAAGGACAGCTATTTTGCGTGCCCAAGAAAGATTCGAACACTCTTCAAATTATTTTGGACTTGACCCCACTAAACAAATTCATTTTGAATGACACGTTCCAGAAACTGACTATCTCGCAAATACAGACCTACTACCCCAGGGGGCCTACACTATCTCCATAGATCTTACAGATGCCTATTGGCATCTTCCGATAGGTCGGCACTTCTCCTGCTACCTTGGTTTCAGACTGGCAAGAAAGGCCTTCATTTTCAGAGGTTTGCCCTTTTGGGCTCAATATACCTCAAAGGATTTTCACAAAGCTAGTCGAGGCCATCATCCAACAATTACGGAACAGAGGCCTCAAGGTGATGGTATACCTGGACGACCGGCTGGTCTGGCCTGCAACGAAGTCAGAGTGTCTTCGGACAGCTCAAAAAGACGTAACGTTCCAAAAGTCTCTGAAATTTCATATCAATTTTGAAGAGCCCAGTCTGTATCCAGCTCAAGAATTCCAGTGGCTAAGGCTATACTGGAATCTGGAGTCACAGACCCTCTATCTACCGCAAGGCAAGAGAAAGGAAATCGCAAACTCTGTCAGGTGCCAACTTTGTTCAAAAGTACTCACCATACGGCAACAGGAAAGAGTCTTGGGTTCACTGCAATTCACTGCTTTGATGCACCCAATCCTAAAAGCATGACTAAAAGATGCCAACAGAGTCTGGAGAAGAAAGGCATCAAATGCTCAGAGAGATCTTTGCCACAAAACCCCGGTCTTACTGCGAAAGCAGCTCAAGTCATGGTCCACTGCCAAGAGTTTATCGACACATGTCCCTCTGCAGTACTTTCCTATTTCCGTGACTATTCACACGGACACCTTAGAACAAGGTTGGGGGGAACACTCCCCTTCCAAGAAAGCACAGGATCGGTGGTCAATTGCATTTCAGAAATTTCACATCAACATTCTGGCAGCTATGGCAATGTCTCTGATTCTGAAGAGACTGAACCCACAGACAAAATCACACATCAAATTAATCATCAACAACAGGACGATAGTCCACTGTGTCAACAAACAGGGTTCCAGGTCTCCTCAGATCAACCGTGTGATCCTAGACATCCTCACTTTAGCAAAGCTGAGGAACTAGCATCTCTCAGCAGTTCTCCTTGAAGAGGTTCACAATGTGATGGCGGACGCCCTGTCAAGATTCAAGCCTCTGGAAACAGAATTATCGCTGGACGCAAAATCATTCTGTTTCATTCTCAAGCAAGTCCCAGAACTGCAAATCGATGTCTTTGTGATAATCTTCAGCAATAAGCTTCCCCAGTAAGTAGCACCAAACTTCGATATGGAAGCAACAGGAATGGAACCAATGGTCTCAAATCTACCTACTTCCACTGTTCAACCTCCTAATGAAAGACCTGGACAAACTGTGAACTTTCCAGGGAACAGCAGCTCTATTTTCTCCCAAGTGGCCCAAGAGCAATTGGTATCCTCTTGTTCTGGAACTCAAAGCTCTCCAGGTCCTTCTACCATTTCCAGTGCTATCCCAGGATGTTCAACAGAAGACTGTCTTCGTTTCCTCCTGGATAACGAAAGCCCTTCAGCTCACGATTTTCTCACCCTCGTGGCTCAAAGAAAGTTCCGAGTTGTAAAGGCGAGAATTTACTTCAGAGAAGAGTACAAGTGTAACACCATTAAACAACAATATTTGTCTTTCTGGAAAAATGTGTTGCATTCGTGAAAAGTCATCAGCCCTCTTCCATTTCTATGGACTTCTGTATTTCTTTCTTTATTTTCCCTTTTATGTCATGACTGTTACTATTTTACTATACTGTTACATATTTTTGGGGTCGAAAAACCCTGGTTTTCTGTACATATCTACTTTATATAATGTTACAATTGATTACTGTTACTTTTATGCATCTTTG
Source organism: Palaemon carinicauda (assembly GCF_036898095.1). Lineage (NCBI taxonomy): Eukaryota > Metazoa > Arthropoda > Malacostraca > Decapoda > Palaemonidae > Palaemon > Palaemon carinicauda. The sequence goes on from NC_090745.1 coordinate 35,722,581, forward strand.
GAAACAAACAAAAAGCTGCTGTTCCTTTTTGCATTTCCTTTCATTGAACCTACTGTACAAAATAAAAGTAGTGTACCTCAATTTTTAACCATCCTTTTATGGACTTTGGTCTTTTCATCTATTGGAGACAAAGATCTTCTCCACAGTCAGTGGGACTGTGATGTTGATTTCCTTTGCTCCTACTTTTTACAAACATATCACTTGCACCATCGCTTGGTACCATAGTTACCAATGCTATGGGAAGTATGATTATGTCTATGGGGTATAAAGGGTTAAATCTCTCCTGGCCACAACTGAAAATAATAATTCTCTGGTATACTTCCATCAGGACGACATGGCTCGAACACAAAAAAAAAAAAGGATTTTGACATAGGAAAAATCTATTTTTGGGTAAGCTAGCCATGTCGTACTGATGGCTTACCTGTTACATTTCATCCCCTCCCAATTCTCAGTGTGGAGTCTTACTTCATGCGATGGCTGCTCCTGTAATGGTTCAACAGGAAACGTGTTAGTTGTAGAACACTAAGTTTAGGAGTTATAACGGCTCTTTTGCCCACATTTCCTACCCTACATCTTATCCTTCGAGACAAGATTAACTCTATTCGGGGAAGGATAACCATCCCTGTGATATACACGATATCTCTCAGGATATTCGCTCCAGAGATCAGAACTCCGTTGATACCTCTAAGGTATAATGTCTCCGGCATATCACTCGCAGAAATATCCCAAGTAGGAGCAGCCAATAAGGAACTTCCATCAGGAAGACATGGCTATCTCATACAAAAACAGATTTTTCCTATGTCAAAATCCGTTATGATTACCCGATAAAATGCCGATGGACATAATGTTGACGGACATAACATCACCGGTCATAAGGTCATCGGACATAACATTGGCAGTCAAAATGCAGACATACGTTTGAAGAGGACATAATGTCGACAGAAAAATTTAATAATAATAATAATAATAATAATAATAATAATAATAATAATAATAATGATAATAATAATACTCTCTCTCTCTCTCTCTCTCTCTCTCTCTCTCTCTCTCTCTCTCTCTCTCTCTCTCTCTCTCTCTCTCTCTCTCAGGATTTGGCAAAAAAGAAAAAAGAAAAATAAATAAAAATCGATCCTCCACATTCTTCTCCCCTTACTTTGCCATATCCTTCTACTTTATCACGCAACCACTTACATTATTTTTTTCATTACCCAGTCGCAGTCGGGAACTGGACCTCTACTCTGAGTAAATGGGCCTTCATACACTCTCTCATTCACTTCTTCCTTATCACAATCATTCGCTACATTAACACTATTCCTATCTAAATCCCTATCATCTATTATATCATGTACAATCCCATCTACCTCGTTCTCATCTGGCCCTAAAATTACACTCATTTCTGTCAACAGTTCATCCATTTCATCAAAAACATTCTCAACTTTAGCAAAAGATTCATTCATGCTACTTATCATTCTCCTGTCTCTCACTCTTGCATTATTCATACTTTCTTTTACATCATCTAACGAAAAACCACACTCACTATAAGTATCATTCATACTCAGCCACATTTCATCTGTATTAATACATTTATCTTCCACACTCACTTGTACATTTACACCCTTGTCATACTTATTTCTATTCTCACTTTTACTTATAAAATTTCCCCTTCTTCCATCCTTACTCAAAACACTCCGTCTATCCCGTAACATCCTATACAATTGTTTCCTTTCACTCTCATTTATATTCTCATCTACATTGATTCTTTCTTTCAAACTTTCACAATCCCAATCGTCATCCGGCCTCATCTTACCTGTCATAAAATGTCTCAATTTAACATACTTTTCATCTTCTACATTGACCAACGTATACATACATCCCATACAATCACCCTCACGTATACCCCGTATTTTCTTCCTCCTTACAATCGGCAACAAGCTCACATACACTTTCGGGGTCTGCAAATTCAAAATACCATCATACACATGCACACACTTGTTTTCACTAAATTACTTGCTTCCGAACCTTCCACTACATATTCACAATTATCACTATTGGCAATTCCCAGACTATTCGGCCATGCAACTTTTACACTGACAACCTCACTCGCATCTCTTAACAATTTAACACCTTCCTTCACTATTAACGGCACACCTTTCCATATCTTTGTACATACACTACCATCTTCATTCAAATAAAATTCCCCACAAAATTTACTATTAACTTTCATCTCTATCATATTTACACTAGGATGTACAATCATACCACATTTTTTCAAGAAGTTATAACCTAACAACACATCATATTTGTCATTTACTCCCTCAACCACATAAAAATCATTATCTTCCATCATCAGCCCCCCCCCCCCCCAATCATAATATTTGCACGTAACTTTTCTTGCACAGACATACTTAAATTACCGATACCTTTCACTTCACCTTTACACCCCCTAAATTCACAAACATCCCTTACCTTATCGTATGCATTCCTAAACATTAAATTGACACCACAACCAGTATCAATCAGACCAACTAGCTCTATACCATTAAAATTTACTTTTACACTCATGCAGTCATAAGTTCTTTCACCCATCACGTCTTCATGCAGTAAACCTTCACGAACATGCATCACATTCACTCCACACACACTCGAGGACTCACCCAGCTGAACCCTCTTACACTCTAGTTTCCCGAACATTCTGGCTGACTTACTCCATTCTTCCTACATACTCTAGCTACATGCCCATCTACACCACATTCAGTACACTTACCCCACGGCTCCTTGCACATTCTAACATAATGACCATCCTTACCACAATTACCACAAATTACATTCATAAGATTACTACGACATCCACTCGCTATGTGACCAGTCATACCCCACCGATAACATTTTACCCCTTTCTCTTTCTTGCACTCGGTAATTCTATGCCCTACCTCACCACATCCAAAATAAGCACCTAGAGCCCATCTACATTCATTCTTCTTATGACCTTCCTTTCCACACCTATAACACTTTTCATCACGGACACGACTATCTGACATACCTCGTTGTGCACTCACACTCCTATCCCTATTGCGCCAATTACCCTGCCTAAATCCACCATTTGCTTGCACAGTTCCTCCGTTACTTGCCCTAACACTCCTATCTATTACCTGATTAGCTATCCTTATTGGCCCTCTAAAAATTGCATCCTTATAACTACCAAATTCTATTACACTTTCTTCCATTCCAGTTCTTACTCTCACAGATTTACTTTCTTTCATGCACCTATCTAACTCATAATCCTCAACTATCTCTAGTATATCATCCCATGGCAATCTTTCTTGCGTCCACCTCATTTTCTTCTTCCATTTCAAATTAATAAATTCACACACACATTCTCAGGTACTGTCTCCAAAAACTTCCTCATTAACTCCTTATTCTCATTTATACCTTCATCTCCATACTTGTTCCTTGCTAATGTGTGTAACCGGCATACATATATAGAAATAGCCTCACCCACATTCATTTGAGCCTCATCAAAATCATTTTAACCCCTATATTTAACACTCCTTTTCATACGTTTTACCTGCTCAATTATTCTACCTTTCACACTATCATATTCAACATCCCCCACACTCATTATCACATCATACATCATCAACAAATACCCAATCAAATATTCTCCTAACTCCCTAGCCCAAACTCTCTTACTATCACCATACTTATCTTAACAATACCTCTCATACTCCTTGAAAAAGTCATATACATCCCTACTACTATGCTCATTGAACCTTTTACACCGAGGTACCCCTCTCATAAACACAGACTTACACACATCACGTTCATTCTCACTGCTATCAACATTGCTACCTTCCTTCTTGTTTCTTACTTCTTCGCTAGAATATAAAGAATCTAATTCCACACTCATACTCCTATCCTTAACCATTCCCTTCTTACACTTTTTCTTACTTACCACTTTCACCCATTCACGATCATCCTTGCTCTCATCCTGACACTTTTTCTTCTCTTTCTTCACATCACTTTTTCCTTTCCTTTCATCCTTCCTCTCACCTTTCTGTTCATCCTCACTATATTTAGTCCCTTTAACTTCACTATCACTATTACTATCACTATCACTTCCTTTCCCATTATCACTTACCTTGACCTTTTCTTCCACCAGCAACCCTTTACCCGTAGCAGAGGCCACTCCTCCGACTACGCCTTCACCCATGAACTCTTTAATCCTATTCATTATTTGACCTGTCATCACCCCAAACCGTTCATCCATATGCTCATCCATTAGCCTCTCATTCTCTTGTATCCTAATCTCTAACCCTTCTTCCACTCTCTCTACTGTTCCCTTTGACTCTCTAAGCTCCATCTGCATCGCTTCCTTCTCACAGTTCAACCTCTCATTCTTTAATAGCAACCTCTCTTTTCAACTATCAACTTTTGCTCCTGTTCTTTATAATGTCGCAATTCCTCCTCCAAAGCCTGTAATTTGCCTTCCATTGTCATCAACTTTATTCCAAAATCCTAAATATAACCTTTGTAAAAGAGTCTGGTTCAATCCCACCTCGGTTGTCCCTGTTCGGGCACCAAAATAATATGGCGGGATGCTTCAAAAACAAGCCCCACACCCTGAATCACACCTACTGACAATTGTCTCAACAAAACAAACTTTCCCCTTACGTTATCTGAACCAGGTTCTTTAACAAAAGGTAAAAAAAAAAAAAAAAAACATAACCTTAATACTATATTTTTTACAAACTAACACTTAAAACTAGAATCAACTGCATTCAAAAACTTAAACACTAAATATACAATAACCACCATTCAAAATAAAAAAACCCTAACAAACTTAAAATTACCTGCACACCAAAACCAATATTTATTTATGTGGCCAATGCCACAACTCTCTGGCAGACACAACACTGGGCGCAATAACCTGGTGACATACCGATATTTTTTGGCAATCTGCTACACATGCCTCACTTGATTGGACAATCTATATCATCACTATCATCATTGTCATAATATTACAGCACAAGAACAATCAAATCAGGTTCTCGAACGCAATCCAGATCATCAATAGTCGTTCAATCCAAAAGAGCAGTCTAAGTATAATCGAAAACAGGCCAGGTCAGCAACTAAAGATCTCCATTTAAAAATCAATTTAATCTCTCCAAAGGAGGAATTACAGCTCAAAAATAAACAATCACTTCCAATGCTGGTCGAAATCAAATAAATATCTAATTCCAGCGTGTACACACACACACACACAACTGCAAGTTGCACTCAATCAAAAAAAGCATTCACTCCGACACATTTATCACTGTCTTAACCTAGCTAAAAAGTAAACAAACAGTCAATTATTCCAACAGTCTTTCTAACAACAAACAATCAATACACTAACTACCGCTTGCTTGCTGACTCTCTCTCTCTCTCTCTCTCTCTCTCTCTCTCTCTCTCTCTCTCTCTCTCTCTCTCTCTCTCTCTCTCCTCTCTCTCTCTCTCTCAGGATTTAGCAAAAAACAAAAAAATAAAAATAAATAAAAATTGATCCTCCACATAGTAGTTTGTTGGTCCTCACTTATTTTTCAGCTAAAAATCGTCATTTACAAACAAACGTGACAACCTGGGCATGCCTATACCAGGTATGAACATGAAAATTGGCATTAACAAAGTTAATATATATCTAAATAATCCCTTAAAATTTCATTTGAAAATATTTACTTGTATAGGAGTTATTGACCCCACTGCTGAAAATATCAGGGGCTGCCCCCACCCAGCGAATAGCCTTCCCACCATTTCAAAAATATGTCTGCCATGCCATTGCTATAGCAAGTATCAATAAAAAAATTGGCATGTAGTTGACATAATACCCATTAAACAATGTGAAAACTATTTGGATATTTGTAAAAGTCACAAAGATTAAATGATCCTCACGGATTATTTAGATAAAAATTGTCACTTACGAACAAAAATGACCGAAAGGGCATGCCTATAACATGTATGAATATGAAAATGGGCAGAAACAAAGTTTATATATATATGTATATATATACACACACACATATATATATATATATATATATATATATATATATATATATATATATATATATATATATATATATGTGTGTGTGTGTGTATATAGATAGATAGATAGATAGATAGATAATCCCTTAATATTTCATTTGAATATATTTATTGGTATAGGAGTTATTGACCCCGCCGCCGGAAATATCTGCTGCCCCCTCCCCCACCTGGTGATAATAATAAGAGGGAATGACTGGGCTATGAGTGCACTGGGCTATGGGTTAGGTGAGATTCGTTCGCGAAAATTTTGGTGTTTCATATGAGGTCACTCACTTCATTCATGACAATGAACTCATACGCTTGCTCATCTTTTTTGCTAGTGAGCGTTTTGTTTATTTGTAACAAGGGTATGTATAGTATACAATTGCTTCCCTAAAGGAGGAGCATCAAATTTCCTATCGCAAAGCCATGTTGAATAGGTTTCTGACATCCTCAGATTCCTACACATTCGGTAAATAAAGATGACCTCACTAACGTGAAGCATTTTCCCCTTGTAGTTGTCGTCAAATCTTCATCTCCTTTTACATTGCGATAACTAGAATTTTACAATATGATATCTCCAAATATATAGTAGTTTGAACGAAATTATTAGCATAAAATTAGTTATCATCATTATCTTTATCATATATAATGTTATTATTATTAGAATCTTGGATTCAACATTATGTCCTCTTCAAACAGATGTCGGCCTTTTCTCCAACACCGTCGACATTATGACCTGTGATATTATGTCTCTCAACATTATATCCATCAGCATTTTGTTTGTTCGCCATATATATATATATATATATATATATATATATATATATATATATATATATATATATATATATATATATATATATATATAATGCAAAATGTTAGGCCTTTTGATGATCAACGGCCTAACGAAGGGTTTCAATCGATTGAAGTATTTTTGAGACACTTTGAAGTAGCCACATATGGGTGGTCAGAAAGAGATAAAGCTATTCCAATAATTAGACTGCTGAAAGATGCTCCTGCAATGGAGGTAATGTGTTGGCCACAAGACAGTTTAAGAAAATATACTGTAATTAGACAACGTTTAATTGAGAAGTATGCCTTACGTGATGCGAGAAATTACCAACCCAAAATTCGGGAAGGTAAATCCGTTCTTAGTTTTGCAACTCTCATTTTTTGCGATTGCGATTCGTTTGCTACCTGGAGTGCCAATCTCCCAGGAGGTGATAAAAAAGCAATTGCCCGTAAACATGTTTGCGGATTAATAAACCCATATTTATGTGGTTATTTGTTTAATGACAATCGCTCGTTAGCAGATGTAGTGAGCGCGATACAAAACATTTTAGACAGTATACCAGAAGAAAAAATGACTGGGAATAACTGGCCTAATTCCGAGAAGCTGGCAGCTATGAGAGGCACTCGTCAACCCTCCCCCCCAAAGCGGGAGAAGGGAGAACGCAGTCAGCAGGTGAGAAGAATTTTCAGATGCTGGCAGTGTGGGGGAGAGGGGCACCGACGAGTGGAGTTCCCCACCCAAGGTTCCCCCCGCTGTTACACTTGTCAGGCCTACGGTCATCTATCTCGAGAGTGCCTGGCAAAAAACGCTGATGGCGAGCGGGCTGTGGCACACCCACATCTCCCCCCGCCTAGCATCCGAGGAAAAGGAAACAGAGGAAGGGGGAGACGAGGGAGTTTGATGATCCCCCCTCGGTATGACATCACAAGCAGCAGCCGAGGCAGCGCTCCTAACGACGACGGACTTAGAACAGGCACTGGGACCTCCATCGGTCCCCCCGACCTCAACCCCGCAGCACTAGGGAGCAGTGGCATTGCAGCTGAGGTCATTGTCCCATGCCCCATATATCGTAATGGCCAGCAAGGAATGTTTGTAGTTAGGATTGACTTGCCAACTAATCCATCGAGCGCTGATCGACACAGGAGCTAGCGTTTCACTGATTGAAAAAAGATTCTCCTCAAACCCACTACAGCCAGTAGCATCCCTTGTCCTTGATACGCCAGGAGGAAATAAAATATGCATAAACCATACAACAATCGTCAACGTTAAGGTAGGATCTGTGAAGTTTACAAATGATTTTCTTGTCTTCCCCACCTTAGGAATTCCAGGAATCAAGGCTATTTTAGGAATAGATTTCATCTCTAATAATCAAATATGAAAGTCATGAGAGAGTAAGTGCTTGTGCGGGCTCGGAGAGACATTTAAGTAAGGTAACAGCTGTACCTGAGAGAGGAGAAATGTTGTCTCCTCAGACACTTACGAGCATATCAGTGACCCTGTGTCAGCCTGTTCCGAAAGGAACCAAGGTCGTTGTTAAACTCCATGACAATTGGGCGCATATGATTTTAGAGGGATTATCGGAAATAACAGAGAACAGAGCTGATATAACAATAGTAAATTAGTCAAATAAAAGAGTTGTGTTAGCAAGGGTTTCTGTGTGTGAAATAGAGTTATGTGAAATTGCTAATAATGGGATGTTGGGAGCCACAACTCCAGCCCGCACAGACAAACACACTCAGAATTTGGTTATGCAAGCGTGAAAACTATATCCATCAGAATATCAACCTGACGTTAGTGATATTGTCAATAATTATTCTGATGTAATTGCAATTGGAGAGAGCCACCCGGGTGGATTGATTGATTTCCCTTTAGCATTGAAACTGGGGTGGCAGAGCCGATCAGGTCAAGGCCTTATAAAGTACCCATTCATTTCCAGGGAGAGATAGAAAAGGGAAATTAATAAATCAAGGGAACAAGGGATAATCGAGGAGACCGAATCCCCCTGGGCTTCTCCAATTGTAACTGTTAGAAAAAAAGATGGCTCGGTCAGATTGTGTTGATTATAGGAAATTTAATGCAGTCAATAAGTATAATGCATTTCCATTGCCCTCAATCGAAGAATTACTTGTGAAGGTACAGGATAGTAAATATTTTAAAATCTGGATACTATCAATTACCCATTCAGGAAGACAGTAAATGTAAAACGGCATTTATAGCTAACAATCAACTATTTCAGTTTAATTTTCTTCCTTTCGGTGTTAAAAATGCTTCAAGGCATTTCTCTAGAGTAATGATGACAGTTTTGTCTCCCTTAATTGGCCATAATGTTCTGGTTTATTTAGACGATATCATAATTACAGGAAAAACGGCCAAAGAACATAATAATAATATTCGTATGAAAATAATATTGGTGAGAAAATAAATTTGTCAAAGTGCAAATTTTTCTGTAAACAGGTCGAATTTTTAGGTTACATAATAAACCCAGAAGGTATCCAACCCTGCCACAATAAAGTAGCGGCTATTAGAGATATCCCCAGGCCACGTAACCCTAAGGAAGTAGATGGGTTCCTTGGGCTCGCTGGGTATTAATTTAAATTCGTAAGAGGTTTTGGAAAGATGGCGAGACCCTTAGATGCTTTAAAGAAACACAAAGTAATAAATGGGGGAGTGGAAGAAGCAAGGGCCTTTAACATTTGAAAGCTGCCTTAACTAGCAATGACTTACTCGCATATCCTAGATTTGATCGCCCATTTTTAGTGACAACAGATGCGAGTAATGTAGCTATTGGTGGCATAGTTTCTCAACGAGATGATAAAGGAAGAAAGCGACCCATTTGTTTTGCATCCCAGGCATTAAAAGGGGCAGAAAAGAATTATAGGACATTCGATCGAGAGGCTTTGGCTATTCTTTGGGTTCTAGAGAGGCATCGGCTCTTTTTATTAGGACAGTCAATTGAGTTGCAAAGTGATCATAGTCCCTTACATGACCTCTTTTTCAAAGGGGATTTGACCTTTCGACAAGCGAGATGGATTGAGAGATTATTAGAGTTTAATATAAAGGGTTTTCACCATATAGAAAGTAAAGCTAACAAGGTAGCTGATGCTCTCTCTAGAGGTGCAGTAATAGGAGTAACAACTAGGGCACAAAAGAGGAATGAAGAACGTAACCAAAATGTTGAAGACCCCCATCAAAATAGAGAGAATAGAGAACGGGATGAAGATTCTTCCGATGGGCATTCAGAAAACAGGGTTAGAGAAAGAGGAGAGAGAGAGAGAGAGTAAACTCAGAAGAGCAAGAGTAAGAAAAGGAGAGAGAGAGAGAGAGAGAGAGAGAGAGAGAGAGAGAGAGAGAGAGAGAGAGAGAGAGAGAGAGAGAGAGAGAGATACGAACGGCGAAGGGTAATATATATGGAAGACCGAGGACATGACCAGGGGTGTCCAGAATGAATGCCCTTATGATGCAGGTGTGATTGACTTGGGAGGTTGGGACATTAAAGAAGTCCAAGAGGAAGAGAAAAAAAGGAATGGATGGAAAGAGTGCAAGCCGTGATAAAAATGGAATCGGAGAGTTATCCATCATTTCTGAGAATTTTTTTATAGAAAATGATATCTTATATTGTGCTTACGAGAAGAGGGGAGGGGAATTTTGTGCAAGGGTAGTTCTTCCTCCATCTTTAATTAATCGAGCCATCCAAATTGTACATGCAAGTCTGTATGCAGGGCATTTAGGGATTGATAGAACATTAAGGAGAGCATGTGAATCCTTCTTTTGGTTAGGAATGAAAAAAACTATAGAGAATTATATAAAAGGTTGTCATTCTTGTAACTCTTTCAAAGATCATAAAATCACTGTACCGGATGCAAGAAAGTGGCATGTGATTCCTATTAGATTTTATAGAGTGCATATGGATGTGGTAGAACCATTTCCTACTGGTATAGCACAACATAATTATATATGTGCACTTGTGGATGCATTTACTCGGTACACTCATACTTACGAATGTTGGATAAATTGGCAAATTCATTAGCCCAGGCGCTGTGCTCTTTCATTACCAGGTTTGGTTGCCTGAAAATTTTGATAAGTGATAATGGTCTCGAGTTAAATGAATAAGGTGGTGAAATCGGTCGCGGACATGATGAAAATTGAAAACTTTTCAGTGACCACATATAGGCCTTAAGCATATGGCTTAGTGGATTAGCATAATAGAGAAGTAGTGCGAATTTTACGCTACTTAGTGGCTGATGATCCCCTTCATTAGCACGCCATGCTTCCTACAGCTGAGCTAGCTTTGAACATTGCATATAATGCTTCGCTCAGGAGCACGCCTTTCCTTTTAGTGTATGAACAGAATCCTGTGTTACCATATACGGTCCTCATTAATTCGCAACAATTGCCAAATTATTCAACTGAGAAATACCGTGTATATTTATTAAATCTATTGAGGAAAGTAATGAACACCACTGAAAGGTTTTTTAAAGAGCTAATAAAAAATACAGCTCAAAGTATGATGGTCGGTTCAAAACCGCACCGGTAAAAATATTTGTGGGTGATCGTGTGTATTTGAAACGATTACAACCTAGGAAACACAAAATGGAGCCAGCGTATTTGGGTCCGTACCAAGTAAAGACGGTTAAATCTAACACAGTTGTGATACAAAGCATTATTAATTGCGCAGTGTTTCAACATCATCAGGCACACATACATGTGGTTCCGGAAGAGGTAGTTTTCAAAAGTGTCAGTCAAAATGTTCCTCCTTACCCCTGCATACGTGACATTCCTTGAGTTGATGAGTAAAATTTTTTTCCTTTGCTATTGTTGTTGTTTGATCAGATAACATTTCTTCCTTTGACGTGGTTTAAATAAACTTGATGTTAACAATGTGTTCTTATGTTGATGCTTAATGTATACTTAAGTGTTGTGGTAACTTTGCTGAGTGTGGCAATACGTATGACATACTGTTCAGTGAATCTGTAAGCAATCAGAGGTTAGATAGGTCAGGTGAGATCCATCAGGCGGATGCTGTATTATTCATGTATTTATATGATTCCTGGCTGCTGGGGCTGGGGCAGTTCCCAAATGACAAGTGGCTCCGGGATTAAAGTTCATCCTTGAGGATAGGTAGTGTTAGAGATTGTGTAAATGTGAATACCTTATACTTAATGTTATAAGAGAAGTGTGGGAATATGAACGATTTTCTTGGGAAAACGGCTAGTGGCCACGGGTTGATAGTTGCAAGTGCAAGTGTAGTAGTGAATTAAATAAATGGCGAAACGGTGGTGATGAGTTGTGTTGTGAAATTGTGCCGTAAACCTAGACAAGTAAAATCGAGGGATGAAGGAATATCTATTAGTACCCCTGTCCCACCCAAAAAGCCCATATTGACCACAATCAGAGGGAGGTTATTGATGAGGTTGTGTAAGACTGATGTTGATATGATTTTTTTTCACTTTGGGTATTCTGTATTTTAGTTGCAGAGGTCTTAAGAAGAAATGAGTGGAATTATTTATATTGTATAATGTACATTTTTATATGCAATATTTCATTTTTTTTTTTTTTGTGGAATATAGTATTTCTTTTTTGGGTGATTTCTATATATATTTCATGTTGCATTTCTGTTTAGTATATGCCATGCCTAGTGAAGGCAAGTGCACACCTCCTCCCGGAGTGAGGACTTGGGGGGGGGGAGTAATGTCCTAATTCTTGTATGAAGATATGTTTTGTATGTCAAGGTAAATGAGAATTCCACAAAACCTACAACTCAGCATGTTATTGTAGCAAGATTGCATTTTGATAGCAAGGGGTATTTAGTTGCCTTTATGTGTTCTCTGAGACAAGGCGCTCACCAGAGAGTGTTGGCTGTGCAATATAGTGTACTTACAAACCTTTTGTAATAAAGTGAAAAAACCCATGTTCCGATGTTTCATTATCCGTCAACATGGGATACATATATATACATATGTATATATATATATATTAACATATATACACACATATATATATATATATATATATATATATATATATATATATATATATATATATATATATATATATATATATATATATATATACAGTATATATACATATATATACATATGTACATATACTGTATATACACACATACTGTATATATATATATATATATATATATATATATATATATATATATATATATATATATATATATATAAATATATATATATATATATATATATATATATATATATATATATATATATATATATATATATATATATATATATATAAATATATATATATATATATATATATATATATATATATATATATATATATATATATATATATATATATATATATATATATATATATATATATACGAATAATAGTACCAGGGTTATGATATACATCCTTATTGCTTAGCTTTCAGAAAATCTATTTCCATCATCAGAGCCTAAAATAGGATACATTGTATAAGTTAAATCATAGTATGATGGATATTTAAAACAGAAAATTTAAAATGAACATACAAAAACTGTATGAAATAAAATAAGAAATTTGTGTGATATACCTCCAAATGTCTGTATTTATTTTGTTTACTAGTTATGTAATGGGTTGTTCTGAAATTATATTGTAATGGTAATTGGTGTCTAATGTAAATAAACAAGTGAGAGTTATGTAAATACCTTTCTTCTGTATGTATGTAACAAATATTGTTAGTCTCTGTTTAGCCGTCAATTTGTTTGGTAACCTCTTATTAAAGAGACCTATCATTGTTCGTGTTTCTTTGCCAGCCTACAAGAGATTAAACATGGCGCAGTGAGTAGGGTCTATTCTACTGGTGAAATGATCGTAGTCAGAAGTGATTCAGAGTTTAAGGTTTGAGTGACACGATGGAAGGGCAACTAGAACAATTGACGGAGCTGCTGGCGAAGCAAGCGGATATGGCTCAGAAGAGGGAAGAACGTTTAGCTATGATGTTAGAAACTATGATGAGTGTTCAAAATGGAAATGTTAACGAAAATCGTCAACGAAGTGGAGGTGCTGAAATTTCGCAAAATGATGCACAGTGCCGGTATAAAATTCCTCATAGTGCCACACCTGCACCTCACCTGTCATCGTCAGTCTCTTTGAAGGAGTTCGATGCTTGGCGGCATAAATTTGAAGGTTATGCAATGCTGACTGGAATTAAATCATTAACGCCTGCTGAGCAAAGGTCGGTTCTCGCTTCTGTTTTAGATGAAGACTGGACACGAACATTGCGATATGGGCTCTCTTTTCCGGCTGATGCAGATCTTGAAACTATACTTAATGCCATGGAAAGTCACTTACGAGGTCAACGGAATGTAATCGTCGACAGGAGAGAATTTTACCTCAGAAAACAAGAAACTGGTGAGAGTTTCGACGATTTCCTTTGTGGTATCCGGGAAATTGCAGCATTCTGCGATTTTTGTTCATCATGTATGGACAATAGATTGAGAGACCGTATTGTTGTTGGCACTGGAGATGAACAAGCTCTAAAACGTATGCTAGAAGAGAAGGACCTGAATCTGCAGAAGGCTGTAGATATTTGTCGAGCTTCTGAGAGTGCTAATGAGAATAGCGCTACAATACGAGGAATGATCCCAGACAATATATCAAAAGTTTCACGGTACAAAAGGGACTACAAGAAAGCACCCAACAGTTTATATAAAAAGGAAAGATGCTTTAGATGTGGAAGAGATAGACATTCTGACATGAATGTTTGTAAGGCAAGGGACAAAAAGTGTTCCCAATGCGGAAAGATTGGACATTTTGCTGCTGTTTGTAGGTCAACAGGGAAGGAAACTTCTTTTCTGAAAAAGAGTAAAGATTCAAAGCTAAAATCAACTGTTAGTAAACTTAACAGGGATGTACATAGGATCGTAAGTGATGTGTATGTTAACAGTGCCATTTCTCAAGCAACCCCGAAAGTTCAGATTCACATTACTCATCCTGCAGGGAACTCGTCTATACTATGGACACCAGATTCGGGAGCAGAAGCTACAGTCATGGGGCTCAATGTAGCGAGATCTCTTGGCATATATCCCTATATGCTCGAACCTTCTAAAATTGGAAAGCTTTGTTCTGCTGGTTACCAGACCCTTAATTGTGTAGGAGCTTTCACTTCACACCTTTCGCTTGGTGATCGACAAACTAAAGCTGAAATAACTGTGGTGAAAGAAGTAAAGGGGGCTTTATTGAGCTGGTTTGATTCTATTGCTTTAGGAATTCTACCGGAGGATTTTCCTGCTCAAATTAATTCTCTTCCCGTACGATTGTCTGTAAATCCAGATGAAGAAAAGCGCTTAAAGGACTACAAAGAGAACAAAGACTCTACTTGTAGGGAAGTTAGTCCTCCTGTTGCACTTCCAAGGTGGCCTTATGAACGTGATCTAACTGAAGGAGAAAGGGCAGAACATGCTGCAGCTTTGGTATCAGCATTTCCTCGGGTATTTGGTGCCACAAAAATACTGAGGGAGATGCATGGAGGTCCTATGCATATAAAGTTGTCCGAAAATGCAAGACCATTTGCTGTGACAGCCCCGCGCACTATACCATACAGCTGGAGGTCTGAAATAAAGGATCAGCTTGATGAACTTTTGGAGAAGGATGTTATCTGTAAGGTTGAGCATCCAACAGAATGGTGTCATCCTATAGTGCCTGTTGCTAAAAAGCCAAATGGAATAAGATTGTGTGTTGATCTCACTAAGCTTAATAGGTATGTATGTAGACCCACTTATCCTGTACGATCACCACATGATGCAGTAGCTTCGATAAGCACCGGAGCAATGTGGTTCTCTACACTAGATGCAAAAATGGGATATTTCCAAATCAAAATTGCAGAAGAAGACCAGGATCTCACATGTTTTATCACCCCATGGGGTCGCTATAAATTCAAGAGAGCAGTAATGGGACTTATTTCTTCAGGAGATGAATACAATCGAAGAGGAGACCAAGCTCTTGGTGATATACCACAAACTGTGAAGATAGTTGATGATATTCTTGCGTATGATTATTCGTATAAGGATCACCTAGCCCATATTATTTCTATCTTGCAAAGATGTGATGAATATGGGATAACTCTTAATGATCAGAAAATTTGCTTTGCAAAACGTGTTGTTGATTTTTGTGGATATAAAATCTCAAGTCATGGCTACACAGTTGATTCTCGCAAAGTAATGGCTATTGCAGACTTTCCTGTGCCACAAAATATAACAGATCTTCGATCTTTTATGGGACTTGTGAATCAGCTTGGAAGTTTTTCTTCAGTGATTGCACGTGAAGCACAACCACTCAGAGATTTACTGAAGCAGCATAATGAATGGTGTTGGACTGCACAACATGATTTGTCATTTAGGAGAGTGAAGAAAGCACTTACTGCACCCCCTGTACTTGCACATTTTGATGCAACTTTGCCAACCATGTTGCAGACAGATGCGTCACGACTGCATGGTCTGGGATTTGCTTTACTTCAAAAGCATGGAACGGACTGGAAACTAACGCAATGTGGCTCAAGATTCCTTTCAGATGTTGAAACAAGATATTCTGTAATAGAGCTGGAAATGACAGCCGTATTATGGTCAATAAAGAAATGTCATACTTACTTGGCTGGATTACCTCATTTTGATGTTGTGATAGATCATAGACCATTGATACAAATTCTTAACAGTAAATCACTTGGTGAAATTGAAAACCCAAGACTTCAACGCATGAGAGAGAAACTAAGTAATTTTAGTTTTACTGTTCACTGGCAGAAAGGAAGTGCTCATTGTATTCCGGATGCTTTATCACGTGCACCAGTTCAGGATCCTACAGAAGAAAATTGTTTGAAAGACGATGGATCCACTGATCCTTTGCATGTTGCAATGGTGAATGCCCTCGACATGCATGAAGATGGCGTACTTCTAACACCTCTGAAGGACAAAACACTGGAAAAGATACGTGCTGCTGCTGAACTGGATGCAGAATACAATTCTCTTCGGGAGATTATAATGAAAGGTTTCCCTGAACACTGCCATAATTTGGAAGTAGAACTCAGACCTTTCTGGAATATACGTGATATGCTTGCTGTAGATGATGACCTAATTGTTTATGGAGCAAGACTTCTTATACCCAAGAGACTTCGACGTGAAACCCTTGAATGTCTTCATGATGGTCATCAGGGAATTGACCGCACTAAAAGGAGGGCGCGGCAAACTGTTTATTGGCCTAAAATTGACAGAGATATTGAGAATATAGTTTCTTCATGTATCAAATGCCGTTCTCTTCTACCAAATCAAAGGAACGAACCTTTATGGCAAGAAGAAGATCGACCAAGTAGAGTTTTTGAATCTGTATCTGCAGATTATTTTCATGCCATGGGTCGAACTTATCTTGTTTATGTTGATAGGTTGTCTGGGTGGCCTTGTATATCTTCCTGTCAGGGTATAGCTTCTGCAGCTAATCTAATCCGATCATTGAGGGCTATATTTTCAGATACTGGTGTTCCTGTGTTGTTGAAGACTGATGGAGGACCACAGTTTGCTGCATCAGCTTTGAGGCGTTTTTTATCTCGTTGGGGAGTAGAACATCGCATTACTTCGCCATATAATCCGAAGGCAAATGGACATGCAGAAGCATCTGTGAAAATTATCAAGAAGCTGATAATGACTACTACTAAGAATGGGAATCTGGATGCGGATGAATTCGCCCGTGGAATGTTAGAGCTTAGGAACACACCTCGTGCTGATGGCAGATCACCAGCCCAAGTTTTATTTGGTCATCCCCTCAGGTCTTTTATTCCAACACATCGTCGCTCATTTGCCAAAGAGTGGCAAAGGAAGGCAGAGGAATGTGATGTTAAGGCAGAGTATTTGCGAAGTCAGGCGAAGCAACGGTACGACAGTACTGCCAGACCCCTTCCTCATTTGAAAATGGGTAGTTATGTTGATGTTCAAGATCACAACACAAAACTTTGGAATCGTCCAGGTGTTGTTGTTGGCATTGGATCCAGGCGAGATTATCTTATAAAGTTGGGCAGTGGACGTATTTTGTGGAGAAACCGGAAGTTCCTGAGACCGCATCGACCTTTTCTACCAATGTATGGATCAAGCATTGATGCAACTAATACTCCCAATAAACCAAAGGATGAGGAGAGGTCACAAGATAATTCTACTGCTGAGGTTATTGAACAACCAGTTTCGCCTACACCAGCTCCACGTCGTAGTTTGCGGCATAAGAAAGAACCTGATCGTCTACAAGTAAAATGGAACAAAAATACATATGAATAAGAAGGATCTTCAGACGCTAGGAGTTATATATTACCCTAGACGTCTTAGGGGGAGGTGTGTGATATACCTCCAAATGTCTGTATTTATTTTGTTTACTAGTTATGTAATGGGTTGTTCTGAAATTATATTGTAATGGTAATTGGTGTCTAATGTAAATAAACAAGTGAGAGTTATGTAAATACCTTTCTTCTGTATGTATGTAACAAATATTGTTAGTCTCTGTTTAGCCGTCAATTTGTTTGGTAACCTCTTATTAAAGAGACCTATCATTGTTCGTGTTTCTTTGCCAGCCTACAAGAGATTAAACAAAATTAACATAAAACTATAAAATCAATCTAAATACAAAATAAAGGATCAAAGCGCCAGCGCTATAAACTCACATGAAATATAAAATGTACAATGGCAAGCTTTGACGTGGAGTCTCTTTTCACTAATATTCCTTTGACTGAGACAATAGATATCTGCGTGGAAGGGCTGTTTGGAGACGAAGAACAAGTGAATGGTTTTACAAGAAAGGAGATGAAGGAACTGCTGGGATTGTCTGCTAGGGATTGTTTGTTTTTATTTGATAAAAGTTTTATGTACAGGTTGATGGGTGTGCTATGGGTAGCCCTATGGGACCTAGTCTCGCAAATGCCTTTCTTGCCTATTATGAAAAGATCTGGTTAAATGAATGCCCTACTGATTTTAAACCTCTTTTTTATAGACGGTATGTCGACGACACGTTTTTATTATTTCGTAGCCCAAGTCATGTCCAATTGTTTTTAAACTATTTGAATTCCAAACACCAAAATATAAATTTTACTAGCGAAGTGGAAATGGATGGTAACATATCTTTCCT
>NC_090745.1:35746547-35761547 GCF_036898095.1 Palaemon carinicauda
ACTCTCACTTATATATACGTTAGTAAAGTATTTCCCCACATTTAGCCTCACCCTATCGTTCCTTACTGATTCAGATGAGAATTTACATTCTCTAGAATCTATGGATAAGGTATGATATACATTCTCTCTCAGAGAAAAGAGGCTAAACCCTTCCTCCCTCACTGAGTGCCGCCGCCGCTACAGGCGGCAACCACTGTCTTTCTTCATCGCCGTCGAGTAGACCAGAGTTCTTGCCACCTCTGGCTTTGAGTTTGATAGTAAATAACTCAGGGTGCCCTTGTCTTGCCGCCGACAATGTTGTCAGCAAAGGAACCATGTTTCCTCTGCCGCCGACGATGTCGTCAGCACAGGAAGCCCTGCTTCCTCAGTTCACTGTTGAAGGCATGCAGCACACCTGCTGCCACCTTTCATTTCAATGAACTATAAGACCCTTACCCTTCTCCCTTTCTGTCCTTTAGTGACCTCATAGCCATCATAACACTCTTTCACCGGTATTATGACAGTTATCCCGGCTTGCTAGGTTGACTGCGTTACCGGCTGGTGCCCTGCCGGTAGCAGTTAGTTCAGCCGCCTCAGCCATCTTCCCCCTTACTTCCTTCCTTCACAGGAAGGGAATACTATTGGGGGGAAGATTGAGCCGGCTCCTGACGGCTGCCGGTGGGAAACATAACATACTTTGGGAAGTCCTCAGCCCTCTCTTGGACTGGCATCCACAATTATTGCCACCGCCGTTATAGCCAGCAACAGGCCTTTTGTGGATGGGTGGAAGCTAGAATCAGACAGAGTCTTACCCCTTCCATTGAAACTCTCATTCTGGCAAGGAGACAGTAGACGGCCTGATAGTCCTCCTACACTTCCAATTGTTGTGTTAAACCATAATAATAGGAAACTCTCCTTCCTTAATGCCTTTTCTCTCTCTATCAGTTAGTGCTGACAGGTACTAACCTAACCCCGGCTGAACTACAGTATACAACTGTACAGTAGTACACATGTTTTCTAACATACTCTATGTTTCCTATTGCAGTCAATTGTTGGGACCACGATATTATGTTGAGGTTGAGTACTCCCTCAACACATAGATGGTTTTTTCGATCATCAGGACCCTAAAAATCACCGATCAGTATTAATATATACTACAGGTGGATAATGTTAGTATAGACACTTACTAACTCTAACTCTAGTTCCTAGAGTTTCTTCTACCTTGTATTCTCCCTACTAGGGAAACCAAATATTATTACTGATGGAGGTCTCACCAATGGCCTGGGAGAGGAAACACAGATATGTGTCTTTTCTACTTCCTTTTAAGCTTACTATCCTAAGCTATTATAAACAATAGTGATTACTATTGTTAACAAAAATGTATGATTTTATATCAATGATATAAAAAACATGATACTCATTGAGCCCTTTTCCTTTACAGGAGGAGCCGATGGAGAAGTGTGCAGCATTGTTCTGCAACCACAAGGGCAAAGACTTTTGTGGACACACAATGTGTAGGATTCAACCCCCCTGCTGCATCGTGTTGGGAGTCCTGAAGTATTGGGACCTGAAGGGTTGCCCCACCTGCTCAACCCTGCTGGCCAACGACTTCGGAGAAGCCCTCCCAGTCAACATAGAGACTAGGGATACTGTGAGGGAGACCCTTTGCAAATGGGTAAGAGGGTTTCAAAACAACTCTCCGGGACCATACTTACCCAATGACTCCCTAAGGTGCCTTCTGTTCCCCAAGGCTCTATCAAACGTGGTAGTGCCCCAGGAACAGGTCCAGCCTCCTCTCGTAAAACTGAAGATTGACGTGGACATAAACAAGGCACTGGAAGGCATGGACATCCACCAAGAAAGGATGTCAGAAGTGTCCACTGACATGGAGCAGGACCTACTGCAAGGAGGCCCTGAAGAAGACGGGGAACATCCACATGCGGAGGAAGAAGGATCAGTTTCAACGGCAACCGAAGACCCTCAGTTCGCCATGACGGCATACCAACCTATGCCGTCAACCTCTTCAGCCCCAACTCCTCAACCAGTTGCACAGGTCAACAAGAGCGAAGCGATCCTCTCGTCGATCCAACGGATGTTGGAATCGTTCCAGAAGGAACAAGAGATGATGAAGCAGTCAATCAAGCAGCAGCAGATACTGCTACAGGAAAGGGCGGACCACCCTGGACCTTCCAGGGGCTCCACTAAGAAACTCCTTAGAGTGTTGGATCTCCCTCACTGCTCCAAAACCGACCCCTGGAGGTATGCGGAGCATATGCCCATGATGAATCGGAAATTATTCGTCTCAGAGAAGTTGGGAGCCAAACTAATTGAAGATCTCGGGTTTTGGCCTATCTTTTCAGCTTACCCATACTGTTACGTGAGACTGCGGGATGAACATGCAGCCTGTGAGTACATAGTACCCAAAGAAGTCATTGTCTTCGAGCATGACAAGGCGCAAGCCATCCTCCTGGAAGCCTTGAAAGGAGCCGGGTACACTAACTCCAAAGTCTCAGCACTGAGCAAGAGACACCCAACCTTTCTTGCTCCTTCTCCATCTCTTTCCCCTTTTCGGAGAAAGCACTAGACTTCGCCATCAAGGCAGTTGAAGAAGGCAAACCCTTCCCAACCCTAGAGGAATGCAAACCATTCTCTCTAGCAATGCCTGCCTGCGAGGAAGATTGGAAGGATGTCCACCTAACCTTTTCCGTCTCAAAGTTGGATCCAGAGATAGCAGGCCAGCAGTTCATTGAGAACCTTCCGAAGTTGCCAGACCATCTTCTGAGGAGGGAACAGGAGACGAAGGAGAGACTTCCAGCCTCCCTTTCTCATCAGAACTGCCTGGAAATGAGCGCAGGTCTACACAACGCCCCAGAAATGTACATATTCCTGGCTGAGTCTCACATGAGGACCCTTGTGAAAGACTTGTATGCTTTCCTCAGAGCAAGGAGAGCCTGCAGAGAGTTCGTTTTTGCCTCAGCGACCGTAAAACACGAACCCAGGGAGCTGATTTCCTCGTGCATCTGGGATAAGGACCTTTTCCCACAGGAACTGGTCCGAGAGATCATAGCCAGAGCAACCACGGAGAATAGGAACCGTCTCCAAAATTGGGGCATGACCTCAAAAAGGAAATCTTCCATAGACAGAGGTCCCCAGCCTAAGAACAAAAAGGCAAGGAGACTACACAGACGTGTGCAACTTCCTGCCGTGACCATGACCACAATGCCTCAAACTATGACCATGATACCTCAGACCACCCTCCAGATGGTCCCTCAACAAATGGTAGCCCAGTCACCAGCGTTTAACCCTGGCTTTGAGAGGCAGTCAACTTCCTTTCGCCCTCACAAAGGAAAAGGCCAGAGGAGAAGTTCCTCCGGAAACCCCCTTGGGGCCGAGGAGGACGTGGTCACGGAAACAAGTCCTCAGGACCCCCCAAGTAATGAGGGGCTCCAGGTAGGGGGCAGACTGTATCACTTTCGGGATCGCTGGACCTTCGATCCCTGGGCCCACAGCCTAATCACAAATGGACTCGGGTGGAAATGGAACAGAACTCCACCCCGTTTTCCAGAATTCTTTCAACCCTCCACCCCCTCGTTAGAAGAATATACCTCAGAACTCTTGAACAAGAGGGTAATAAGGAAAGCGAAGTCCATCAAATTCCAGGGAAGGCTGTTTTGTGTTCCCAAGAAAGACTCAGACAAACTCAGAGTCATTCTAGACTTGTCTCCACTCAACAAGTTAATCGAGAACAACAAGTTCCGGATGCTTACTTTTCAACACATAAGGACCCTTCTACCAAAAGGGGCATGCACAGTCTCAATAGACCTAGCAGATACTTACTGGCATCTGCCAGTCAGCCACCCTTTCTCCTCCTACCTAGGATTCAAGCTATGGAAGAAGAAGTTTGTCTTCAGAGCAATGCCCTTCGGACTGAACACAGCCCCAAGGATATTCACGAAGCTAGCAGATACAATCATCTAGCAGCTACGCTCTGAAGGAGTTCAAGTGGTAGCAAATCTAGACAATTGGCTGGTATGGGCAGCATCCAAGACTACTTGTCTGCAAGTAGCCAAAAAGGTGATCCAGTTCCTGGAACACCTGGGCTTCAAGATCAACCGCAAGAAGTCTCGCCTTTCTCCAGCTCAGAAGTTCCAATAGTTAAGAATCCAATGGGACTTGAAGTCAAACCACCTCTCCATTCCATCCAAGAAGAGGAGATAAATAGCGGGAACTGTCAAGAGAATAATCCGTCACAAGATGATTTCAAGATGCCAACAGGAGAGAGTATTGGGCTCTCTCCAGTTTGCAGCAGTGACAGACCCGGTGCTAAAAGCATGTCTAAAAGATGCGTCAGGAGTCTGGAGAAGATACGCATCAAATACTCGAAGAGATCAACTAAGGTTGACCCCGACCCTATTGCGCACGCAGTTAAGGCCATGGTCAACAGCCAAGAGCCTAGTACAGACAATTCCCCTGCAACCACCACAACTATCAGTGGTGATACACATGGACAGCTCCTTGGAAGGATGGGGAGGCCATTCTCACGAGAGAAAATTGCAAGGGAATTGGTCACACCAGTTCAAAACCTTTCACATCAACATTTGGAAGCTATGGCAGTTTTCCTGATGTTGAAGAAACTAACCCCTCACAGGGAAATCCACATCAGATAGTAGTGATAGTAAAATGTCTAAATCGACAAGGCTCGAGATCGCCTCACATCAACCATGTGATATTAGCCATCTTCTACCTGACAAGGAAGAAGGGATGGCACCTATCAGCAATTCATTCCAAGGATGCTCTATCCAGGCGAAAGCCCATAGAGACAGAATGGTCCCTAGACACAGACTCATTCTCCTTCATCTCGGAAAAAGTCCCGGAATGGGAGATCGACCTCTTTGCAATGAGCGACAACAAGAAATTACCTCGTCACGTTGCCCTGTATATGGACCCTCAAGCAAAAGCGATGGACGCCATGTCCCTCGACTGGAACAGGTGGAATCGCATTTACCTGTTTCCACCAACCAATCTCCTGCTAAGAATCCTCGACAAGCTAAGATCCTTTAGAGGGACAGCAGCAGTAGCGGCCTCCCAGTGGCCCAAAAGCAATTGGTTCCCTCTAGTTCTAGAATTGAAACTGAAGCTGTTTCCTCTGCCAGACCCAGTATTATCCCAACTGGTCCAGAAGTCGACTGTCTACGCTTCATCCTCGAGAACCAACAGCCTACATCTTATGATTTTCTTGCCCTAGTGACGAACAAAATGTTTGGAATCTCGAAGGATAAAGTTGACTTCATCGAAGAGTATAAGTCAAGTTCGACTAGGAGACAAAATGAATCCTCATGGAAGAAATGGGTTTCCTTTGTGAAGACAAGGAAAGTGACAGAAATATCGATAGATTTCTGTCTCGCATTCTTCATATACCTACACGAACAAGGCATGGTTTCTACTACGATTACCTAGTGTAAGTCGGCCCTGACTAGACCACTTCTTTACGCTTTTGAGGTGGACCTCTCTAGTGAAATCTTCAATGAGATCCCAAAAGCATGCGCTATACTTAAGCCAGCAACCCCACCAAAGCTCATCACATGGTCTTTGGATAAAATCTTGCACCATGCTTTGAGCCTAAACAATGACGATTGTACGCTAAAGGATCTAATACAGAAAGTAATTTTTCTGTTAGCAATAGCCTCAGGGGCTAGAGTTAGTGAAATAGTGGCCTTATCCAGAAACGAAGGCCATATTCAGTTCTTAGACACGGGAGAACTGAACCTCTTTCCTGATCCTGCCTTTCTTGCCAAGAATGAACTACCCACTAAGAGATGGGGTCCTTGGAGAATCTGCCCACTGAAGGAAGATGCCACTGTGCCCAGTAGAGTGTCTTAAGGTTTATCTTCGAAGAACTTCAGACATCAAAGGAGGACAGCTCTTCCGAGGTGAAACCTCAAGATCAAATCTATCCCTAAGACAACTGAAAGCGAAGCTCACCTACTTTATTCACAGAGTGGATCCTGACAGTACACCTACAGGTCACGATCCGAGGAAAGTTGCGTCTTCGTTGAACTTCTTTCAACATATGGACTTTGAAAGACTCTGTTCATACATTGGGTGAAGATCATCCAGGGTCTTCTACAAACACTATGCGAAGCAAGTACATGAAATAAAACATTTTGTGGTGGCGGCGGGTTGTTTCATAAAACCCATCGTCTAGTGCTGCGATGAACAGTACACTGTTTTGGGACTTTACAGTATATCGGGTGCATGAGTATACGTACCTTCTAGTGCAAATCATAACGATGATAATCAGCTATCTCTCACCATTTATGAGTTACACACAAAAAACGAGCAAAAATGACCAAAATTCACAAATTTGACCTTGATAAATGACCTTTAGACCTTGAAGATGACCCCAGGTGGTGTTGAAAATGTTACTATTGAACTCACCATCCTCAAAAACCCCCATATTAATCCAGAGAACGTGTTTCTAGCCCTTCTAGAAGTCATTTTAGTCCAGACTCAAGTTAATCTTTCAGACTCAAGTTAAAAACCCCGAGGTCCTGACGTTCCAGTCCTTCCTTAAAGGAGTCTATGACTCAAACCCATTGATGAAATTAGGCGGCCATATTTTCGTAAAATCAAGTCAATATTCAACTTAAAAATTACGGTACTGAGTTCCAGTTACATATACTGATAAGAGTTTGGAGAAAAAATTGACGCTTTTCTCGCGATTTTAAGATTGTCTAATTACCTTCGATAACGAAGTTGGAATGAGGTTATGTTTTACCCTCTGTTTGTGTTTGTTCGTTTGTGTGTGTGAACACTTCCTGGCCACAATTTTAATCGAAGAGTAATGAAACTTGCAGGTATTAACTGTTATGTAAAAAGCTGTAAATTATTACATTTTGGGAGGTCAAGGACAAAGGTCAAGGCCACGGTCAAGCAAAATGTCTAATTCACGTAATCAGTGCTTTTCTAGTTTAATTCAGTTATGACTGGTACCTACCTTGACGTTATCTCTCTCTCTCTCTCTCTCTCTCTCTCTCTCTCTCTCTCTCTCTCTCTCTCTCTCTCTCTCTCTCTCTCACTAATTGTTTGAAGATAGTAATCATATAATCATTTGAAACATTTTGACGTGTATAGGATCTGAAGATTGTATTCCCACATACAGATTTATTCATAGGTTTAGATTAAATTGTCCTTATGTCAGCTCATGCAATTAAACAAGTGTTTGGTGGAATAAGCTTAGTTTAGATCTCAAGGGACTCTATAGCAACTAGACATTGAAATTCAGTTTAAAGTGTTTCAGGAAATTGCCGTGAAAAAAAAAGCATAAATCAAAACAAGGTGTTTTCTTAAATTATTTTTCTTAGAAAATATGCTTGGGAAAACTGAAAATTGAAATGATTTGTATTAAACTACAATATTTTCTCTTCATAATGAATTATCGGACAGGTATAAACACCTCATTAGTTCATTAATGACTAAACTTTTACTGCAAGTGGGTGGGGGGTGTCCTTGTCCTTTTTCAACCTATCTATATCTATCTATCTACAGTGTATCTCTATCTATCTATCTATCTAGGTGCCATGTCCTGGACGTGGGCAATTGCCTCCTCCAGGTCCTGTCTCTAACTCTCTATATGAATTGTCCAGCTGTTACATTCTCATTTACATCCTCCAGTAAGCTGTCCAGAAACTGTTTCCTTTGCCGGCCTCTTGCTCTTCCTCTCTCTATCTTTCACGTAAAGCACACAAGGTCGATCTTTTCTCCTCCTAATACATGTCCCAGAAATTCCATCTGCCTCCTCCTTATCACTTTTAGTAGGGATCTCTCCAGATTCACTCTCTCTCTCTCTCTCTCTCTCTCTCTCTCTCTCTCTCTCTCTCTCTCTCTCTCTCTCTTTCCATGGAATCTTCAACATTCTTCTGTACAACCATAATTCAGCTGCATTTTATTTTCATTTTTCGACCACTCAAACACAATGGTTTTCTCTATATTTGCTCTCGGGTACGAAGACTTTCTGACCCACCGTCGGTGAATTTTTACCTCCACCAACGAAGTTGGGAGTAGGTTATGTTTACTCCCTGTTTGTGTGTGTATTTGTTTGTGAACAGCTTCCTGGCCACAATTTTACTCATAGAGTAGTGAAACCTTCAGGGATTAATTGCTATGTTGAGTTGTGAAGGTGATTCCATTTTGAAAATCCTAGGTCGAAGTTCAAGCTCAAGCTGCCATGGTGGAGGTTTGCGCTCTACTGAGTGCACCTCTAGGTTTTGGATAAGTTTTTAATCTAAAAATGTGAAGTCTTATATAGTGATAAACACACTTAACAGTTCGTTTAGTATAAAAGTAAAATGTTGAATTCGTTTAACATGAATTAATTTTGTTACTAATGCTTCGTGTGGAAATATTGGACCACAATATAATTTTAATGAAGCAGTAGTGGTAATTTATGATCCACATGGCTGCATAAGGTTTCAATGTTGTCTTTAATATTTTGTGGACTCCATTAACCTTTGGCGGAGGTCAGATCAGCTCCTGTTTATAATAACGTTTTTTTTTTTTTTTTTTTTTTTTTTTTTTTTTTTTTTTTGTGGTTCAGAGTCTGGTTAGAATGGCCGCTCGTATAGTTTAATTTTACTTTAAATGTGCTTTTCTGTCTTATACTGCAAGGGAACCTTACTCTCTCCTTGACTTTTCGTATTTCATTTTATCGTATACATTCCAAGGCATTCAGCATTTCACACCGCATATTGCTCGTTTATTGTCAAATCCACATTATCGAAACGCTTAGAGAACAAGAAAGTCTTTAGCTTCCTCTTGAAAGCCTTAATATCTTTAATCCTTCGGATGTCAAGAGAAAGTCTAGAACCTATTACAGTTGACATGTATACATTAATTTCAAACCATCTGAAACTATTTTCATGTTAAACGTTGGCTGCTCAATATGTAGCAATTCTCTCTAGCTATTTTGGACGTCCGGTTCTGATAACCTAATGGGTTATATACTGTAAATATTCTAAACCAAATTCTTGTTTTAATAGGCAGCCAGTGTAAATCAGTTAATATTGGAGTGATCAATTAAAAGACTATATTTTTACAAATCAATTGAACAGTTTTTTTTTTAACTTTATCTTTGTTTTATTACCTCCGCCAACGAAGGTGGGAGTAGGTTATGTTTTTGCCCCTGTTTGTCCGTTTGTTTGTTTGTGAACAACATTCTAGTCACAATTTTACTCCGAGTAGTGAAACTTTCAGGGATTAATTGTTATGTTGAGACGTGGAAGGAAATAAACTTTGAAAGTCTTGGAGAAAGGTGAAGGTCGACCGAAAAACTACTCCTGCAATCTAAATTGATTCTGGGAAAGTCGAGATGGTTTCGAGAAATACGCTGCCGTGGTGGAGGTCTGCACTCTGGGTGCTTTTCTAGTCTATAATGGGTTTCAAAAGGATAATGGATTCTTACCCCCTCCCCAACCACAACATCCCCATCCGGGTGGGTAACTTAGTTTCAGAGTTAGAATTTCGCTATTTGGTGGCCAGCACTCCCAGTGGAAAAATCGTTTTGGCTTCGTAAGTGAATCTTATTATTCTATTTCAATAGGATTGACGTTTTCCAGTTTTTCCAGATGGTATTAAAATGTCTGTTGTCTTGTGTCATGTAGGGAATTATTCATTCCTTTTCCAGATGTAATTTAGCTTCAAAGAGAGTTGAGGCCTTTAAACTAGGTTTCCCCTTCAACCTCAAATCCTGGATTGAGATCAAGATGTGTTTACATTCTTGTTACTTGCTTGTGTTACTTACTTGTGTTTCTTCAAGGCTCAACTCCACTGCTGGTGCAACGCTCCGACGGGTCTCCCTCGTATATACTTTAGTTAACTTCTACAGTAGATTCTTGTCTGATGCCCTTTTCACTAAGTCGTAGCATTCAGTGAATAAGTGGGTTTCTAATTTCTCATCAAAACTATGCAGACTTTCCCGATTCTTGAGATTTTCAGGCAGCTTATTATAGATTCTTGTTGCACACGATGCAAACGCTCTAATACCGATATTTAAATTACATCTCGGCTCATTCAATCTACGCTATGTTTTAAAGTCATAGAAGTGTCAATGTGAAAGCCATTTAATAATTCATTTATGTAATTTAGTATTCCAAGTTGTAGTGCTTGGTAAGTCATAAGACATCTTGTAAATACTTCTTGCTTTTCCTGGTAGCCAATGTAGATCAATTGATAGTTTTATTGCTACGTTGACATGACTGTTGAGGGTTAGAATAAATTGTTCATCTAGATGTTTTTCACGACAGCGTCATCAATATCACTCCAATGACCTTATTTATTTGGTGTTTTAAAAGTTTAAAGGTCGCTCATGAATAGCAGAGGCAAGGGACAGGGACATTGCCCTATCCACCAAGACAATGCCGTAGAGACTGACCAATATATACTGTACATATGATCGGCGCCCAAACCCCCTCTCTACCTAAGCTAGGACCAAGGAGGGCCAGGTAATGGCTGCTGATGACTCAGCAGGTAGACCTGTAGGCTCCCCCAAACCCCCCATCCTTAGCTCACAAGGATGGTAAGGTTACAGCGACCAAAGGAACTAATGAGTTTGAGTGGGACTTGAACCCCAGTCTGGCATTCATCAGTCAGGGACGTTACCAATAAGACCACCACAACCTTCGTTTACAAAGAGCTACTAAAGATAATCATATTAGGAATAGTGTGCTCAGTCCAATCCTATAACTTGGGTTCTGGTAACCTATTGGAGACGTCCCTGTCTGGCAATCTGCTGAACTGGGGTTCGAGATTCGTCAAGCTTAATGGTTTCTATAAGTCTGGTAACCTATTGAAAACTATCCTGCCTGAGAATCTTCTGGACTGGGGTTCGAGATCCGTCAAGCTTGATAGCTTTTAGTAGTGTCTGCAACCTTACCATCCATTTGAAGCAAGGATGGGGTATTTGGGGGAGTCTGTAGGTCTTCCTGCTGAGTTGTCGGCAGCCATTGGCTGGCCCTCCCTGGTCCTAGTTTGCGCTGATCATATGTATATATGGTCAGTCTCTAGGTTACTGTTACTATCCCTTGCCTCTGCCATTCTTGAGTGACCTTTAAACTCTATACTTATCTGCGTGGTTTCCCACTGCTCTAGGGCACTGAATGGCCTTCCAGGACCCAGTGCCAGGAATCAAGACCAAATCAATTAATCCAGTCTAATCCCATTTTGTATCTATATATTATTTGTTTATCATAAGTCCTACAGAGGCATGGAGTTAGTTATTTCAATCTATTTTGGGATGATACACAATTTTACTTTTTGAAAGACATTGAAATTACAACTGAAAATTAAACTCCCTTCTGGCTAGTGTAAATGAATAAGCGGATGAATAACATTTAAGGGGCCTCGATTATTTTTCGCCAGTCGTCTCAATCTCGAGCTTTTAATTCAATACTTATGCATTCATCATCTACGGTACTTCACTCTCCATAGTCATCAGCCATGTAGGTCTGGGTCTTCCAACTCTTCTAGAGCCTTCTGGAGCCCAGTTGAAAGTTTGGTGAACTAATATCTCTTGGGAAGTGCAGAGAGCATGTCCAAACCATCTCCATCTACCCTTCACCATGATCTCATCCACATATGGTAGTTGAGTAATCTCTTGTATAGTTTCATTGCTAATCCTGACATTTAAACAATTCAAACAAAATTTTAATTAAATTTTTTTTTCTATGGTAATGACGAAGAAAAATGGATGAATATTGACAACAATTTAGTCCCGATAATGATTAGACTTTGCATGAATCAATGGATATATCATCTCAGAAACATTGCTTCTGTAAAGAAATATTTAGATGAATGTTCCCTTGGGAAAATGAGATTAATCGTGTTATTACTGGAAGTAACTATTGTTGCTATATCTTACTTAGCTCGAAGTACTGTTTGGAAAGTTGCAAAATAAAAGGAGGCCAAAATTAGTAAGAGATGGTTTACCCCATGATAGGATAACCTATGAGCCGTGGTATGACAAAGAGACAATATCCAACAGATTTAGTAGATTTGAGAACAAAGCCATCAGAAGAATATTCGGAGTTAAATGGCAGGACAGGATCAGAAATGAAACTACAGGAGAATACTCGAATGCCATATGTGGATGAGATTATGGTGAGGGGTAGATGAAGATGGTTTGGGCATGTTCTTTGCATTCCCTGGGAGAGTTTAGTTCACCAAACTTTCAATTGGGTTCCACAAAACACCAGAAGAGTTGGAAGACCCAGGCCTAAATGGCTGAGGACTATGACAGGTAAAGTCGGAGACGATGCATGGAGAAGCATTGAATTAAAAAGCTCAAGAGGCGACTGGCGAAATCTAACCGATGCCCTTTGGGGCAAGATGTGTGGGAGGAGATGATGATGATGAGGATAACCCATTAGTTGATTGAACTACCTGGATGCCTAGGAAGGTAGCATTTTTTTCAATTGATCAGAACTGTATGTACAAAGTAAGAAATTTTCCTATGCGCACATATGCCAACAAATCGTGTTGACACAAGAGCCTGAAGATTTTTTTTTGTTATAATTGGCAGAATTTGACAATAAGAACGGGCTACGACATATTTCAGATGCTTAAAGAATATATTGTACACGATAAACAAATTGCGTGGCTTCCAGAGTGGCTGGTTTGGTTTCATAACCAGTATACTCTTCATGTTGTTGTAGACAATGTCCAAAGAATATTGGTTGTAGATTGTCTGGCCCTAGTGGCCAGAAGCTGGATTTTGCTCGATAACAGAACGTAAACTCTGCAACATGGCCGGAAGTTTTTCGTGTGAAGTGGGACCCATTAAGTTTTCAAAGTAGTTTTCAAAGTAGATTCGTAGGAATAACATTAAGTCCTTCTGAAATCGTAGCTAATTAGAACTACTGTATCACCAGCCACACGAGGGAACGAGTTGGGGGAAAGTTTTAAGATGTCCATTGCAGTTTTATTTCGTGGATTTAGATTCTTGGAGATAAAAGAAAAAAAAAAATATTTGACAGGCGTTCTATTCCACGATCTATTGCCAACATGTTTAGTTACATGCTGATTTTCCATGGTCTTTGCTCTAGTATGTCTTCATGGAACAACGTAAAATATTCTATATGAATAACGTTATTTTACCCAGGTGTGATTATACTTCGAGCGTGTCAGCTCGAAGCATTGGTGGGTTTGATCGTAAGAGCTTTCTTGCTTGTACACTCGCTTTCATACGTTCATTTAATAACGTTTTGGCTATTCTTGTTATACATGCTGATTAAGCTCAAGAACTTTATGTAGAAGGTATCGGTTGTCTGGAGGTTGCCTTTACTTTTTGGGATGCTGGATCGAGTCAAGCAGCAGCTCAATCTTCGTCCTTTTGTCAGTTCTTATGGTTTGTGACACTATTATTATTATTATTATTATTATTATTATTATTATTATTATTATTATTATTATTATTATTATTATTATTACTTGCTAAGCCACAATCCTAGTTGGAAAAGCAGGATGCTATAAGCCCAGGGGCTCCAACAGTGGCAGTTAAGGCCGAGATTTAGAATTTCATCCTAGACAGGGGTAGGATTTTTATTCAGTTATTATAATCGCCTTTTAACTGTTGGATTCTCAGTTTACCACCGATGATATTAACTGATTTCTTTAAAGGTTTAAAGGCCGCTCATGAATGGGAGAGGCAGGGGACAGTGACAGTGCCCTATCAAGCAGGACAATGCCCTAGAGACTGACCATATATATATATATATATATATATATATATATATATATATATATATATATATATATATATATATATATATATATATATATATATATATATATATGATCAGCGCCCAAGTCCTCTCTCCACCCAAGCTAGGACCAAGGAGGGTCAGGCAACGGCTGCTGATGACTCAGCAAATAAACCTCTAGGCTTCTCCAAACCCCCCATCCTTAGCTCACAGGGGTGGTTAGGTTGCAGCGATCAAAGGAGCTAACGCTTTTAAGCGGGACTCGAACCCCAGTCTGGCGTTCATCAGTCAGGGACGTTACCGGAGGTCTTTAGTTTTCATATTGTGAAGGACAAGAGTAATTTTCTCGTAGTGTTAGTTGTTCCAAATTAGGTGTGATGTCAACATTTTCAGGTGGTTCGAGTTCCAGATTGTATCTTTGGTATCGTAGCTAATTTCTTGGACGCCAGTCCTTGCTGTGAATTATATGTCCCAGAGAACCACTCCAGTCTTGGATAGAGGCCCCATTCCTAGTGTGGTTACTGCTAGCTTTCTCTTGGCTGTCGTGGTCGGGTATATTGTAATCTGTTAGGATTCTGAAGTTTGAGGGGTGGACTCTTAACAGCAGGTGGGTAGGAGGAATATTTCCTGTGTATTATTATTATTATTATTATTATTATTATTACTTGCTAAGCTACAACCCTAATTGGAAAAGCAGGATGCTATAAGCCCAGGGGCTCCAACAGAGAAAATAGCTCAGTGAGGAAAGGAAACTAGGAAAAATAAAATATTTTAAGAGCAGTGACATTAAAATAAATATTTCTTATATAAACTTTAAAAACTTTAACAAAACATGAGCTAGTAGTAGTAGGTTGGCCAGAGCACCAGCCACCCGTTGAGATACTACTGCTAGAGAGTTATGGGGTCCTTTGACTGCCCAGACAGTACTATATTGGATCCTTCTCTCTGGTTACGGTTCATTTTCCCTTTCCCTACACACACACACACACACTAGATAGTCTAGCCTATTCTTTATATATTCTCCTCTGTCTTTGTTCAGCTGACAACAATGAGATTACCAAACAATTCTTCACCTATGGGGTTAACTCCTGCACTGCAATTGTTCATTGGCCGCTTACCTCTTGGTAAGGGTGGAATACACTCTTTAGCTATGGTAAGCAACTCCTCTATGAGGACGACACTACAAAATCAAGCCATGTTCTCTAGTCTTGGGTAGTACCATAGCCTCTGTACCATAGTCTTCCACTGTCTTGGGTTAGAGTTCTCT